>NW_015505495.1:561888-586182 GCF_001515645.1 Sinocyclocheilus grahami
AAACAAAGGGGAAACTGGAGGCGGCCCATTCAAACCAGCGCAGGTTCGGCTACATAAGGAGCTTAAAATATCATCTTGTTGTGATGTTGGGTGCCAGAATCGACGTAATACAGCCACAAATTAGAAATTTGATCGCATATCTGCTGCCACTGCCAGACAAAAAACCGACGACAGCTGTGGTTAAATGTGATAAAGCGAGCGGACTGGACAGAAACGATTGTCAAAAATGCTCGCGTTTGCAGCGCACACTTCTTATCAGAAAAGGTTTAATAAAGTATTGTCTTTTGTTGTTATGGGCGCGTCTACAGATTTCTTGCCATATGTCTATGTTTCTTGCATCTCATGACTATGTCGTGTATGAAATAATGTCTGTGCATGTGTATAAAACAACAAACTGATGATTCATATAAAATCATTTGTAATTGTATATACATTGTTGTGATTAATTGTGGCTGGAACAATAGTGTAGCTGTAAAAATAGTTGCCTGCTGAAATTGAAATATATATACATCTTCATCATGACTAGATAGACACGGTGAGTTTGTCTTTACTACACGTTAGATGTGATCACCTCATAGTAACAATTCTGTCAGATCGTCCATCCTTTGAGTAAGAGTGTAACGTTACAGGGCGGCCGATCTGGTTTCGTGGTTAAAGTTAACCTTTTCAACATGTTTCCGTGTTGTTGTTGTTGCTCAGCAATGGCATGGACGTGATGTTGTCTGGGGGTTTGGCTAAAGGAGAGCGGGACGGTGGGCGGTGCTCGGGGTGGTGACTGAAGACGGTGAATGTGTAGTTCTGACGTCAACTTTTTACGTCACAACAGTTTGTGAAAAATCACAGCTACTTTATGCAGGCTGTGTGCATTTTACTGTGGACTGACTGTTTTGAAACGTATATGGTAGTTACATAGCACCTAGACCTCAGTTATCATGAAAAAAGCCAGGAAATTTAAGTTTTGACAATATGGGAGCTTTAACATCCATCCACTCAAAAGATAATTAAAATGTTCTTCACACTTTCAAAAATGTTCTTGTATTGCATTATTTTTAAGTTTCAAGCATTATTTTGATGAGTTCTGCTGACATAATAATGCTGATCATTATATGAATTTAATATTGCGTGCAAATTCAAAACTCCACTTTATGTTTGTTTGTGTTTATTTATTTATTAATTAAAATATTTGGCACAAAAATGATGTCAATTATGTTTTTCTAGAAATGAATGTTTTCTTAATTTAAAAAATGTCAATGATTATGTTTTCTTAAATAAAATGGCACATAAATATTCATTTATTCATTTTAATAAAAAATCTCTGAATAATGAATGTTTTTATAGAAATTAACATTTTCTTAATTAAAAAACGCACCAAAAAAAAAACTTTGGCACAAAAATATTGTGTGAAATGTAAACACTCCACTTTCTGTATGTTTGTTTATTTATTTATATAATCTTTGGCACAAAAATTATGTTATTATGTTTTTCAAGAGATTTATGTTTGGCACAAAATTTTATGTCATTAATGATGTTTTCTTTAAAAAACATTGGCATAAAAAAATATTGCGTTAAATTAATAAATAAATAAAAAACTCCACTTTCTGTTTGTTTGTGTTTATTTATCAATTAATTAAAATATTTGGCACAAAAATTATTTCAATAATGTTTTTCTAGAAATTAAAGTTTTCTTTAAAAAAATGGCTGAGTATAAATTCAGAGTCCTGAGTATAGATTCGGCACCGGTATCGTAAAAAACCCAAACGATACCCAACCCTAGTTATTTTAGTACTTTAATAAGTTAAACTAAACAAAAAATAGGAACATCTGGTAACTAGCTGAAATAAATACATTTCATTTGAGTTAACATTTTTTTCCCCTTCTTTGTTTTTTTTTTTGCTTAGTTTATTTAGTAACTTGTACAATATTACAAGAACATTTTTTTAAATTAAATAAAATAAAATATGTTTTTTAAAATGCTTATAATTACCAATATTAAGTCATTTAAAACAACAAGTGAAATAATACCCGTAAAAATTCCTTTAGTGACAACAGCTTATAAAGTTGCGTCTGCTGAAAGCAGTCAAAATTTACTAAAATAGTTGATAATGTGTCTCTGGTTACTAAAATGACTTATTATTATTCACACGGATGTTCGTCATAAAGCTGTGCAGTGTGTGCGGGGCTGATTTCTCACACAATACACTGTGAAAACATGCCGAGACAAAAGATGCATTCCAGAGGTTGACCAGCGAAGCCAGACACAGACGAGTCTGAATGATAAACAGACTCAGCGCTCGCGCTTCATCTGACACACGTGCATCACCCGTCTCGCGTAGCACTTACAGAGAAACAGAGACTTCAGGCAGGAACTCAGGTTAAACCAGACGCTTATTGTTTTTAATGAAACAGACAAAACCGCAATATAATAAAAGTGTTATTTTAGTATTATTTACTGTATGCAATAGTTTGTTTTTAATATTTTCAGTTTACATGTTAATTTTAGTTTAATTTTTAAAAATATAGTTATGTGCTTTTGTCATTTTTATTAGTTTTTTTGTTTAGTTTCAGTTCATTATAGAGCTTCAACTTCAACTTATTTATTTGATATTTTAAGTATTCATTTTAATATTAGTATCATTTTTATTAATATTGTTATGTGCTTTTGTCATTTTTATTATTTTCCCCCCAAAAATATTACTATTACATTTTAATTTATTTTTATTTCAGTTTCAGTTAATTTTAGTGCTTCAACTTAAACTTATTTATATTTATATTTTCAGTTCTATTGTAATGTGCTTTTGTCATTTTTATAATTTTTTCCTAAAATATTACTATTTAATTTTTATTTATTTTTAATTCCATTTTAGTTTAGCTTCAGTTAATTTTGGTGCTTCAACTTAAACCTATTTATTTTTATATTTTCAGTTTGCATTTTAATTTTAAGTAAATTTTTAGTAATATGTGCTTTTGTCATTGTATTATTTATTTTTTTAAATATTACTGTTTAATTTATTTTTATTTCCGTTTTAGTTTAGTTTGTTAATTTTAGAGCTTCAACTTAAACCTTTATATTTTAAATTTTCATTTTAATTTAATTTTTTTATTTTGTTTTTAAGTTTTAGTTTAATACTGTTATGTGCTTTTGTAATTTTTATTAGTTTTACTTCTTCAAAATACTTCTATTTAATTCATTTTTATTTCAGTTTTAGTCTAGTTTCTGTTAAGTTTAGTGCTTTAAATTTTGCAGTTATTTGCAAAGGCTACATTTCTAATTTTTGTTTAGAATCTTTTCGTTTCAATTCATTTCAACTTCATTTCAATTAACAAAACTTATTTTGAATTTTTTTAAAAACTAAGTGTGAGGCAATAACCGAAGATGTTTACATGGGAAGTTGGTGCATTAATTACAATTGATCTAATCACTGATACGTGCACAAACATGCCCTCTCCTGCTTTAGCCGTATATATCCCATCATCCTTTGCAGCACTCAGATACCATCACTCCTCCAGGCAAAGGAAATGACTTGACATGTGATTGAATGCGATAGATAAGATGAAAATGACAAGGTTACGAGTTTAAGCAGGAATTATCAGATGAAAGCACACTCTCATTCATCAGCTCATCATCCTCCCGTTACACTAAGAAGAGGCTGCATACAGGAAGTAGAGCTGGGAAACAGGAAGTAGAGCTGGGAAACCGAGAGGAAAACATAAGCACTAAATAACCGTGTTAATGTTGTAAAATCAATCAATTCTGAAACTAAATTCAATTTCAGCTGTAAAGCAGCTTTACAGAAGGTAAGTGTCATAATTCAGCTCAATTCAGCTTGATTTTTGCTCTCATCCAATAGTGTCCATGCCGTTAAATTGATAATATTACTATTATATATTTTATTTGATGCATTTATAATGATTTTTGAGGATTTGAGACACTAATCAGTCACCAACAACAACAAAAAATGATTTTTCTCCCCTCCCTTTTAAGTGTTATTTTGTTCTCCCAACTATGCACGACTATACAGTTAGTTAAATGATATTATTTGCATTTATCATTGTTTGTTCCCTGCTGTTCGTGACCCATCAGAACAGATCGGCAACCCATGTTTTGCAAAACTCAAAATGTCAGTGTGGGGAATATGCATAAGTGCATCGACTCGTGTCGTTCCAGGTAAATGAATATAAGATAGCACTAAATATGTGCTAAATAAGAGTTAATAGTAGCAGTGCAACTAATGCTGGTCTACAAATGGAAATGTGCTGACTAATGGACTGGAGCAGCTCAAACATGAACTTTTAATTACCTATATTTGAGTTAATCGTTGCATGAATAAGGCCAGGAATAGTTGGACTAACACTTCCATTTCATGGAAACACCTCTATTTATTATCCGTGGAAGAATGTAAGTCAGAAAGTTTGTAGCAGCATGAGCGGATGATGACAAAATGTTCTGTTTTGGCTAACTAAAGTCTTTGTCTTAGGAATAGCATCACTAACAGACTTCTCTATCTTGTGTTTCCTCAAACATAATGATTCTCGGCATTTCCTCTGGCTGCTATTTCCAGCTCAAGGCACTGATTGTTTTCCATTTGACATCCCGAGTGTAAGACGAGATGATGCTTACCTGTTCTTTCACCTGCCTGACCATGCAAAAACTAGAAGTGACGCATGCTGGAGCTCTGGCTGCATTAAACCTTGTGCTATTGTTCTTGCAGACTGTCTCACCTCGAGGCAACATGAACTGAACCCAGTTCAGGAGATCATGAGATCCAATAGCTTGTGATCCAAAGCCCTTGAGTCATTGCAACAGCCAAACGTTGTAGGAAATGCAAACTATAACACAAAACTTGACTAAATGAGAAATGCATTGCAAAAAAATGGTGTTGCATTATAGTTTATGGAACTAAGGGCCAGATTTACTAAACAGGGCATATTAGCGTCAGATCGCAATCCTATAAAAGCACAGATGGGAGTGGAAATTTCTACTGACAATGCACAAATTAAAGAATACAGATAATTTCCATAATGACCAACACAATCCACCCAGAGCAGCCAAATTAGCGCAGGGCCGATGGTAATCAACACAGGCACAAAACAGCTTAAGACATGCTTTTTGGCTTTAAATAATGGCGCAAATACTAGTAAACCGACTGCTGCAAACCTTAGTAAATCAAACATTCTCCTCCCATAAATGCTGCATGTGAAAGTGAAACTTCTATAAATGCATATGCAAAGATCAGCCTCAAAAATTAACTGCCTTTTCATTGATAATGTTTCATTGTGTCTTTAGTAAATCCAGACAGTAGTTTTAAACGCCAAAAGAGGGTTTGCACATGTGCAAGCTGTTAGTAAATCTGAATCGTGACTAAAATTAGTCTATAAGATGCAATAACCAGGCTCAGATGGAACATGTCTGTGTGTTAAAAGGCCATGAACTACCACACCAGTGAAACATTTCATACATACTTCGGCTCACAAAGCTGAAGATCATATTCTCATCACTGCTTAAACTACTTGTGCTATTTAGTATTAAACCACCAGACTCAAAGCAAAGCAAACGACTGTGCTGACCACTGTAAAGTTGCATTAAGTCTAAGGAAAAATAAACACTACATTGTTGGGAGAAAAATGGACATGCTCCGGGCCAGACTGACCGGTTCTATTTATAGTTATTCTGTACAGACTTACACTGACTTCAACCGTTTTGATTCATGTTATAGTTATTCTGAGGACACAAAGCCAAATCCGAATATCCAAATCCTTCAGCACCTGCCGTGTTCTGCGATCACAAATCATATGAAGCACATTTGTCCCTGATTTCATTTGAATTAGTGACAGAACGTGAAAATTGCATCAGCCGATAATCATGACTGATTTGCCAATTAACAGAAGCGCTGCTCTCGCTTCTATTAGCTCTAAACCTTACCAAATGCATAATAATTTCTTTTTTTTGTAAATTACATTTTTACACACACACAAATCAAACATTCTCCTCCCATAAATGCTGCATGTGAAAGTGAAACTTCTATAAATGCATATACAAAGATCAGCCTCAAAAATTAACTGCCTTTTCATTGATAATGTTTCATTGTGTCTTTAGTAAATCCAGACAGTAGTTTTAAACGCCAAAAGAGGGTTTGCACATGTGCAAGCTGTTAGTAAATCTGAATCGTGACTAAAATTAGTCTATAAGATGCAATAACCAGGCTCAGATGGAACATGTCTGTGTGTTAAAAGGCCATGAACTACCACACCAGTGAAACATTTCATACATACTTCGGCTCACAAAGCTGAAGATCATATTCTCATCACTGCTTAAACTACTTGTGCTATTTAGTATTAAACCACCAGACTCAAAGCAAAGCAAACGACTGTGCTGACCACTGTAAAGTTGCATTAAGTCTAAGGAAAAATAAACACTACATTGTTGGGAGAAAAATGGACATGCTCCGGGCCAGACTGACCGGTTCTATTTATAGTTATTCTGTACAGACTTACACTGACTTCAACCGTTTTGATTCATGTTATAGTTATTCTGAGGACACAAAGCCAAATCCGAATATCCAAATCCTTCAGCACCTGCCGTGTTCTGCGATCACAAATCATATGAAGCACATTTGTCCCTGATTTCATTTGAATTAGTGACAGAACGTGAAAATTGCATCAGCCGATAATCATGACTGATTTGCCAATTAACAGAAGCGCTGCTCTCGCTTCTATTAGCTCTAAACCTTACCAAATGCATAATAATTTCTTTTTTTTGTAAATTACATTTTTACACACACACACACATATATGCATATACTGTAAATGCTGTGCATATACCGTTGTATGGCATTGCATATGCATGCATATATATATATATATATATATGCATGCTGCATATGCAATGCCATACAACGGTACACACATACTGTATATTTTGGTCAGTTTGCTGTCTGCATTAAATTTTATTTACAAAAGTGATTTTATATACATAAGCATATTAAACAAGTGTCTACGTTAATGTTTCAAATAACTTGTCAAATTCCCATCGTCATTCAGCGAAACACATACAGTATATTTATGTAAATTAAACTTACTCTGACCTCTACTTACTAAAATATATAAAAGAAAAAAATACTAACATCTATTATATTTTGAATGATTTAAAACTTATAGCTGACAAATGGGTAAAACCGAGTGGTTTGAAGGATATAGTGGCAAAAATTGGTAAAGATTTTAAATTCCAATGAATTATCGTTTTGTGGGCTGCAGTCTGATCCTTAAATAGTCTTTCAATGTCATCAAATGATTATTGTTCTAAAAATGCCTGACAAGATTTTTTTTGGTATATGAACTATTGTTTCTTTCTTCCATGTCTCATAAATAGAGGTGTTGTATTTTTCCATGCAATGGCTATTTGGCTATATGCACAATTCATTCAAATATGCATAATTAAATGTCCATGTTTGAGCTGCTCCATTAGTCAGCAAATCGGCAACTCTACACTTCAAACTGCTAAACATTTTTAATATCATATCATCGTATTATTCTGGCAACCCTGTTCTCTAGTTATCAGTATCGGCATCTGCCACTAAAAAAAAACTCTTATTGCTCGAACGCTACTTATACAACAGCAAAAGCATGCAATTTCATAATGTGACGATATCCACTGTACGGCATCACAAACTTCAGCACTGCTGCAAACACCAGGCCTGTCCAGGAATTTCACAGCAGCGCAGAAGTTTTCCCCAGCGCAGGCCATCCAGAGCACGCCCAGAACGGGCCCCGAGCTCACTTGGGCGACTCTTGCATGAACACAAACCCAAGTAGAGGCTCCGTGAGCATGCATTTGACCGCCGAGGCCCATCAAACTCCTCTGTGCAGCAAAGTGACATAAGAATCTCAGCAAACACACATGCAGGCAATCTGAGAGCGGATTCAAACTGACAGCTTTGACCTACAATGAGGAGAAACACAGCTCAAGCATGACACTTTATTAAAAGTAATGCAGTGATTTTATGACTCTACCTGCTTTCTCCTTTGGCATTGGAGGGCGGAGGGTGAAGAATAGTCTGGTTTTCCTCCATCTCAACCACACATTTTGTGCTGAGCTCAATCTCTGCAAGCCAAAAGTGATTAAAACTCGACTAGAAGTCATGATAAAAAAAAGTCTGAAAACAGCACTTAACGTGAATATAGAGCCACAGCAACTTCTAAAACAGATTTAATTTTGAAATAGCAATGCTTTTTGCGATTTTAAATGGTCTCTTACCTCTCCTGTTCATTGGCCGGACTCGAACCGCTACTTTTACTTTAGTATCCGACATTTTTGTTACAATGTAAGGCTTTAAAGTGGAGGAGAAAGGGGCTAGCTGCTCCGCACGGCTAGCCGAAGAATAACATGCAACTCCCCGCAAAGTCCCCCACAGAAGCGTCTGAGGTGCTTGTGCCCTGCTAAAATACTCCAACAGTCCATACCCGAGCGGGAAAAGCCAGATGAATATGAATCCAGATGAGACTGTGTTGCATTCGGGTTGAATGTGTGATCCTCCGCCGCGGGGAGAGCAGCTCCTCTCTCTCAGCCAGCCAGCAGCATCCAGACCGCCATCTTCCGCCGACTGACCCCAAAAACACACAAATGTGCAGTGTGCATGAATATGCATGAAAGAAATGGGTTGAAAAGAGACCAGATGGACCTGTGAAGCTCCCACATTGCGATATAAAACGACTGGTTACGTTAGAAACAGCCTTACCTTGAGTCATGATCAATAAACTATTAGCACTTTATCTATACGAAATGATTCCTAATGTTTAATCTGTACTTGCATTTGTTGATTTCTCCATTCAAAAAAGTACTGGCATGCAGAAACATGTGAATTAACAGCTTTATCCTTTTTTAAAAATATGATTTAATATGCCTGACTCAATTAGGTTAAATGAATAAAAGTCAGTTTTAAGTGTAAAGCTTCTGAAGACCAGTTCACATTTTACAATTGACAGTAAGAATTGGCAAATCTGATAAAAGAAACAAATGACAAAATCTAAAGAAAATGAAGACAACTGAAGTATAACTACATAAATATTTAATGCAAAATTTTTTTTAAAAGTTGATATGCCACTTTTAAAACTTTTTTTGTAAAAAGAAAAAATCTATTTACATCTATTTGTGATGACATTAGCACTATTGACTATACTTTATATATATATATATTTAAAGATATTGATATTATAATGAAATTACATATTTTTAGCATTTATAATTACATAAAGATTAAATGCAGATTAAAAATGCCACTTACTGTATGTTTTTTAAGATGGTAATATCATGGTACTTTATGTTCGTACTCCATAAAATGCATGCTCAAAAACACTTTATATATATATATATATATATATATATATATAGATACATACCGATAGATAGCGATACAGTATATGCATGTATGTATATTTAATGATATTGATGTTATAATGATGTTATATATTTTTTATCCCAATTTATTAAAAGGCCTTTTATGCTTAACCATGAATGCCTTGAAATGTTTTCTTATTTTCATACATCATATATTATTTAATGCTTCCTTTTGCACATATTCTCATTGTATGCCGCTCAAATGCAAACACTGAGCGATACTAATGCACAGTTTTTGTCATGACAATAAAGCACATTAATCAGATTTTCTCTAGTGAAAGTGCGGGTGGTTTTCACTGAGATGTGAGTTATGGTTAGAAGTGCTTTATAATATGCTGTGACGACAACAGCAGTCTAGTACGATCAAGGGAAATGGAGCAGATTATGGGATTCCCCTATGGGTTGCTTTAATCTCTGTGGATTAAACATTAAGAATTCATCAAATAATGTATTGCATGCAGTTTTAAATAAGCATACACCCATAAGAGTTACACTGGGTGTATATTAATTTAAAATGACTTTTGATTAAATGTTGACCTGTAGCAACTTTGTAAAGTCATAGTTTGTGCCAATGACTGCACAGTGGTTCCCAAACATGTTCACCTATTTTAGGTTCCAGGATCCCATGCAAAATAACCATTTGGTTATTATTAAGGCACTGAATGACATGCCAGTTCATAAATAATGGAACCAGTGCGTGAATTTCTTCAGCAAGGAATATTAGGGATGACTGACATACAAATCATTGAATTCAGATGTTCCTGTGTTTATAAATCAAAAGATAACCATAAGAAAAGAATACTTGACAAGTGAACTTTAGATTTGACAAACTTGATTATGCAAAATTACTTACAGTTTACGTATTAGAGCTATAAGTCAAGGACAATCCCACTGGAGCAACCTGGAATTGAGTGCATTGATAAATACATTATACAATAAAATGCATTGCACTGCATTTTGTACACTCTTGTATATTCTCATTCATATATGTGACCCTAGACCACAAAACCAGTCATAAGGGTCAATTTTTCGAAATTGAGATGTATGCATCATCTGAAAGCTGAATAAATAAGCTTTCCATTGATGTATGGTTTGTTAGGATGGGACAATATTTGGTCGAGATACAACTATTTGAAAATCTGGAATCTGAGGGTGCAAAAAAATCTAAATATTGAGAAAATCATCTTTAAAGTTGTTCAAATGAAGTTCTTAGCAATGCATATTACTAATCAAACATTAAGTTTTGATATATTTACGGTAGGAAATTTACTAAATATCTTAATGGAACATGATCTTTACTTAATATCCTAATGATTTTTGGCATAAAAGAGAAATCAATAATTTTGACCCATACAATGTATTGTTGGCTATTGCTACAAATATCCCCCAGCGACTTAACACTGCTTTTGTGCTGCAGGGACACATATAGTGTAATATATCATGAGTACTTATGGCATGCTTACAAGTCAAATTCCCAATTTGCCCAATAAACATGAACTCTATTAACCTTCCATTTATTAGCTTTGAGCTTCAGCCACAATGCCACCAAAACTCAACTCACAAACATGCACCAAAATCCCATAATCAGTCCACCTAAAGAACAAACATGGATTGTAATAAAAAAAAATCTATTTTTAAGCGCTGGGCAGTAACTGATTACATGTAATCTGGATTACGTAATCTGATTCTATAAATTAAGTACTTGTAACTAGATATTACATCTTTAAATACTTGTAATGACTGCAGTTAATTTTTTAATGATTACATACATAATCAGTTCACCTAAAGAACAAACATGGATTGTAATAAAAAAAATATCTCTTTTTAAGCGCTGGGCAGTAACTGATTACATGTAATCTGGATTACGTAATCTGATTCTATAAATTAAGTACTTGTAACTAGATATTACATCTTTAAATACTTGTAATGACTGCAGTTAATTTTTTAATGATTACATATTATTCACACAATAACAATAAAGTATTCATAATGTATTGATTCTCTTTAATTCTTCTTTTTCATCTTTTACATGTTCCCTTTTTAATATAGCCTGCCGCTTATATATATACTCAGAAAGTCTGGACATTCACATAAAGACCACTAGTCAGGTGGCCACGCAGCATCTGACCACTGGATTTACAAAAATCATTTCAATTTTAAACATTTCAACATTGCATCAACTACTAACGAACACATTAATTTTAATTGAACTATCACTCAGTGGGTTATTGTCTTTTGAAGGCCTTTGTCTTTCAAACACATAAAAAATGCACAAATTCACATGTAATGCAAGGACTTTTTTTTGTCAGCTAAACCTCTTTCACCTAATAAATTTACTTGAAGCCCCCCTGAGATATTAAAGTCAGTGTAAAGAGAACTTTTTTTTTTTTAGCATTAAAATTTGGCTGGGTGCTTAATGACACATTTTTCTGTGGTGTGATAAACTCAGAACACACATTTAATATTGACTTTGCATGGACTTTAAGATAGTAAGTTAATAATTAAGTAACACACACAAGACATTTGCATATTCACGGTTTAAAAGTAATCAAAAGTAGTCTGATTCGATAACCTAATGGATTACATTACTAACCACAGATTTTGTCATGTACACTCTAAAAAATGCTGGGTTGTTTCAACGCAACTTTGGGTCAAATATGGACTAACCCAACTTTTGGGTTAAAAATGTAATGTAAAAATTTAACCCCACGGTTGTGTTAGTCCATATTTGACCCAAAGTTGCGTTGAAACAACCCAGCATTTTTTAGAGTGTAATTTGGAATCAGTAATGGACTACAATTGGTAAGTCTGTCTAGCAATGCTCATTTTAATAAGTTAATAATTAAGTAACAAATTGGCATATCACAGTTCAAAAGTAATCAAAAAGTAATCTGACTATTACCTAAATTATTTAATGCAATGGATTACATTACTAACCAAAATTTTGTCATGCAATTTGGAATCAGTAACGGACTACAGTTTGTAAGTAATCTACACAGCAATGCTCATTTATCACAGTACAAGTCTTCAGCGTCTGCAGTATAGACCTTGACCGCATGGTCTCCACTGTCCAAGACAGCAAGAACGTTGTTTCAACGCAACTTTGGGTCAAATATGGACTAACACAACCGTGGGGTTAAATTTTTACATTACATTTTTAACCCAAAAGTTGGGTTAGTCCATATTTGACCCAAAGTTGCGTTGAAACAACCCAGCATTTTTTAGAGTGTAATTTGGAATCAGTAATGGACTACAATTGGTAAGTCTGTCTAGCAATGCTCATTTTAATAAGTTAATAATTAAGTAACAAATTGGCATATCACAGTTCAAAAGTAATCAAAAAGTAATCTGACTATTACCTAAATTATTTAATGCAATGGATTACATTACTAACCAAAATTTTGTCATGCAATTTGGAATCAGTAACGGACTACAGTTTGTAAGTAATCTACACAGCAATGCTCATTTATCACAGTACAAGTCTTCAGCGTCTGCAGTATAGACCTTGACCGCATGGTCTCCACTGTCCAAGACAGCAAGAACGTTCAACAATCACGTCTCCATTTCTTTCAAAAGCCACCGCAGATATAACCAAACTCAAAGCGTTCTTCAAGTGAAGACTGAAACCGTCCACCTGCGTCAAAGGAACGAAGTCACTATTGAACATCCTCAGCGTGAAGCTGCTCTGAAGTCGCTCCATGATTGTGATGTTTCCCGAAGCTCTGCAAGAAGCAACCGAACGCGTTTTCGTCAATTCTTTTAAAACGACTAGGTTCGCTAAAACCACGCCAGAAGAAAAGTCCATTACGACTTAGGCTTCCCATCTGAGCGTCGGTCACAAAAACACATCCACGGTTGTCTACATCTACACCCCACGGCAGTCGAAAACATTGGACGGTCGCTAAAGAAGTGAGTGACTTTGAGTGACTGGTCACCAGCATCAGTGACCAAAACATGTCTAGTTTTGGTCAACGCAACATCTAGTGTGTAACAGACGTTGGACAGCCATCCAAAGGCGTTCACTAAAAACGGCATCGTGCACCACCACAATCTGTCCTAATGTTTCGTCCACAGCCACTCCAGTAGGGTTGACCATTGTCCCCTATCCTCCGAAGGCCATACGGAGACGTAACGTCCCCCAACTCGAGCTTTCAGCCCATTCTTGGTGATTAGCGGACAATTTGGGACGAGCATCAGACAGCAGAAGCTCTTGGAGATCGGTGAGCAGTGTTGGGGGAGTAACGCGAGTTACGTAATCAGATTACTTTTTCAAGTAACTAGTAAAGTGACGCATTACTTTTTAATTTACAATACAATATCTGAGTTACTTTTTCAAATAAGTAACTCCAGTTACTTTGTTTTCCCATTCATTGACTGACAGCTCTCCTGTCCCCGTGTTGAGAGAAATCAGGAGTAAGTGAGTAAGAGGCGCTGTGTGAACAAGAGAATAAATGTGAACATGCATTATCTCACTTGCACAAAAACAGATCCAGTATTCCTCAAAATGAATGAAAGCAGTGCAATGCAACTAAACGTACTAAATAGCACAAATATCTTTTATGCATTTAAAGGGCCCCTGAGATGCGTAGAAACATGCAGCTTTACTTTAAGTCGGCGCAGACCACAAAATGTATCGGAGCTATTTGAATTCTACACAGAATGCTATATTTTACAGCAATATAGATGAGATTGTGGCTGGCATACCCTGCGGCTTTATGGAGCTCAACGGCTCTGAGCGGCTCTAGCCCAAGCTGTGATATAAACTAATGCTATTGGCTATTTTAAAAAGGGGCGGGGCTGCTTGATATGTCCCGCCCTGTCTTCCTGTTTCAGTTCAAATGACGTCAACACATCTCAGGGGACCTTTAAAATAAGCATGACATTTGTTTTTCTTTCTTTTTGTTTCACTGCTGAAGAGTGTTGAGTTTTCTTCTCCTGCATTCTATGCTTCATGCAATCCAGAATGGCTAAGGTGCATTCGTTTAAAAAAAAAAAAGTGTGAAAGGGCCTTTACATTAGCCAAAAATAAAAAAATTTATATTAAAAACAAATGAGCAAGCCCAGCCCAAATGAGAAAAAGTAACGCAAAAGTACCGTAACGCATTACTTTCCATAAAAAGTAACTAAGTAATGCAATTAGTTACTTTTTTTAGGGTGTAACGCAATATTGTAATGCATTACTTTTAAAAGTAACTTTCCCCAACACTGTCGGCGAGTGCACGACATTCGGAGGAGCTGCCAGCGTCCCACAGTTTTCTACAGAAAGGACTGGACGGGGTGGGACAAGGTGCAGATGCATTTGAGATCAAGGGAAAACCTCTCAAAACACACTTTGCACTCCAGCAGGTTAGACCAGATCTCTGTTAGGATGTCTTCTGCTCTCATATGTGGTGTGACGGGAGTCTCGGACATCTTGTGCTTTATATAAATAAATGCTGGCCTAATGATTGGCAAAAAGGGTTGAAGGGATGAGGGAGAGCTTTAGACAGCAGACTGCAAGGGATAAACATGATCATGTGACTGTATAAACATGAACCGAGAGTCTGTAGCCCTCGTGTGGTGAGATGGCAAAATCACTTCATATTTCAACAGCTGTTTTATATAAAGCATTCAACATTTTTTACTATTACTAATTGCATTTTCTAAAGTCACACATGCACATACAAATCTAGATATATTTAATTGACCTTTTAATCCATATCATCTATAATGAAGATGTTTTAATGTCACAATTACAGCTGTGATTACACAAAAATATAATTTTGTCTTTATCTTTAATAGGAATTTGAAGTAAAAGTACTTGAATCACACGAAGAAGAAATGTCTGGATTCAGTTTCACCTCAAAATTAAGAGAAAAAAAACAGGAGACATTATATTTTGCATAAAAGTTATATATATATATATATATATATATATATATACACTATAATGTGACAATCATAAAATTGTATAAAAGCAATTCAAATCTATATTATTATTATTTATAATAGTCATAATAATTAATTAACATAAAAAAGTGGGAATTTTTGGCAAAAATAAAATACTTTATATATTCACTATAATCATAAAATTGTATAAAAACATTATAATAATTATAATAAATAAACATGACAAAAGTGGCAATTTTTGGCATAAATAAAATAGTCTATATATTCACCATAATCATAAAATTGTATAAAAGCAATTCAAATCTTTATTTTTAGTAATAATAATAATAAGCATTACAAAAGTGAGAATTTTATATTTTGCATAAAGAAAACTGTCTATATATTCATTGTGACGTTATTCAATATAATCCTGAAATTCTGTAATAGCAATTAAAATCTATAATATTATCATAATTAGTAATATTAACTGTTACAAAAGTAAGAATTTTATATTTTGCACAAAGAAAATAGTCTACATATTCGCTGTGACATCATTCACTATAATAATAAAATTGTATAATAAAATAAAAATGTATTTTATTATCATTAATATTAGTCAAGTCAAGTCACCTTTATTTATATAGCGCTTTTAACAATACAGATTGTTTCAAAGCATCTGTACAGCATTAATTAGGAAAATATTGTGTCAATAATGCAAAATGATAATAGCAAACACTAATTTTTCAGTTAAAGGCACAATATGTAATTTTTTGCCGCTAGAGGGCGCGTATTCAAAAATTTAGTGGGTAAATGTCCTTAATTGTCCTGGAAATTGCACAACAGAGCACGGTCCTGAAATAGGCTTTATGAAAGATGAGCTGGATGTCCTGACAGGTTTTGTGAGGCAGTACACGTGTCTATTTCAGTCCGGTGTGTGATCTGTCTGATATATCTGAAGCTCAGATCACAGCTGAGGAGGAGAGAAACACTCACACACTCACATCAGTTATATCCACATCTCCTCCAGCGGTTCAGAAACTATCCGCCATACTTCACACATAACTGACCTTTCATACCAATATGATTGTGATTTAATGTTAAAGCACACACTACTTCATCTATTAGCTCAGTTCATTATCATGTGAACAAATCGAACAAAGAACATCTGAGAGTTTGTCCTAACCAGTCACAGTATTTTATTGGTTGTAACTACTTCTGTAAAATAAATAAAATATATATTGTAAATGATTCTATAAATTATTTAAATGATTATAGAAAAATACTAAATAACTAGTATTGTATAATTAATGTAGTAATATTATCATTATGATCAAATATTTATGAATTTATTATTAAATATATATTTTATAATTAATTATAGATATTTTATAAATATAAAAATAATAATAATTATTATTGGTTGTAACTACTTCTGTAAAATAAATAAAAAATGTGTGTATATATTATATTTCTTATTATTATAATATATATATAAATTATTTAAATAATTTATTATAGAAAACATTTTTTATTTTATTAATAATAAATAATAACAACTTATTGTAGAATTAATATTATAATAATAATATTATCATTATGATAAAATATTTATAAATGTATCATTAAATATATATTTTATATACAAATAATAATAATTATTATTGGTTTTAACTACTGTAAAATAAAAAAATGTTTGTATATTATATTAAATATATATATAAAATGAAATATATATGATAAATTATTTAAATAATGTATTATAGAAAATAATTTACAATATTTAATGATAAATAATAATAATATTGTATAATTAATATAATAATATCATAATTATAAATATTAAAATTAATTTATTATAAAATATACATTTAATGATTTTATGATATTTTATAAATATAATAATAATCTACATACAACTGTATATTAAACATCATCTAATGAACATTTTTGTTTCTGAGCAGACAATCAAATGCCTTATTGTGTCGGCAGAAAAGCCCAAAACCAAATTAATAATACAGAAAAATACAGGAAAATACAAAATCACAAGAAACAGATGAAATTTAATCGTAAAGTTCAGTTACATCCCATGTCAGCTGTGAGCAAACAAGCATCATATATTGAAAAGCTGCAGAGTTCAGTCACGTTATGCCATTCTTCACAGAAAACGAGCGGTTTAATATCACTGAAAGACACTGAATCATTTACAATTTACGTGAGATGCAAATATCAGGACAAAAAGGCATTGAAATGTTTCACAGCGGCTGTACAAACACACAACACAAGAGTTTGGCAAATGGATGTGAAGCATCACGGGACGCTCAGACCGTCACATTAATACAGAGACAACACAATGAATTCACAGGACGTGGTGTTCGATTACGAACACTAGTGATGCCACGATAAACATAATAATCAGAAATGTTTCTCGAGCATTAAATCAGCATATTATACTGATTTCTGAAGATCATGGACTTTTTCAGCTTTGAACATATGCTGTATATTATTTGAAATCGTGATATTATTTCACATGTATTTGGTGTTTTTGATCCAATAAATGCAGCCTTGGTGAGCAGAAAGCATTCAAAAATCTTACAGACCTCAAACTTTACATTTACATCACACACACACAAAAATAAAAAAAACATGCACCAGCAAAATGCACAAAAAGAATGCGTTTTAAGAGGTAAAAAGGGTCCATTCTGATTTCATGTTGACTTTAAAATACATGATAGTTTGTAGACGCATTATGATTTGTGACCCTTGAGCTCAAAAGCAGTGTTGAGTCGCTGGGGGATATTTGTAGCAATAGCCAACAATACATTGTATGGGTCACAATTATACATTTCTCTTTTATGCCAAAAATCATTAGGATATTAAGTAAAGATCATGTTCCATGAAGATATTTAGTACATTTCCTACCGTAAATATATCAAAACTTAATGTTTGATTAGTAATATGCATTGCTAAGAACTTCATTTGAACAACTTTAAAGATGATTTTCTCAATATTTAGATTTTTTTGCACGCTCAGATTCCAGATTTTCAAATAGTTGTATCTCGACCAAATATCGTCATATCCTAACAAACTTATCCTAACATTTATTCAGCTTTCAGATGATGCATAACTCTCAATTTCGAAAAATTGACCCGTATGACTGCTTTTGTGCTCCAGGGTCACATATGATAACATAATGTGAAAAATCGTCTGCATACAGTAAAATACACCGTTGAAAACATCTGTGACATAGATTACAGCACTGTTACGAGTCACGCATGCGACTGAAAACACCATGACGCACAGCACTGCTTGGGATCTCACCTGGTTAACCAGTCTCTGAAGTTCAACAGGTGAAGTCAGCTGACTAACTAAACACAGTATTGCCTTTTCAAAGAGCAAGACCTGAGCCAATCTCACCCTTCATAATCTCATTCATCTGATGCTCCCTCCGTTCACAGGAGCCACACGTGTGCAAATCCTTTCAGAGTCGGGCTTATTTCTCCACGCCGTTGATGCTTGTGTTATTTACAGAGTCCCTCCGTTTCCTGGCAGAGGAGGAAGTCGTGCTGTCCGTCTCAAACTCTCCTACAGCACAAATGCATTACAGTGTGGCAGAAAACACTGGCGCACATGTTTGAGTTGCATAATGCATGCATGCATGCTAACAAAGATCTATAGGCCAAAATAACTGGACATGTTCCCAAATGCATAATGATAGTTTACAGTTTCTGCAGGATACTGTGCATAGCATGCAAACATATTATATGCATTGACTAAAATATACATTAACTATACTATATTTATATTATAGTCAATATACATTAACTGAAATAAAATATATTAAATAAAATTTGAACATTTTATTTCAGCTAATTGCTAAAGCAAAAACAAACAAATAAATATATTTAAAAAAAATACTAAAACTTGAACTAAAATGAAAATACAAAAATAACTAATTCAATATATTTAAAAAAAATCTAATAAAAATGACAAAAAAATTACTAAACTTTAAAATGAAAATGAAAGACATAAAAATAAAAACTAATTTTAAAATATTTAAAAACAATATCTAATAAAAATGACAAAAAACAACAAAATTACTAAAATTGTCAAATTAAACAAAAAAGGAAAATACGAAAATAAAAAATGATATTTAATAACAATAAAAAATTAATTCTGTCGAATTAAAATGAAAAATGCAAAATATCGAATTTTTTAAATAATCTAAAATTACTAAACTTTAAAATTAAAATTAAAATACAAAAATAACGAATTCAATATATTTAAAAAAATCGAATAAAAATGACAAAATAACAACAAAATTGCTAAAAACTTTAAAATTAAAATGAAAGATATAAAAATATTTTAAAACAATATTTAATAAAAATTACAAAAAACAACAAAATTACTAAAATTGTCAAATTAAACAAAAAAAATTTAAATACGGAAATAAAATGATATCTAATAACAATTAAAAAATGTTATTCTGTCGAATTAAAATGAAAAATACAAAAATAAAAACATTTCAAAATTTAAAAAATATCTAATAAAAATGTCAAAAAACAACAAAATTACTAAAACTGTCAAATTAAACTACAAAATGGAAAATACAAAATCTTAAAATTATATCTAATTAAAAAAAAAAGTTAATTCTGTCGAATTTAAAATTAAAAATACAAAAATATCTAATAAAAATAAACATTTTAATTCTGTCGAATTTAAATGAAAAATACAAAAATAAAAACCATTTCAAAATATTTAAAAATCATAATAAAACTACCTGGATGACCTTGATCTTCCATTTCAATTAATAATAGAATGCGATGTACAGTACATACAGTGTGCAGTACGCAGTAGAATTAAAAACAGCTTCCGTCTGTCTTCTGCTAGTTCACCACAAGAGATCATAACACTACAGCTTCGATTAATTACCCTAATGAACCATTAATAACCAACACATGATGCTTCTTTACCTCTGCATTCAGACACAGCGTCGTCCGGCTCCGTGTAAATACTGTCCTCACACTCCGAGAAGCTCTAGAGTCAAAATATCACATGATTTACAGCTCAAAGCCCTAAAGACCGAACACTGTGTGGACACTGTAAACATCACTTTTATATTTGCAGTCTCAACTATACCAACTCAGGATCTCGGTTGCTGAATAAATGCAGTTGTTTTAATAGAGAAACATTATTGCAATCTGGAATTAGGAATTTCACTGTTATATTTGTTTTCAGTTTTCATAATGTAGACCGAGAGAGTGTATATGCAAGTCTTTGATATTAATTTATATGATAAATAGCCTATAATAAACCAATAAACTAGAGGAGGTCAAATAAACCATGTGCATGAGTTTGATTGATATGACATTCTGTTGATTTGTGCTTATTGGTGAAAGTGCAACACTTCTAATGCAGTGTAAATCATTAAAGTTGACTTGAGAAAGCCAGCTTACTGATCTACTATTTAGCCTTCTTCTTCTGAGCCAAAATTTGAACTGCATCTCCTCCTAGACCTTTAAAGCTACAACCACCAAATTCGTGTCAGACCTTCAGACTGGTCTGAAGTTATTTGCTATGACTTTTCTAACTGTTCCGACTTCCGGTTTTCGTAAACCAGACTATCAAAACCACCGGAAATCCCATAGACTTTCATTGAGGGGGTGAAAACTTTTGTACAATGAGACTTATATGGTGTTTTAAGCTGTCTATTGCTATAGCAAAGCTTAACAACTCCCTACTGAAAAAAATGGTGGGATGCTTTGGCTGGTCTCCCAAGCTGGTTTTAAAGTGGTTTTGGCACCTTTTTGAGCTGGTCAGGCTGGTCTTAACTGGTCAAGCTGGGAGATCTGCTAAAAGAACAACCAAGTTTAAACCAGCTACTTTCAGCTTAAACCAGCTAAGACCAGACAACTAGCCTAAGCCGGTTTTAGCTGGTTTTATCAGCAGGCTTTTTGCTAAATCAGCAGGTTTTAGCTGGTTTCTAGCTGATTTTTTTACTAAATCAGCTGGTTTTAAGATATATTTGACTAATTCAGCTGATTTTACTTGGTTTTAGCTGGATTTTTTTCATTCATGTTACCAATTTGTTAAATCACGTTAAAACATGTTAGCAACACGCTAGCAGCATGCTAATCATACTAGAAACTTGCTAGCAAAATGCTAGTAACTTGCTAATAATGCTAACAACATGCTAGTAACATGCTAACCATAATAGAATCATGCTAGTAACTTGCTAATCATGCTAACAACATACCAATAATGCTAGCAACATGCTAATCATGCTAGAAACATGATAGTAACTTGCTGATTATGCTAGAAACATGCTAACAACATGTTAGTAACTTGCTAATCATGTTAACAACATGCTAGTAACATGCTAATAATGCTAGAAGCATGCTAGTAACTTGCTAATCATGCTAACAACATGCTAGTAAAATGCTAATCATGATAGAACATGCTAGTAACTTGTTAATCATGCTAGCAACATGATAGTAACATGATAATCATGCTAGTAACATGCTAGTAACATGCTAGTAACATGATAATCATGCTAGTAACATGCTAACTATGCTAGAAACAGGCTAGTAACATGCTAACTATGCTAGAAACAGGCTAGTAACATGATAATCATACTAGTAACATGCTAACTATGCTAGAAACATGCTAGTAACTTGTTAATCATGCTAACAACATTCAGACTTTAATCTTTCAAACTATTTTAAACTGAAAACCGTCAAACTTTTACAACTTTTTAAAAACTTTAAAACAATAAACTTTCTGGCCTGACTTTCTCAAGCCAACTTCAAAGTTTGTCTATGAACTTTACTATCTAGTTGCAATTATAATTTTGAGCAAAATAATCAGTTTAACCATTATACAGCATGACGAAAAAGTTTTGATCGACTAAAACGCTCAGACATTTAGTCGACTAAGACTTGACTGGACAAAAACAGGACAGTATGATAATAACTAAAAAGCACATTTGACACAGGACTAAGACGGCTGACGAAATGAAGGGATCAGGAAGAGGAGTGATTGAGTAAATGACGACGCACCTTCTCTCGGGGCCCGTAGTTCTCAGCGTACCACACCATCCCATACAGACACAGGAACGTGATGAAAGCCTTCAGACACAAAGACGCATCAACTCCACACGAAAACAACTATTTAGAGACAATCTCCTCCCACAGCTGCCAAGAAAAGCTCTGTAGTGCTGAATGAGCGCAAATCAAACAATCGCAGTGATGCAACGTACAGCTGAGAGTAGGGCTGCTCGATTACGATTAAAGAGGTTGCCATGACATCTACATTTAGAGATTTAGAGAAATTTCGCAATTCTCAACACCACAGCAGAATACTACGGTCGAGATACTAGACTGATATTAGTTATATTAGTTAAAAAACTAAAAAAAGGTCAGTAATATAAAAATTAAAAAAAGCAAAGGACAAATACAATTAGAAAAAAAGATACAAATGAAACAAACAGTGCATTAAGTTTTTTATGCAAGTCTAAAGTATTTAGCTAACAGCTACTACAGAAACTGAATAATCGAATGCAAAATAAAACTTCCTTCGTTTCTTATTAAAGCTACAAAAGTCCTTCAGTCGAGAGCAGTGAGTGATTTTCTCTGTCTTTTGTTGTTTGATTAATATTAATCTCACAGTCAGCAGCAGGAATATTAGGCTGCTGTCACTTTAAGAGCTGCACGGATCCAATTTACTGTTAAGCACATATTCTCATTCTCAACTGTTTACGTTCACTTATTACATAACCGATGAGGGTTTATGTGATTAATAATCACCAAGTGCCACATTTTGACACATTTTTGCATGTATTTGACCGTTTAGGCGCGCACCTTAAGCTAAAAGTTGACTTTACAGTCCGTGTTCTGTTCCGTCGCACGCACAGAAATCCTCCTGAGCAACAGCGATAGTTCTCTTTCGTGCTTTTAAAAACATGAATAAATCTAATCAGCTTTAATAAATCAAGCACGTCCCATTTTGCGAAAGTCACGTTATGATTTAATTGATTTGCACGTGAAATTGGGCTTTTATGGAGGAGCGAAAGCGCACCGCCTGCAATAATCTCGATTATTGTATTTTCATAATCGCTGGAGGCCGAAAATCGAAATTGAAACTGTATTTCGATGAATTGCACAGATCTATCTGAAAGTGCAGAAAAACCACAGGAACTCACCAAACACACGAGCCACAAAATCACATAGAGAACCTGCGTCTTGGAAAACAAGTCCTGTCCAAATTTAATGCAGGCCAGCGCCTCCAGGAAAGCGATCGCCCTGCAGGACAGAAAACTGAGTTTGGCATCATTTTGGAAAACACTGACAGTGCCATATTTTTTTTTCTGCGACATATATTGCAATGAAATTTCACCAGATGACTGGAATAGCTTTAGAATAAATCGGTCCAGAATTTGTCGCAAAATGCATCTGCATTAAAAAAAAATTCTAATTTTAAAAAGGCTGAGAAATTACTTTCTAATCTGATTTTTATTTTTTTTTTTTAAGGTGAAATCTTTCAGGGCTTCACAGGATTATAAAATACTATAAAATAATAATAAACATCATGATTTTATTGTGATTATTATGAAACAAAAATATTAAGCAAAAACTAAATATATTGTAGAAATATTGTAAAATAAAAAGAGCAATACAAATTATTTGATTTTACTGTAAAAAAAAAAAAAATTGATTTCTTCATTTTCAAACTCTTTTATTTTGACAGGTTGCTGGCAAATTTAAAAAAATGCAAATCAGCATATTAGATTGATTTGTAAAGGATCATGTGACACTGAAGACTGGAGTAATGATGCTGAAAATACAGCTTTGATCACAGAAATAAATTACATTTTAACAGATATTCAAATAGAAAGCAGTTATTTTAAATTGTAAAAATATTTCACAATATTACTGATTTCGCTGTATTTCGAATCAAATAAATGCAGATTTGGTGAGCAGAAGAGAATTCTTTAAAAAACATTACAAATCTTACTGATCCCAAACTTTTGACTGGTAGTG
>NW_015505495.1:586811-598410 GCF_001515645.1 Sinocyclocheilus grahami
ATATAATTTATATATATATATATATATATATATATATATATATATATATATATATATATATATATATATATATATATAAAATAAATATAAAATAATCATCATGATTTTCTTCATCAGAGTGAAAACGGTAGTGCACATATTTAAGTAATTAAATCACAGACTGCTTGATTTGACTATCGCACTAAGCAATCTCGATTTCTACTCCTTCACATCGTGCAGCTTTGCTTTCTACTGGATGTTAATTGTGCAACATAAAGCCAGAGGATGTTAGATAAAGTCTAGAGGATTTAACCTAGATGTCTGGCACGAGATAACTCAATCTGCGCTACATCTAGGTCATATCTGAGATAAAGCAAATGACAATCCAGCAGTGAAGCCCACCGGCGCGCTGCAGTGGAACACCAGCTTTCATGCGGGTTTGTGGTTCAGCGTTTGTCCTGCAGCAGCACACGCATGACCTCAAACACATGCATGACTGACGACCCGCTCCAGATTACACCAGAGCCTTCACTGTGACTCACCCGAACACCCAGCACTGAGTCCCGACCCGTTTGCACTGTGTGTCCGTCATGTACGCGTAATACTGCCTGTAGAGCAGATCATTAATCATACACAGTTCAACAGGGCATGTTATTCCACATTTCAAAAAATAATGTTCTAGATCAATGTTGAAGACCCCCAGAGACGGAGTCAACATTTCAATAATTTAACAACACGCATTTACATTTCTCTGATATTACATAATGGTCACATGACATGCAAGTAAACAAATAATACGTTTTAGTAAGTGTTTTATTTTGACTTTTAATTAAAAAAAATGCACACACACATACATATATATATACATATAAATCCTGCACACTGCTCAAGCTTACACCACCACAAAAAAAATAAAAATAAATATATATAATTATATATATATATATATTTCCTAGTTTATATTGTACTTTCATCCAACACAATTATAAATTATTCTGGTTACATTTTAATTTGATTGTTTTTACATTAATATTATTTATTTCAATTTGATCAATTTTTGTTAATTTTATTACCGATTTTAATTTTACATTTTTATGATTCAATTAATGATTCAGGTGTGCAGGCATTACATTTTTATTGTATTGTCTTTATATTAATATTATTTATTTAAATTCTTTATCAATTTTTACGTCACATTTTTAATCCATTTTAATTTCACATTTTTATGATTCAGGCTTGTGGGCATTACATTTTTATTTGATCGTTTTCATATTAAAAATATTCAGGTTACATTTTTATTGGACTGTTTTTACATTAATATTATTTATTTTAATTTTAACCATTTTTGTGTTACATTTTTAATCCATTTTAATTTGACATTATGATTTAACTAATTCTGGTGTGCGGGCATCATGTTTATTCACTTGTTTTTATATTAATATCATTTGAATTTTTATCAATTTATATGTTACTTTTTAATCAATTTTAATTGTAAAAAATTTTTATTTAATGAATCAGGTGTGTGGGCATTACATTTTTATTTTATTGTATTTATATTAATTTTTTTATTTTGACATTTTTAATCAATTTTAATTTAATTATTATCTTTTCATCAGCTCACAAACCCTTTTCTTTTTGCCATTTTTATCAATTTCCAGTGAATAAAAATCAAGTGCCATCTGAGATCTTTGCTGGTTTTCCTCTAAAATGCATCAGACTGTGTGTTTGTTACTGTACGTACCGTACAGTAGGAGCCGTGATGATCCCGATGAACAGGATCCGGCACCAGCTGAGAGCGTGGCATGCTGGGAACACGAAGATGTGCTTCAGGAAGAACGTGTTCAGCTCCGTCAGCTTCAGTCAGAGAGCAAAATAAACCAATCAAGCAACACCACAAACAAAGCCAGCTAAACTGATCCTGAAGAGCTGGGACAAAACAGAGATCTGACCAAGTTTAACTCCATAAGGAATTCATCTGTTAATAGATTCGATTGCATTCGTACATTACAAACATTGAAAAAGTCTAGCATTCAGCATTAATAATACTGTTTTAATGCTTTGATTAAACTTTAATAATTAATATTACAATTTCAACCACTGTTACTTTAGTATCACTTAAAAATGTTAATATTCTAAATCAGATCTTATTTTTTTCAGCTTTCAAGCAATATTAATTTTTTTTAAATTAGTTATTAGTTTAATTTTAGTTAAAGTTTTAGTAATTTAGTTGTTTTCCATTTGATTAGTTTTTAAATATGTTTATTATTTTTATTTCAGTTTGAGTTATTTTAGTACATCAAGTTAAACTTAAAAAAAAAACTAGCTGAAACAAAATAAGATTTTATATTTCTACTGAAACTAACAATTCTTTTATTTCAATTAGCAAAAATGTTTTTGAAATGATTCAAAACTTTAATACATTTAAACTTTAATAATCAACTGAATTAGAAAAAAATGTAACAATTTAATCATTTATTACAAACTCAAACAGTGTTATTTTAGTATCATTTAAAAACTATTTATGTTATTCTATTTTTAGATTTTATTTTTAATAGATTGAATCTATTAAAAATATTAAAATCTCTATTAACAGATCTAATTTTTTCTGCTTTCAAGCTAATTTTAGTTAAAGTTTTAGTAATTGACTTATTTTTGTTTTCCATTTTTATTAGTTTGTTGTTTTTAAATGCATTTTTATTATTTTTATTTCAGTTTTAGTTATTTTAGTACATCAAGTAACGAAAATGTTTTTGAAATGATTTAAACCTGAAATATTTACACCTACAAATCTCATTTGTACAGAGGTTTCTAAAGTACACAGATCTCCAGAGAATCACATGCTTTTAATTTACAGCATAACATATTATTATATTAATATCTTCTAGCCTTACAGTTGCATTTATCAAATAACATAGTTCACATTTTGCAACCGTAAGCAGCTGAGAGATATTTTGCACATCATACAAGTATTAAATTCTGTCGTTTTTATAACCTGACCTACATAAAATCCTCCGATTCCCATCTCAAAGACATTTAATCACGCTTTAAAGGGCCCTCAGTAGGGAGCGAAGAGAAGAGACAATAGAGAATGAAGAGAGGGCTTTCATCGCCGTGGAAACGGCTCGGGGGCGGAGCTTCGGTCTCTCAGGAGAACTCATGTGACCCACACGTCTGAACTAGTTAAAGCTGATTAAACTAATTATCTTCGATGCGGACAATAAAACAAATCACTGACTAATAAAGACCGAAACTGTTAGCTTAAGCGGTTTTATATTGTGGTATTTAATTAATTGGATTAATTATAATTAATAATTGGACTAATAAACTATATTACCTGTCATTTAATTAATAGTAACAATTTATAATAAGGTTCTATTGATGATAGTCAACGCACTAACTAACATTAACTAGCAATGAGCAGTACATGTGTCACAGTATTTATTCATCTCTGTTAACGGTCCATTAAAAAATACAAACAGCTTTTGATTTTAATCATTTATTTAGTAAATGTCGAATTAACATTAACTAAGATTACTAAATGCTTTAGAAGTATTTTTCATTGTTAGTTCATGTTAACTAATGTAGTTAACAAATGGAAACTTATTGCAAAGTGTTAACTATTTAATTATATTCATAACTATATAATTTGGAGACAGATTAAAAAAAAAAAATTGATGATGATGAAGGACCAGGTGAGAAATATTGATAAATTGGTATTTGATTTTATTTATCAATATTCCTCACCATGTCATTTGGAGACTAAATTAAATTAAATTAAAATATATATCATTTTGAGAAAGACGCAAAAAAAAAATGTAACGAAACGAAATGAGAAACACTGATAAACTGGTATTTGATTAAATATATTTATTAATATTTCTCAGTATATCATTTAGAGACGGACTCAATTGCGTAAAAAAAAAACTTCGTCCTCCATTTTTAATTATGGTTTTGTTTTCCACAGTGCGAGCGATTATTCGATTAATTACTTATACGTCACTCTCATTAAAAATCTATGAAATCACCCTATTAAATGCAATTCACTTCTTCCCAAATTCCATGATTTCCGTTTTAATTTTTCTAGATTCAGTAAACTTTAACTCTTTCCCCGCCAGCATTTTTAAAAAAAGTTGGCAGCCACCGCCAGCGATTTTGATGATTTTCACTCAAATCTGACGGCCTGCAGTATATTTTACTGTATGAATATCTGAATATGCAATACACCAAAATAAAGATCAGAGCCTCTACTTTTACTAACAAAAAAAATCAGTTTTATTCTAGCTTAAATCATTCTTTTTTTTTTTTTATCAACACTTGAACATTGGTAGGTTTCATAAAAAATGCATAGGTGAGAAAATCTCATTTTTATCAAAAACTACATCTGGATAATATTCAGTACGTTTATCAAAGCATAATCCATCAACACCTCCAAAGCTTGCACAGACATCATGCCCTGGATCAACATTTTACTCCGTAACATTATGCAGTTTTCATTGATATGCTGTCTATTGCTGATGATCGCATTATTTTTCATATGCATCTGTTTACAAAAGAGCTCGCTGGTTTCTCCGTCCTGTTCACGTGAGTTTTTGTTCGGGAGGCTTTGTACTCGTTCAGAAGATGCGTAATAGTGACCCCGGGTGAAAAAAAAATACTCGAAAACTCGTCTTTGGCTGGGAAGCGTTTTCTTCTAAAAGATGAGATAACTCGTCAATGGCAGGGAAAGTGTTAAAGGGTTAGTTCACCCAAAAATTAAAATTAGCCCATAAATTACTCACCCTCAAGGCATCCTAGCTGTATATGACTTTCTTCTTCAGATGAATCCAGTCGGAGTTATATTAAAAATTGTCTTTGATCTTTCAAGCTGTTTAATGCCAGTCGGCCGGTGTTGCATGCATCAGTCCAAAAGAAGTTAAATAAAAAGCGCCCATCCATAAAAAAAGTGTCTCAGGGCTCCGGAGGGTGAACAAAGGCCTTCTGTAGCGAATCAATGCGTTATTCAAAACGTAATAATCACTTTAATGTAGCTTGCGGCAGCAGTTGTAAACATGAGCGGCGCATGCGCAGCGCTAACCTCAGTAAGCGCAAGCTAGATTCGCTACAAGAGGACTTTGTTCACCCCCCGGAGCCGTGTGAGACACTTTTTTATGGATGGGCGCTTTTGATTTCACTTCTTTTGGACTGATGCATGCAACACAATGGGCTAATTTTCATTTTTGAATGAACTAACCCTTTAATAATAAATTTAACTAATCAGACTTTAACTAGTTTTATTTTTGATTAACTGGCTGCTAGAGATGCGAGCGGACTGACCTGCCAGATGATCATGAACAGATAGACTCCCGTCACTCTCTGTAAGGAGGACTTGGGGTCGAGCCAGCGCACGTATGTCCAGCTAGCGGGAGTGAACTGCAGCGCTGCGCGCTTGATCTTCCCCGTGGTGCTGTGGATGTCTCTGGGCGACACAAACACACTCGTTCAGCTCGTTCAGTCTCTGCCAGACGCTCTCAGAAAGCAGTGTTAGAGGGGTTTCTTACTTGATGCTGGCCCAGTGATACGTGCGCATCTCCAGAAAGCGGCAGGTGGTCATTCCCAGCCAGATCCCTCCGCCGTTACACAGCAGGATATCCAGGATGACCTGATCCCACCAGCACTCCGCGAAATTCGGAAGAAGGTGCATGAAGAACAGCTGCGCGGAGAGATTGCTCGAGTTATTGTGTGTCTCGTCGACCCACAAATGATTTCAGCTGTTTCTGCCATTAGCATGTTTCTAACGAACAAAGTGAAGCCGTAAGAAGCAGTTTTTAAGAAGTTAACTTAAGCAGTTTTAACTATTTTATTAATATATTGTGGTATTTATTTTTATTAATTGTATTTAATAATTAAATAAATAATATAAATAATAATAATAATTATTATTAATACATAATAATTGAATTAATATTTATTTATTTGTATTTAATTATATTTATCAATATTTCTCACTAAACAATTTGGAGACAGACTCACTAACAAAAACATAATTGTAATCAATAATTAAATAATAATAATAATTATTATTATTATTAAATACATAATAATTGAATTAATATTTATTAATTTCTATTTAATTATATTTATCAATATTTCTCACTATACAATTTAGTATTTAATTATATTTATCAATATTTCTCACTAAACAATTTGGAGACAGACTCACTAACAAAAACATAATTGTAATCAATAATTAAATAATAATAATAATTATTATTATTATTAAATACATAATAATTGAATTAATATTTATTAATTTCTATTTAATTAATTATATTTATCAACATTTCTCACTAAACAATTTGCAGACAGACTCACTACAACAAAAAATATCTGCGATGAAGGATGAAGTGAGAAATATTGATCAACTCTGACTTCATCCCACATTTTAAATGCGTGTTTTTGTGTGTGTTGTGTTGTTTTCACGGAGCATTTCACAATGCATTCTGGGATTGCTAAACTGGATTTTGAACAAAACTAAAATGAGAGCAATTATTTGGAGCCAGTTGCTGAACAATATCAAATTTAATTTTATCCCAAATTTCCATTTTAATATTATTAAAATGTCAACAATAATACGGCCCAATGAAAGGTGCTTTATTTATGTCTTTAAAAAAAAATGATGTTCTATGTTGTTGGTTTTAATATTAATATTATTATTTTAAAAATCGAATTGTTTGATTTCATTTTAAAAAGCATGTTTTTATTAAACATGATTACATTATTATTTTATTAAATATGAAATGATAAAATTTGTATTAAATTAATATTGTATTAAATATTTTATATAATTTATATAAATTTTCAACAATAAGGCTTAATGAAATGTGTTTTTTTAATTTTTAAATTATTTTTCTAAAATTGCCTTATTACTGATACATTTTAATGGTTTGACTTTTTTAGAAATGTGTTGTCTGTTTTCATTTTTAATTGAATTAAACAATTTTGAAATTAAAAAATATTTTTTTATATAATTAAATCTTTAAGAATTTTGTTGCGTGTTTAATGTGTCTATATAGTTTTTATAAATTTTTATTTCAGTTTTAGTTATATTAGTACTTCAAGTTAAACTAAATGAAAATGAGAAATGAAAGGCGTTTTATTTTAATTATCTTTTTTTTGACATTCTGTGCTGTTGGTTTTAATATTTAATTTAATTAATTTTAATATCAATTAATTTAATTTGAATTAATTAAAATGTTTAATTATTTTGTTGTGTTTTGTCTTTTTTAACATGTCCATATTGTTCCCTATATTATGTTATTTCAGTTCAGTTTTAGTTTTAGTTATTTTAGTACATCAAGTTAAACTAAATAAAAATGAAATGTTTCCTTGGCAACTAGTTGAAGTAAAATAACTTTCTTTATTACTATTATTAATTTCCTATTATTAAGTAAATTATGTGTTTAATTTCTCTGTATTCTGTGTTTTATGATTTAATACAAATTTATTATCGAAGAGAGTGGCAATCAAATGAATGAATCCTGTTGAAAACAATTTGTTTAATCTCTTAAAAAGTAATCAAATGAAAATGTAACTCCTTTTATTTTCTGGCAAACATAATCAAGTGGTCATTAGCTGTGAAACATCATGTGTGTGTCCCTGGAGCACAAAAGCAGTGTTGAGTCGCTGGGGGATATTTGTAGCAATAGCCAACAATACATTGTATGGGTCACAATTATACATTTCTCTTTTATGCCAAAAATCATTAGGATATTAAGTAAAGATCATGTTCCATGAAGATGTTTTGTAAATCTCCTACCGTAAATATATCAAAACTTAATGTTTGATTAGTAATATGCATTGCTAAGAACTTCATTTGAACAACTTTAAAGATGATTTTCTCAATATTTAGATTTTTTTGCACCCTCAGATTCCAGATTTTCAAATAGTTGCATCTCAGCCAAATATTGTCCTCTCCTAACAAGCTTATTTATTCAGCTTTCAGATGATGCATAAACCTCAATTTAAAAAAACTGACACTTAAGACTGGTTTTGTGCTCCAGGGTCACAAATATATTCTTCTATGAATGGCTGTGAGAGCGGAGTGTGAGGCCTTCACCTCGGTCAGCTCCCAGGTGATGCTGATGGTCCAGCACAGGCCATAGCTGCGGATCAGCAGAGCCTTCATTCCCCAGCCCCAGAAATGACTGAAGGCGAAGATGTCGAAGTGGCTGAGGATTCGCTCCCAGGTGATCACATGACAGTTCACGGCATACTCCTGTCAATCATCACCGCAGCGACACTTCAAGTCAAGCCACCTTTATTTATACAGCGCTTTATACAATACTGATCGTGTCAAAGCAGCTGTACAGTGGCTAACAGTAATGCAAGAGGACAATAACAAAGAGACAATTTTCCAGCTAAAATCAGTTCATGCTTTTTGATTATTTAATTTAATTTATTATTTAACACGCGCTAAAGTTGCTATTGTGGGTGTAACTATATTAAACTGAATGCAGTGCATCCGTTTGAGATTCGTGACCGTGTTATTTTAGTATCACTGAGATACAAGTATAGTATTTTTATATTTTCTCTTTTCATTTTAAATTAAATTTTTCTTATTTTCTCATCATATGTCAATATCGTTCTTATTCGTTTTTATTTCAGTTTTAGTTTAGGTCATTTTAACACATCAAGATACACTAAATGAGAACGAGAAATGATGCCTTGACAACTTGCTGAAATAAAATAAGTTTAAGTTTTATGTTCTCAATCTGTCCATCATTTTAAATTATTAAAAAAAAAAAAAAAAAAAATTCTGGATACTGTTTTAATTCAATTTTAATAATCAAATGGTTTGATTTAATTTTAATAATGAAAAATCATTTAATTTAATATTTTTATATGTTCTCAAATGTGTCCTCCATCTTAAATGATTTTTCTAAATTCATTCCATATTTTAATTTTACTGGATTCTGTATTTAATTTTAAAAATCAAATAAATTGATTTAATTTAAAAAAGCATGCTTTTTATTAAATTATAATTTTAAATATTAAATTATAAAAATATTTTATTAGTGTTTTTTTTAAATATTAAATTGTAAAAAATATTTTATAAAATATTCAACAATAGGACCCAATGAAATTAGTTATTATTCATCCTTCATCTTAAATTATTTTTAGAAAATGTGCCTTATTACTGATATATTTTAATGGTTTGACTTAATTCTAATAATCAAAGAACATGTCTAATTATTTAAATTCATAAACCTTATTCAACAATAAATTTTAATTTAATTAAATAATTTTAGAATTAAAAAAATGCATCGACAAATAATTTTTATTTAAGCTTCAATAATTTTCTTCTGCATTTTTGTCTTTTTTTAATACGTCTTTTTTATTTATAATTTATTTATTTATATCTAAAATATTATACAGTTATTTTAGTATATCAAGTTAAGTTAAATTAAATTGAGAAAGGTTTCCTTGGCAACTAGTTGAAATAAAATAAGTTACATTTTTGTATTTCAGTTCATGTTTACTTTGTCAAGTCGCAATTTTTTTATGGTTTTAGTTTTACTAATAAACTATATAAACCTGATTTGTGAATATTTTTGAACATAATGCATCCGTGAGCTGTTCCTTTAACAACAGAACTGGGTCGCCACTGACCATGATGTCGGCTTCCCGTTTGGCGTAGCGCAGATTGGGATCCAGCCAGAACATGAGAGACTTGACCTGCTCCCAGTTCAGGAAGATGATGAAAACCAGGAAGAGGAAGTACAGCACACTCAACCCTGCACAACCACACAACCACACACTTCAGAAAGAGGAAGCACGCCAACCTACAAACCCAACCACTCAGACCTGCCCTTCATCCTCTATTCATGTTTATTATTAGGCTTCAAAAACAAGCGTCTGATCCTCTCACCAAACACTATCCTCCATATTGCTGGATGGGGTCTCGTGAAAGGACCTGAAAAGAGACACCACACACTTCAGAAAGAGGAAGCACGCCAACCTACAAACCCAACCACTCAGACCTGCCCTTCATCCTCTATTCATGTTTATTATTAGGCTTCAAAAACAAGCGTCTGATCCTCTCACCAAACACTATCCTCCATATTGCTGGATGGGGTCTCGTGAAAGGACCTGAAAAGAGACAGAGAGGTTATGAACGATTAGCCGACGTCATCTACAAATATTTGAATCGTCTCATGTGAGGTAAAGTAAGGGCCTGCAGTAACGCGGTTTGACCAGTGTGGCGCTGTAGTGCAAGACTGTACGGACGCAATCCAGTACAGACGACGGCGCTTCAAGCCGAACCGCGACAGTGTGGGAAAGACTTACAAACCTACAAACAAACAAAAACGCTGTCATGTGCAAAGGCCCCGATATACTCACGGCAAAGTCTGTTGTCGTTATTCATTTAGAGTTAAAAAGTAGAAAACAGCAGTTCAGAAAGCATCTGATTGTAGAGATGTGGATATGTTTGCACCAGCTCTGCGATTCGGCACTTACGTTTTATATAGTGCATTTATATAGTGCTTTATGCAATCGATTGCTTTAAAGCAAGCATCTTTACGAGATTAAACATGTAAAAAGTCGCTTTTTACATGTTTATGAGTGTCGCTTTCATTTAGAATTGCAACTCTATTGTCTGCTATAAAGCAGCTCTCCAGTGTTGAGCTAACTAATGTTATATCTTTTTATTAGTGAATGGCAAAAAAAATAAATTTAATTAAATACATTAATTAAAACACAAAAATTATGAAAAACTGATAGTTTGGTTTGCACAGATATTTTATTAAAATTCCGACAATAACAGGGTCCAAAGAAATTTGTTTTTTTTGTTGTTGTTTTACATAATTATAATATAATTTTTTAATATATTTTAATATATATATATAAAACAGAAATTGTAATTACATAATGGTAATACAACTGTAATAGCAATATAATTGTTTGACAGTTTACAAAGCTGAAGTGATTACTGTTTTTTATTTATTAGTAAGAATATGAATGTCAATATTTTAACTTCGCAAAAACTGAATAATCGATCTAAGCCTACTGACTGATCAGTGAAATCTCTGACCATTAATCATTCACATAATCATTAGATTCATTGATTATCAAACTAATCGTTTGTTGCAGTCCTATTATGAAGCCGAACACGTGTGTGACCATGATCATAAAACACTTAAGGACAAACGTGCTGGACACGGAGCTGTTCAGCGCGACTTCACGACTCTTACCGTTGGGGAAGGCGAGAACGCTGATGACCAAGAAGAAGGAGATGACCAGGATGAGACCCACCCACAGGTTATTGTCAGGGTTTCCATCATCTCTGCAACAGAAACATGCGGTCACACTCTGAAAAGCCCCCGCACACCCAGCCCATCTTCCTCTCTCTATTCCACCACAGTTTCACAATTCACTACACACACAGACACTCTCACACACAGACACACAGACACACTCTCTCACACACACACACACACACACAGAGAGAAACACACACACACACACACACACAGACAGAGAAACACACACACAGACAGAGAAACACACACACACACACACAGACAGACAGACACCGAAACACACACACACACACAGACAGACACCGAAACACAGACACACA
>NW_015505495.1:601829-604869 GCF_001515645.1 Sinocyclocheilus grahami
GCATAAATAATGTTTTGATATATTAAACATAAAACGTTGAATACTGATATTTGAAATGATTTAAAACATGAAAAAAAAGCCGAAATGTGAAATAAAACCGCCAGCAGGTGGCAGCAAAGCACTGTTAATAAGCGAGTCGTTGCGATTGAAGCGAATCATTTAAACGAGTGATTCATTCAGGAACGAAACGCCGTCATGTTGCTCAGAGACACAAAACAGCGCTGTGGCTGTATTCGGAATGATTTTTGTTGGCGAAATAAAGCAAAAACAAGCAATATGGTGTCTAAAACGTAAGTCTCTTAATTAACTTATTGTTTACTGAATTCAATATCACATTTGTAATCATGGTCATTTTTGGAGAAAAACGGCACTCTTCGTGTGAAACTGAATAACTATATGAAGTGGTATAAATATCTAAATTTTCTGCCATCATGTCTTGAATTTGTGATCATTCTAAATGCATTTTAATAGCCTGAATCACGCAGTGAAAGAACACGCACTAAATGCGCACGCGCACTAGTCTAGACTTCACGTAATGTACGCGTGCGCTCTGTAGGGATGTTTTGAATGATTTTTGCAAAATACTCGATAATGTCAAATCGCACATCATTAAAACAACAATTACGATATTATCGCAGACGATATATATCGCACACCCCTAAATGACAAGCGAAAATCGTCCATTTAGCCTAGCTAAGTAAATCGGAAATGTTTACTGTAACGGTCTCACTCTGTATTACTATTAAACTGTAACTGTATGTTACTATGGTTACCAATTTTTATAGTAAGCGCATTAATATAGAACGTGATTAAACTGACCTGTGCAGTTACACAAACTTAATCAACACCCGCCAGCCAATCAGAATCGAGTATTCAGACAGACCATGGCATAAATGTATATATATGTAGTTATAAATAACCGATAGTCTTTTGTTTACACATAGAACCATGATTTGCTACTTGTGTACTTTCAGAAACCAGTGGTATCACTGTCTTTCCATCGACTATAGAGAACACACATATATATATAGATAGAGAGATCAGTGGTGCACGCCCCCGAGTACAAGGTGACGTCATCAGCATTGCTGTTCGTTTTCCCGGAAGTGAAAGATCGTATATTTTAAACGCGCTAAAAACTCCTCATTGTCGACTTTAGCTCTAGGTGACCCCAGAGCAACAAACACGCGCTAAAAGCCACAGAATTCAGCTTCAGTAACACGACTCGTATGATCACGTGCTGCTATAGTAACATGCTCTTTGTGCCATAGGCACTGGCGTAGTGCGTCACTCACCGCGTGAAGGCGAAGTACATGAGGCTGAGCACGGTGCACGTGAGCAGGGTGATGGTGTGAGGCTTGTAGAAGAAGTCGATGGTGATGTCCTCCACCTGCTGCTCGTTGATCATGCGGAAATGCATCCTGTAGTTCACATCATCTTTACTCAGAGTCCTGGAGCCGAACGCGGACGCCATGCTCTGCTTTGCTCTCCGCCCCGTTCACCTTTGATTTACCGGGATGTGATCGGCTCTCTCGCCCTCTCTGGCGTATGCTGCACGAATGCGACCCGGATGATGGCCTTGCATGTGTGCAGCCTTCAAATGCATGCGTGCACCACACGATCAGCTGCTCGGGGGGAGAGATGCATGCACGGAGCGGAAACTTTGGGAGAAAAACAGAAAATTCGTGCATTATCATTGATTTGCAATATGGCACGCCGAAAGGGTCAAAACGTGCAGCGGCGCTGAAGGTCACGCTGTTGTGTCGAGTGTCACTTACAACAACAGTGGCATTGCGTTTTTCTCAAGCTATTTACGGTGGCGCCCCAAAAAATAGCATGAAGTGCTTTTTTTCTTCTTTAAATTAGTTTAAAAAAAATTTAAAAACCACATTTGCATCTACAATTTTATTTAGCATGGAGAGGATTGTGCCAATGTCTAATCTTTTTCTTAAATGTTGTGTTTGTACGTGTGTTTCTTCTTCACAAGGAATGATTTGCATCTAATTCAAAGTGCGACTGAAGTGTCCAAATATGTCTTAAAGGGATAGTTCACCCCAAAATGAAAGTTCTGTCATCGTTTACTCACCCTCATGTCGTTCCAAACCCGTATGAGTTGCTTTCTACTGTTGAACACAATCTAAGATATTTTGAAGATTGCTGGTAATCAAACATTTTGTGGTTGCCATGGACTTCCATAGTATTTTTTTTCCTACTATGGAAGTCAGTGGCAACCACCAACTGTTTGATTACCAGCAATCTTCAAAACATCTAGGGAAAGTAGAATAAAAAAAGAACTTTATTCTACTTTCCCTTTAAGGCCATTGAAGCTAATTATATTTGATCATGGTGAGAGTTGGCTATATTTGGTGTTGCATACAATTGTGAAAGCCACTAGACAGGTGTGTTATAGAAGTCTGGTAACGGGGTTGATTCACAAGGGTTTTTACATTACACATCCTTACCGTGAAAAATGATAAAAATAGCATTAACACCAAATATTATTAACCACTGTATTTTTTTAAATGAATTTTGAAGATAATTTTTGTTTTCTACACTCTCAGGAAAAAAGGTACACTGGGACAGAACCCTTTTAAAAGGGACACCTTTGTACGTTATTTACCCCAAACGGTGCACATATTAGTATCTTTTGAAAACATAATACAGCTTTTGTGTCTTTATTTCTGAGAGTGTAAAGTACTGTGTGCCTTGAGAATCTGTTGTGGTTGGTTTTTGTATTTTAACACCTCCTGAACATCACACGTCCTCAGGTCAGCAGAAGCTGCGGTTTTAACTAAAGAACTCACAAACATGAGTCACAGCAGCAAATGTGTTTCACAGCCAGATGTTATAATGAAACCCTGCGTTCTTCTGCTGTTAGTATGATGTATTTTAACTTAAATTTATCACAAAAACAACAAAAATAATATATATATATTTAAAATAAAACTAAATGGTTCAAATCCAATCAGATGAACTTGTATAACTAATATATAATAAAATATAATATAAAATTATATATATATATATATATATATATATATAT
>NW_015505495.1:610697-611926 GCF_001515645.1 Sinocyclocheilus grahami
ATATATAATATATAAAAAAATATAATATAAAAAAATATATATATATATATATATATATATATATATAACCAAATTATAAATGATCCATATCCTTCAATATAAATATTCTTATATATTAAAATATATATACATTTTTAATATCCATAAAATATAAGTAATATAAAATTAAATAGATTTAATAAAATATACATATATAAATTACATATAAATTGTATATTATTTTCAAATATAGCAGCTTGACTGATTATATATAATCAAATTATTATAATTTAATTATATTTAATGTTTAAATAAAAAATAGTATATTTAAATAGATGAACTTATATAACTAATATATAATAAAATATTATATATTATATAAATGATAAAGATAGATTGTTAAAACAGACTTCAACACAGATACAGATGTATGTGTTTACACTGATGAAAGTTCAAGAAGGAGCTGTGATAGATGCAGACTCACCAGGGCACTAGGTAGGGTGTACACTAGATGAAATGCACCGTATTCAAGAGCAAGGAGGCTGCCGATGCAAATGACAAACACTCCGATGCTGAGCTGAGCTGCCTGAAATATTCATATAAATAATAATAAAAGAGTCTGAGATCAGAAGTTCTCCAATAAAATCCTGCATAAAATGTGAAACAAAAATCTGTTAGACTCTGTTAGACATTATTTCTAGGTGACTAATGAAATGTAAATAAATGAATATCATTGATCATGTGACTATGCACTGAAAGAAATTATACTATTTTTTTTTAAAGGGGTCATATGATGTTGCTAAAAAGAACATTATTTTGTGTATTTGGTGTAATGAAATGTGTTTATGCGGTTTAAGGTTCAAAAAACACATTATTTTCCACATACTGTACATTATTGTTTCTCCTCTATGCCCCGCCTTTCTGAAACGCGTCGATTGTTACAAAGCTCATTGTTCTGAAAAGCGAGGTGTGCTGTGATTGGTCAGCTATCCAGTGCGTTGTGATTGGCCGAATACCTCAAGCGTGTGACGGAAATGTTACGCCCCTCACCATACTGTGATGATGCCCTGTCCGGCCGGAGCGACGAGACAAAAACATTAAAACCCATTATAAACCAGGCATTTGTTGCATCCAGTGGAGACATAATTACTGATTATAATGACTTATACTGTCTTTTTACGCGTTGCGTTGCATTGCATCGCGCCGCGTAAACATAAAACTCTGTCTGCATTTGTGATCGGAGAAACGAC
>NW_015505495.1:612044-634783 GCF_001515645.1 Sinocyclocheilus grahami
GACATGGCGGCGGCAGCAACAATACTACAGCGAGAATAAAAGTTACGCCTTCTTTCATTGCGTGAACATTTGGGCTGCGTTATGCAAATCTTCCCACATAGTGATGTAGACATGTGGGGGCGTGTTAGGACGAGGCGTTTTAGGTAGGCGTGGCTGACTCTTAACTTTTATAAAGAATATCTCTTTGGATTTGAGACTTTAGTCTTTGCAACTTTACAGATCTTCTTTATGCACCAAGAGCTTGTAACACTCCAAAGAGAAAGGAAAAATTTAAATTGCATCATATGACCCCTTTAAGGTAAGTGGTTGCAAACAATTTATTTTAGCTACGTTTAAATAAAAAAAAAATGTTGGAAGTTAGTCAACTAAATTTGTTTATTTAAATGTAGCTAAAATACATTGATTGCAACCACTTACCTTAAAAAAATGTAGCATATTCAATGAATAATTTTTTTCAGTGTGGAAGCCTGTTTCTGCACTGAATTGAAAAAAATATATATATATATATATAAAAAGGTAATTGCAATCTCACATTTCTAAAAAAAAATCTCACAATTCTGATTTTGTTTTTCTCAGAATTGCGTGATATAAACAAAAACTTTGATATAAACTCGCAATTCCAAGTTACGAAGTCAGTAATTGCGTGATATAAACTTGAATTGCAAACTGCAAGTTTATATCTCGTGATTTTGACTTCATAACATGCAACTACAAATTATAAGGTCAAAATCTTGAGAAAGAAAATTGTCAGTGTTTTCCCCCCTCAGAATTGGACTTTATAACTGAGAAAAGAAGTCAGAATATTAACAAATTTTTTTTTATTTTTTATTGAGTGGTGGAAACAGGCTTCCATATGTGACGAATAATCATCAGATTGAGTTTTCAAATTAAGTTTTGTACAGCATTCAGTACAAAAATCCCACTGAAATGTCTCAAATGCAAATCCCCTGAAGTGAATTCCCGTTTATTTTCTCTGAACAGACAGTAAAGTAGTATGTGCATATTTGATGGAAAGCTCTAGTTATTTAAAATGATAACATATAAATGCTCATGTGTGTGGAATCAGGGTCACAAATCAACCCGCATTCAGGGCAAAAATACCACTGAAACTGACTAATTCCTGTTGATTTTCTCTTAACATCTGATATATTTCTAGATAAACTACTGTCTAGTTTCTCTGCAGATACTAAACTGAAACTAAACTCTAAAAAACACACCAATGTGAAGGAAACACAACAACTGCATCAATATCCACAGTTTTTATGGAATAACAAAGGTCAAAAATTGTGAAATAAATAAATAAATCATAAAATAAAGTAATTTTTGCAACATTTCTGTGCATTTGAATGTGGTACGTACCCCGAGTTCCTTTGGTCGTCCTTTAAGAAAGACCTTGTAAGCGTCTTTGAAGATGCAGGTGAATTTCTCGGGCATCAGTTGGCCGTCTCTCACGTTCCTGAGGTTTCCCAGAGGAATGTTGATGACCATACAGTCATCCGGCTTAAACGTGTAGCGCATCTCTCCACCCAAAACAAGAGGCATGGAAGAACTCTCAAAGTTATGAACAAACCTTTACAGAAAGTCTTTAATAACATGGTCACACTTTATTTTAAAGATCAATTCTTGCCATTAACAAACCACTAAGTATGACTTTTGCCTCAATAAACTCCTTATTTTCTGCTTATTAATATTTAGTAAGGTAGTTGTGAAGTTTAGGGTATTGGGGAGGATTATAAATGTAGAATATGTGTTTTATAAGCACTAATAAACAGCCAGTGTGTTAATAATAGGCATGCTAAGAAGCAACTAGTTAATAGTGAGAATTGGTGCCTATACTAAAGTGTTACCAAAATATTAGTGCAAAAACATTTATACATCATACATGGAACATTTTTTCTTAAAAATCATTTTTTTAGAGTGTGTCAAATTTGAGATTTTGGGCTTTTTGGTTTTTCATAACGTGTTTTTTCAGACTAGTGGAAAGAAAACACCCAAAAGACACTGTTAAGTGTTTCTTTTATAGCACTTTATCTATTTGTGTCAATAGGTTTCAATTACAATACATATTTTTAAAGGCCGTTTTCTCCTACACTGAGCCATTAATCTCCACTTCAGTAGCACTTACACACACACACCAAACTTTACATTTGTATTCCTGTCTATCTCCTGAAGGTTTTTACAGAGGGATTTGTTCATATATAATTTGCTTCATTATATACAACATTTTATTCCCCCCAAAATTGTGAAAATATAGTGTTTTCTGTCCGTTCTAAGCATTTTCTGAATTATGGAGTGACAAAAATGAGATACCCAAAATTCCCTCTGTAAAAACTTTGGACTCTATTATGTCAAAAAAATTAAACAAGAATTTTGAAACTGACATCATTCAGTGTTTAGATTTGTGCATTAGAAATGTATGCAAATGAGCGCATATTTCATTATTTGCATATTTAAATCGAACATTTAAAAAAAAATTGTTTTCGCAATTATCAATGTAATCAATCAGCTGGGCAAGTAAGGCCATAACTATTAGTTATTTTTTTTACCCTATTCAACCTGCAGTGTCTCGCCTTAATTAAACGTTACTTTGACGTTTTTCAAATGTTACTAGTTTCGGAATGTTCCGAGAACATCCAAAAGTAACATAATGTTTGCAAAATTCTAAAATGTAACATTTAATGTTTTCACTAACGTTCGCAGAAGCAAGAAGAAAGAATGTTTGAATGTTCAGAGAAATAACGCTTTCATAACCTATAATGGGAACTTTTTAAAAACTTGGTGTTAGTTTGGGTTAAAAAAACAAGTGTCAGTCAGTTGCTTCCTTCTTGAAACTCTCGTTTTTTAACACTCTGCCAAACAACTCCACACTTCATTTTAGTCATAAATGAACTAATATTTCGGAATTTTATTCGACAAACTATGATAAATGTGACCATACAGGAAGGCTGGGGTAAATTCAGCAACTTATAATACAGTGAATAAACCCAGATTCCTTCCTCTGAAAGACCTAATAACATACATACAGATCCTGATGGCAAATCAGCAGCCACATTCTCTGAATCTCACTCTGTTCTTCTGTAAGAGGGTTTTGTGTTTTATTAGAGTCTCTTAGTGCTAAAAATGCCTTACCCGCTGGATAAACTGAAGTCCAGATGAAGAGCTTCTGCAGGTTTGTGTGTTCAGATAGCAGAAGTTTCTTCGAGAAGCGCAGCTCAAACGCTCACATCATCACTTCTCACATCACAGTTCCTTTTTTTTTTTTTTTGACCAACCACATGAAAGTGGCTTGTTGGGTATCACAAAAAACACTGAAGTGACAGCATGATCTTTTCTCCACTATTATACGGAAGACAGACTCGGCTCGGTAAGACGCTCAGTAACTTTGCATTTATGTGTATTTTTATAGAAATAGTAGAGCATATATTCAGAAGATGTAGGATTATATTATAATGATTAGATTGAACATTAAAGCCAAAACTATTTATGAAATTAAAATGGTTGGTGGTTGAATGGAAGAACACGAAGAATCCTAAACGAGAAGCATGAATGCATTTCAGTGAGGGTTTCATGCTCATCTATAACTTTTGTTTCATTCATATTGTGTTTTATTAGCTTTTGCCCAACATTTGATTTCTTGGATTATAATTCTTATGAAGCAAATGTACTTTCCATTTTGTGAAATCAGTTGCAAATTAATTTAAGTAAGTTACGAAGTCAGTAATTGCGTGATATAAACTTGAATTGCAAACTGCAAGTTTATATCTCGTGATTTTGACTTCATAACATGCAACTACAAATTATAAGGTCAAAATCTTGAGAAAGAAAATTGTCAGTGTTTTCCCCCCTCAGAATTGGACTTTATAACTGAGAAAAGAAGCCAGAATATTAACAAATTTTTTTTTTTTTTATTGCGTGGTGGAAACAGGCTTCCATATGTGACGAATAATCATCAGATTGAGTTTTCAAATTAAGTTTTGTACAGCATTCAGTACAAAAATCCCACTGAAATGTCTCAAATGCAAATCCCCTGAAGTGAATTCCCGTTTATTTTCTCTGAACAGACAGTAAAGTAGTATGTGCATATTTGATGGAAAGCTCTAGTTATTTAAAATGATAACATATAAATGCTCATGTGTGTGGAATCAGGGTCACAAATCAACCCGCATTCAGGGCAAAAATACCACTGAAACTGACTAATTCCTGTTGATTTTCTCTTAACATCTGATATATTTCTAGATAAACTACTGTCTAGTTTCTCTGCAGATACTAAACTGAAACTAAACTCTAAAAAACACACCAATGTGAAGGAAACACAACAACTGCATCAATATCCACAGTTTTTATGGAATAACAAAGGTCAAAAATTGTGAAATAAATAAATCAATCATAAAATAAAGTAATTTTTGCAACATTTCTGTGCATTTGAATGTGGTACGTACCCCGAGTTCCTTTGGTCGTCCTTTAAGAAAGACCTTGTAAGCGTCTTTGAAGATGCAGGTGAATTTCTCGGGCATCAGTTGGCCGTCTCTCACGTTCCTGAGGTTTCCCAGAGGAATGTTGATGACCATACAGTCATCCGGCTTAAACGTGTAGCGCATCTCTCCACCCAAAACAAGAGGCATGGAAGAACTCTCAAAGTTATGAACAAACCTTTACAGAAAGTCTTTAATAACATGGTCACACTTTATTTTAAAGATCAATTCTTGCCATTAACAAACCACTAAGTATGACTTTTGCCTCAATAAACTCCTTATTTTCTGCTTATTAATATTTAGTAAGGTAGTTGTGAAGTTTAGGGTATTGGGGAGGATTATAAATGTAGAATATGTGTTTTATAAGCACTAATAAACAGCCAGTGTGTTAATAATAGGCATGCTAAGAAGCAACTAGTTAATAGTGAGAATTGGTGCCTATACTAAAGTGTTACCAAAATATTAGTGCAAAAACATTTATACATCATACATGGAACATTTTTTCTTAAAAATCATTTTTTTAGAGTGTGTCAAATTTGAGATTTTGGGCTTTTTGGTTTTTCATAACGTGTTTTTTCAGACTAGTGGAAAGAAAACACCCAAAAGACACTGTTAAGTGTTTCTTTTATAGCACTTTATCTATTTGTGTCAATAGGTTTCAATTACAATACATATTTTTAAAGGCCGTTTTCTCCTACACTGAGCCATTAATCTCCACTTCAGTAGCACTTACACACACACACCAAACTTTACATTTGTATTCCTGTCTATCTCCTGAAGGTTTTTACAGAGGGATTTGTTCATATATAATTTGCTTCATTATATACAACATTTTATTCCCCCCAAAATTGTGAAAATATAGTGTTTTCTGTCCGTTCTAAGCATTTTCTGAATTATGGAGTGACAAAAATGAGATACCCAAAATTCCCTCTGTAAAAACTTTGGACTCTATTATGTCAAAAAAATTAAACAAGAATTTTGAAACTGACATCATTCAGTGTTTAGATTTGTGCATTAGAAATGTATGCAAATGAGCGCATATTTCATTATTTGCATATTTAAATCGAACATTTAAAAAAAAATTGTTTTCGCAATTATCAATGTAATCAATCAGCTGGGCAAGTAAGGCCATAACTATTAGTTATTTTTTTTACCCTATTCAACCTGCAGTGTCTCGCCTTAATTAAACGTTACTTTGACGTTTTTCAAATGTTACTAGTTTCGGAATGTTCCGAGAACATCCAAAAGTAACATAATGTTTGCAAAATTCTAAAATGTAACATTTAATGTTTTCACTAACGTTCGCAGAAGCAAGAAGAAAGAATGTTTGAATGTTCAGAGAAATAACGCTTTCATAACCTATAATGGGAACTTTTTAAAAACTTGGTGTTAGTTTGGGTTAAAAAAACAAGTGTCAGTCAGTTGCTTCCTTCTTGAAACTCTCGTTTTTTAACACTCTGCCAAACAACTCCACACTTCATTTTAGTCATAAATGAACTAATATTTCGGAATTTTATTCGACAAACTATGATAAATGTGACCATACAGGAAGGCTGGGGTAAATTCAGCAACTTATAATACAGTGAATAAACCCAGATTCCTTCCTCTGAAAGACCTAATAACATACATACAGATCCTGACGGCAAATCAGCAGCCACATTCTCTGAATCTCACTCTGTTCTTCTGTAAGAGGGTTTTGTGTTTTATTAGAGTCTCTTAGTGCTAAAAATGCCTTACCCGCTGGATAAACTGAAGTCCAGATGAAGAGCTTCTGCAGGTTTGTGTGTTCAGATAGCAGAAGTTTCTTCGAGAAGCGCAGCTCAAACGCTCACATCATCACTTCTCACATCACAGTTCCTTTTTTTTTTTTTTTGACCAACCACATGAAAGTGGCTTGTTGGGTATCACAAAAAACACTGAAGTGACAGCATGATCTTTTCTCCACTATTATACGGAAGACAGACTCGGCTCGGTAAGACGCTCAGTAACTTTGCATTTATGTGTATTTTTATAGAAATAGTAGAGCATATATTCAGAAGATGTAGGATTATATTATAATGATTAGATTGAACATTAAAGCCAAAACTATTTATGAAATTAAAATGGTTGGTGGTTGAATGGAAGAACACGAAGAATCCTAAACGAGAAGCATGAATGCATTTCAGTGAGGGTTTCATGCTCATCTATAACTTTTGTTTCATTCATATTGTGTTTTATTAGCTTTTGCCCAACATTTGATTTCTTGGATTATAATTCTTATGAAGCAAATGTACTTTCCATTTTGTGAAATCAGTTGCAAATTAATTTAAGTTGAATCAAAGTCATTCCAACAAATTATATTAAACTGACTTAAAAAAAATCTGATTTAATCTCATAAAAGATTAAATTGCAATTGGTTACATTTATGAGTTACAGTAGATTTTATGCATATTTACAAACAGTAAATTACAAATTTCATTATTTTGCTTCACATTTGATTTCTTGGACTACGATATTTATGAAATATACAACAGAAAGCAGATTGTAAAACTCTGAATACATGGTTAAAATCAGTTGCACCTTAAATTAAGTTGAATCAGATTGGCTGTATGAGTTATTGCAAGTTAACTTATATTAAACTGACTCAAGATGAATCTTGTATAACTTAAAAAATTTAGTTTAAAATGGTTAACTCATTTTGATAAGTTAATGTAATGGAAAAACGTGCTGACTTACTGATTCTATAATTTTTACTGCGTATTTTAATGAGGGTTTCATGCATACTTACAAATATTTACAACATGAGACTTCTACTTATTCAATTCATGCTTTTGCCAAGCATTTGATTTATCGGATTATAATATTTATGAAATATACAAAAGAAAGCAGACTTTTTTTAAATTTTTTTTGGTAATACACTGTAAAAAAAAACGTTGCAACTTTTTCAAATTTTGAAGTTGAATCAAATTGGCTGTATAAGTCACTGCAAGCTAAATTATATTAAACTGAAACTCTAGTTGAATCTTGTGTCTGGGATCTTATAATTAAAAAAGTTGAAATTGGTTATTTTGATAAGTTAAAGTAATGGAAAAATATTCAAGCATGGGAATGAATTATAATGGGTTTTATGGCTCGTATGTGTGTTTATTGTCAGAATATGGCCAGGGCAGATATTGAAATGGACATTCAGAGACACGAGGACTCGGCGGGAGGAAGACATGATGATGAAGGGCCGCTCATAAAGTACTACCGGGCCAGTGAAGTTCTGCCGGGCCCCGTGCCGGCGCTGCAGCGGCTCCTCAGGAAGGGACCGGCCACCTGCGCCGTGAGACTCGACACATTCACTGCCATTATATTATAAGAGCCCACCAGTGTTTGCCAAAACAAAGGTTGCTAGGGCATTACTAGGTGTTTCTGGTTAAGTGTTTTGTAGAAGCACAAAGTGAGAACAGGCTGAAGACTGACGGTTAGATTTAGGTGTTACAGTCAGAAACGTCCAGTTTGTACACTACTGACCTGCAGTTGCTGCCTTAAAGATCTACTTCTGCTTAATTTAACCCATAAAAGTTAGTTTTGTTGGTATACATGAATGCATTTTTAGGGCAAAACGTACTTACAGTATATTTCTTACCTGTATTTTGAATTTTGCTGTGTTTTAGGGTTAACAGAAATGTCCAGTATTTTTATTTTTGGTATACAGTGTACATGAATTATTATTATTATTATATAAATACATATTTTAAATAATGCATTAATAATAAAATATAATGTATTTTTTAAAGTTTTTTTAGGGAAAATATGCTTAAAAAAGAAAATATATTGTATAAATCTGAAAAATTATAATAAATAAAATAAAATAATATTTTTTTTGCATAAAGAAAATCAAGCCTGTTTTAAGCACCGTTAAAATTCCTTGCATTGTGACATTATTTTCATAATTAAGCATATAAAAATGACTGTAATTCAATGGGTTTTTAATATTTACACTGGCATAAATTAAATCCAGTACAATAAATTCTAGCAGGATGTATAAACAAACTTAAACATATACTTTAAACTTATAAATACACTTTTATAATGTATTAATAAAATGTAAATAAAATATCTTCATTGCATTATGGTGAGGATTTGTCTGTAAAAGTAAACTTTCTTTAAATGTCCTGAAAATAATGTCACAATCCTAAAAGTAAGCTTTATGCAAAATATAATTTCCGTTTTCTTTCTTTTGATTTTGGAATATAATATGACCTAGACATGTTCTTCAGTAGATCCTGTCGAATTTTTACTGTGAAAATGCTAAGCTGGTCATGTTTCAGTATTTGTAAATGTGCTTTATTTTCACCCGTAGGCCGTTCAGTCGTCCAGTGGGATCCTGAGTTTTGGGATCGGGGTTGTATTTGCAGTGTCTTTCGGGATCGAAAATAATTTCCTGACTTTATTCCGAGTTCCCATCATTACTGGAATAATGGTGAGCTTCATTCCTTCTGCTGTAATTGCTTGACAATATATTTCACTGCGCAGTTCATGCAGGAATACATTCATGATAAAATACCGCATTTAAATTTTTGAGACGTTATAGAGACACATTTCACTAATGCTACAGAAAATAATCAATATATTCATTGATAACGTGCATCATCTGATGCAACAACCTAAATCAGTTTCTCTTTTTCTTCCAGTTTGTCTTCGCTGGAATCTTGTCCAATCTTCTGTACAAACATCCAGAGCTTCTACAGGTTAGTGTGTGCGTTTGAATATTTAAATATTTCATAAATTCAATTTTTGGAAAGTACAAACAATAGTTTTGGTTCCAGACTTGCTTCATTGCTAACATCGGGTGTCTGGTCGTGTCTGGGATCGGAGTGATTCTCCTGATTGTTGACCTGCATCCAGGTGGAAATATGATCCAGAACAAGGTAGGCTTAATAATTATCAACAATTCCTGTAGTTATGAACATTTATACTTCACATTTACTCTTGCATCGAGTTTTATTAAATGCATAAAACATGTTTTCAAATTTGATAGTAATAGATGCGTATATCAACATTTATAATTTCTGAAAGATACCAAATACAAAGTGTGTGAATTTCACAAAAACACAACCAGGTCAAAATCATATATATATATAAATATATATAATTTTTGTAACAAATTATTATAATGCATTTCATTATAAATATGATATTACTTTATTTTATAATATATAAATATTATATTTAATAATAAATACATTTATTATGAATTAATATAAATAAATGCATTTTGCACAAAGAATATCAAGCTTATTTTAAGGACAATTAAGATGTTTGCATTGTGAAATTATTTTATGACAATTAAGCATATTACATTTACTGTAATACAATGGGTTGTTTGTTTGAACTAAGCATAAATTGAAGGCAATGAAACAAATTCTATCAAAATGCATGAAAAAAGCCTAAATAAATCTAAAATATACTTTAAAAATGGCTTTTAAATAATGTATTAATAATATGTAAGTGTTATATCTCCATTGCATTACAGTGAGAATTTGTAGGAATAATATGCTTAAAAATATGCTAAAGTAAAAAGCTTTAAAAAAAAAAAAAAAAAAGCAGAAAGAATGGTAATGATCTTAAAAAATGGCTTTTGTCTCTTTCTTTTGATTGTGAGGTGAAATATAAGCTGTATACGAGCTTTACAGGCTTCATGAAATTGATGCTGTAGGATTAAAATTAATAATTGATTCAAGTTGGCAAACCAGGAAATTTTTGTTGGTTTATTAGCTTGAATGTTGTCAGCTGAAGATGAAGTGTGTGTTCGCTCATCGCTGCGGTGCTCATATACTGGTTTTACAGAGAGAAGCGTGACCATAAACAGTGACGGCGTGATCTAATAGTCCTCAGCTCAGCCTTTCTCACAAGCAACAGGAATAGAATTAAAGAACTAAAGAAAGCAGAAGTATCTTCAGTGAGTAAGAGCAGATTCTCCTCCCGCATGAAGCTGAAAACGCAAAAAGATCCGCCGCGGGAATCACAAAAAAAAAATGTACTGAAGAGAGATGACGTGCTAAACGTGGATGATTTGGCTTTAATGTGGCTTATTATCAAATAAAAATAAATGTATTATTGTTTTGTTTATTGTATGAATGCAGAAGTGAAGCGGTGATGCTGCTTGCAGCTTTATGTGTTTGTGTTTTATTAGCTGTAAAGCTGGATATCATTTCTCTGTACATATTTTCACATTTATACATTGAATTAATGTAATACAAAATAATTATTTCTGTATGTTACTAATGAATTTGAGTTAATAAACTGCACAATGCAATTCAACGCAATTTTATTCAGAGATGTATTTTCGAAGTAAAAAGATGGACATCTGGATGATTTGGCTTTAATGTGATGTATTAGCAAATAAAAACACGTTGTTATTTGAGCTTTTTATTTCCTGTAAAGCTGGATATTATTTCTACATATTTTTTTATTTTCAAAGTAAAAATATGGACTTACATCTGGATGATTTGATATATATATATATATATATATATATATGAAATTTGTAACAGTCTCTGCACTTTTAACCCAAACCTAATTTAATATTAATACTCTTTCATAATTTGACACTCCACATTACTTTTTTTTTTAATTAGTTGATCAACAGACTACAGTTTTACAAGTAGCCTATCCAGAGGCGTCGCGCAAATCCGCAGGGTAATATTGGAAATATTTCTGTTTTAAACCGTGAAGGCGAGCAATGTGCATGGTTTATGACCGGTGAACGTCTTTTACCATGAAAGTGAAAGTAAAAACTGACGGCGCTTTCGGCATCTGGCGAGGCATTCATTAACGATTATTAATCTAATTTATTTTAATATAATATAATCAGTGAAAAAATTAAGAAAATTTTATAATAATTATGTGTGTGTGTGTGAGAGAGAGAAATGAATTAACCAAAAAATGTGATTTAAAACGGGTACAGCTTTATTTGTTTATTGTGTTTAATTAGATGTAAAGCTGGATACTATTTATTTTTACATATTTCCATATTTATACATTGAATTAATGTAATTCAAAAGGACTTATTTCTGTATGTTACTTATACATTTGAGTTGGGAACCATTTAAATAAATCACAAAATTCAATCTGATTTTATTTACTCTTTTATTTTTATTTTCATAGTAAAAAGTCGGACTCAATCCTTAATAAAAATGCAATCCTGTCTGGATTTTATTAGTGGTGCCAGAACTCAAATCATTCAGCTATTTGTACAGTCAGAAATACTGAGTCAGATGTCGAGTGGTGAAGTCTCTGAAGTCTCAGGATGAAGAAGTAAAAGTAAAACACCTGAAATCATGTACATCTGTGACCTCGGTCCTGTAACGTACCAGCACTGCTGAAGAGCTTCTATTCTGCACTGCAGTCAGAATTCATATTCATCAGCGAGGCTCTGGACGATTATCAGTCTATGAAATGATGAAATGTCTCAGTGCATTTGATCTCCGTCATGTCCAGCATTCACCGTCCAAACGCTGCTTTCCCGTCTCTCCGTCTCGATGGATTCACAGCTACATTGAAAAACAAAAGAGAAGTTATGTGAAATGCTGATGCGCAAGTCACTGCTAATATTTCGATGTTTATTAAGGGCCGTTCACACTGACAGTGATCATGAGTACTGCTGGTTGCATGATATATCAACATAAATTTGATTTTGAAATAAGGATTAATGCAACAGTCAAATTGTGTCCATTTACATTTATGCATTTAGCAACTTACAAAAGAGGAACCAAAGCTGACAATAATCCTAATATACAATGCTAAATTATTTATTAGACTACTAGATTTACCCACATGCATGCATTTTCCATCGTACAGTTGTATTATTTTTATTACTCATTTTTTATTTTAAAATAATAGCATTATTGCAATAGGTTCCTTATTTTAATATTTTTAATAATAATCACAAAGAGATTTGATTTCGCTTCAAAATTATTTAATTTTTGTCAACTTTTTTCTATTTTAAAAATCTTTTTAACTTTTTATTTTCTTCTTAAAGTTATTTTTATTCTCTATGCAGATACACTCACAAACAAATTTGCCTCTCTCATTCTAGAATTATTAATTATTTCCAAATATAGCTATTTAAATCAATATTGTCAATATTGTAAGTCAATAAGTCACTATTGCAGAAAAACAAAAAATCCTGTATTTTTCATATTACAAATACAGCAGAAAAACTAAAATGCTGTATTTTTTTATATCGCAAATATAGCAGAAAAGCAAAAGTTCCTGTATTTTTTCATATCGCAAATAATGCAGAAAAACAAAAATTCCTGTATTTTTTCATATTACAGATATTGCAGAAAAACAAAAATGCTGTATTTTTTTATATCGCAAATACTGCAGAAAAACTAAAATTCCTGTATTTTTCATATTACAAATATTGCAGAAAAACAAAAATGCTGTATTTTTTTATATCGCAAATACTGCAGAAAAACTAAAATTCCTGTATTTTTTCATATCGCAAATACAGAAGAAAAGCAAAAATCCTGTATTTTTTCATATCGCAAATACAGCAGAAAAACAAAAATTCCTGTATTTTTTCATATCGCAAATACAGCAGAAAAACAAATATTCCTGTATTTTTCATATCGCAAATACTGCAGAAAAACAAATATTCCTGTATTTTTTCATATCACAAATACAGCAGAAAAACAAAAATTCCTGTATTTTTTCATATCGCAAATACAGCAGAAAAACAAATATTCCTGTATTTTTTCATATCGCAAATACAGCAGAAAAACAAAAATTCCTGTATTTTTTCATATCGCAAATACAGCAGAAAAACAAAAATTCTGTTTTTTTTTATTATCGCAAATACAGCAGAAAAACAAATATTCCTGTATTTTTTCATATCGCAAATACAGCAGAAAAACAAATATTCCTGTATTTTTTCATATCGCAAATGCTGCAGAAAAACTAAAATGCTGTATTTTTTCATATCGCAAATACAGCAGAAAAACAAGAACTCCTGTGTTTTCATATCGTAAATACTGCAGAAAAACGATAAATTCTGTATTTTCATATCGCAAATATAGTACAAAAAAATTCCTGTATTTTTGCATATCACAATGCCAGTTTTTTTTACAATATCGTGCAACCTTAGTTTCTGCTCAGTGTAATTTAAAGTCGTCTTGTGCATCATCAAAAATCGCTCGCACATCGTCAGCTGTCACTGCAAATGAGACTTCCTTTTGCTTTGATGCTGTGAATCGCTGTCAGTGTGAACGCATCTTTGCATGGAATCGCACAGCTCATTCAAGCAACATGAATAAGTTCGCTGCTTGATTTCACAGCATTTATGCAACTGTTTATCAGCATTTCAACTCATTTATCTCAAAAAACATTTACATTTTTGTCAAAACTTGACACAGATAAGACTCGACACACAGGATCTTCAACATGCATTGCAGTGCATGTGATTCACAGGGGAACGGATGGTTATTTTCAACATAAAGTGCATGCATCGCATGTGTGACATGACAATGACATCAACTCATTCCTCAGTGAGCATCAGTAATGCAAAACCATTGCTTCAGCCTCAAAAGGACGATATTGCAGCTTAAGCAACAGACTTTTTTTTGATAAACTAAAACAACTAAAAAAGAGCTTTACTAAAAACATGAACTGCATGTAAATGCATGTAGATTTCCACTGTAAATGCATTACTGCGAACGCGTTTCAGCACATTCAGACTCCCTGAGGATGAGGTTACTGTCACATTAAGCTCAGAATAACCCCGAATATTGATCTCCAGGAGGACCCTTGAAGCCCAACACACACATGCAGCGCGACACAAAGGGAGTCTCTGACAGAAACATTCAGACCAGCGTCAGTCTCAAGCGTTATCAGGAAACACACAGTTACTTACTGATCTGAAGCGTTTGATTCAGACCAGAGTTGAGAGGCCTAACAGACCTGAAGTCTTGCTCTGGTAAAACAAACACGTCAGACGAAACTAACGTTAGATAAACTACAAGAGGAAGAAACGGTGCAGAACCAGCTACACGTCTAAACACTTTGCTTAAATCACAAGCATGAACGACAGTAATAGTGATGCTTCACACAAAATATTTAGGTCTAAAGATTTATGTATTTGATTGCATATAAAATTTCCATGCATTTGGATTACACAGTTATAACATAAACGTATAAATTGAATGTGATGCATATTTGTCAGTCATACAAAAATGAAACTAGTCAGATTATTTAATAAATAAGCAAATAAAGAAATAAAATCACGGCATAGATTATTATTAACTCTTTGCATCTATTTAATTTGTTTAAATAATTTACTTACTCGTTATAAATTATTATTAAACCCTGAATAGCAAACAATATAATAATAACAAGCAAAAGTGAATTACTTAAAAATATAATTAAAAATAAATTAAAGAAGAAACTGAAAGAATAAAAAAATGTGGTTAAAGAGAAATAAAGAAAATAACAAATAAACAAACAAATAAATTCAGGACTAAATGTAATTTAAATTGTTTTTTATTTGTTTTAGCAAGTAATTTATTTCACTATTATATTATTTATCCCTTCCTTCCTTTAATTCCCTATTAATTCCTTCCTTCCTTAATTTATTTCATATCGCAAATACAGCAGAAAAACAAAAATTCCTGTATTTTTTCATATCGCAAATACAGCAGAAAAACAAAAATTCCTGTATTATTTCATATCGCAAATACAGCAGAAAAACAAATATTCCTGTATTTTTTCATATTGCAAATACAGCAGAAAAGCAAAAATTCTTGTATTTTATCATATCGTAAATACTGCAGAAAAACGATAAATTCTGTATTTTCATATCGCAAATATAGTACAAAAAAATTCCTGTATTTTTGCATATCACAATGCCAGTTTTTTTTACAATATCGTGCAACCTTAGTTTCTGCTCAGTGTAATTTAAAGTCGTCTGGTGCATCATCAAAAATCGCTCGCACATCGTCAGCTGTCACTGCAAATGAGACTTCCTTTTGCTTTGATGCTGTGAATCGCTGTCAGTGTGAACGCATCTTTGCATGGAATCGCACAGCTCATTCAAGCAACATGAATAAGTTCGCTGCTTGATTTCACAGCATTTATGCAACTGTTTATCAGCATTTCAACTCATTTATCTCAAAAAGCATTTACATTTTTGTCAAAACTTGACACAGATAAGACTCGACACACAGGATCTTCAACAAGCATTGCAGTGCATGTGATTCACAGGGGAACGGATGGTTATTTTCAACATAAAGTGCATGCATCGCATGTGTGACATGACAATGACATCAACTCATTCCTCAGTGAGCATCAGTAATGCAAAACCATTGCTTCAGCCTCAAAAGGACGATATTGCAGCTTAAGCAACAGACTTTTTTTTGATAAACTAAAAAAGAGCTTTACTAAAAACATGAACTGCATGTAAATGCATGTAGATTTCCACTGTAAATGCATTACTGCGAACGCGTTTCAGCACATTCAGACTCCCTGAGGATGAGGTTACTGTCACATTAAGCTCAGAATAACCCCGAATATTGATCTCCAGGAGGACCCTTGAAGCCCAACACACACATGCAGCGCGACACAAAGGGAGTCTCTGACAGAAACATTCAGACCAGCGTCAGTCTCAAGCGTTATCAGGAAACACACAGTTACTTACTGATCTGAAGCGTTTGATTCAGACCAGAGTTGAGAGGCCTAACAGACCTGAAGTCTTGCTCTGGTAAAACAAACACGTCAGACGAAACTAACGTTAGATAAACTACAAGAGGAAGAAACGGTGCAGAACCAGCTACACGTCTAAACACTTTGCTTAAATCACAAGCATGAACGACAGTAATAGTGATGCTTCACACAAAATATTTAGGTCTAAAGATTTATGTATTTGATTGCATATAAAATTTCCATGCATTTGGATTACACAGTTATAACATAAACGTATAAATTGAATGTGATGCATATTTGTCAGTCATACAAAAATGAAACTAGTCAGATTATTTAATAAATAAGCAAATAAAGAAATAAAATCACGGCATAGATTATTATTAACTCTTTGCATCTATTTAATTTGTTTAAATAATTTACTTACTCGTTATAAATTATTATTAAACCCTGAATAGCAAACAATATAATAATAACAAGCAAAAGTGAATTACTTAAAAATATAATTAAAAATAAATTAAAGAAGAAACTGAAAGAATAAAAAAATGTGGTTAAAGAGAAATAAAGAAAATAACAAATAAACAAACAAATAAATTCAGGACTAAATGTAATTTAAATTGTTTTTTATTTGTTTTAGCAAGTAATTTATTTCACTATTATATTATTTATCCCTTCCTTCCTTTAATTCCCTATTAATTCCTTCCTTCCTTAATTTATTTCCCTATTATTCATTCATTTGTTTATTCATTTATTCCTTCTTTTATTCATTCATTTTTAACTTCTGCAGGTTTGGTCCTCCATACAAACCTGTTCATTGCGAAAACAACTAAATTTATTAAAATAAAAATTATGCACATGGTTAAAAAAATATGTCTAGCTGTGGAGCAAGTGATTTTCAATTAGTTCAAATGTTTCAGATTCAAACAAACTGGATTTATTGATAGATAAATATATAAAGATCAAGGTAATATTTATTGTCTCCCTTTTTTTTATTTGTTTTAGATAAAATAACTGCTGCAACATCAATACAGAACAAGCTTATAACATACAACATCAACAACTGTCCTAATCCTATAATCCTACATCATAAAAACAATCCCATTTAAATCATATTAATACATGCGAAGAGTCCAGTGAAATCGTGTTGGCCTGCTGGATCGTACACAACTCAAAAATGTCTTTTAAAGAACTGAGTGTGTCTGTATCGCCTTTATTTTCCCCGCCTCTCTCATTCAGCTCCCAAACCCATAATAAATCCATATCTTAAGACAGACTCTATCGTTGCTTTTTAAATAATTAGCATTGATATGCATCACACGAAGTTTATTATTTGTTAAAACTGTGTAATCTGAATGGATAGAAATAGTTTTTTCTCTCGATGTAAGGGAGGATCTTTTATATTATTTCAGTAATCTTTTCTTGAGCGTGTGTGTTCGCTCAGTGAGACTCTCACCGCTGTGATGAACTCCTGCTCTTTGTGGTAGAGGACGGAGGACGTGACGTTAGGAGGAGACGGGGACGGGGACGGTGTGGACCGATACGAGCCTCTGTCGCTGGTGTAGCTCTCCATCACTAACGCAGGATGATGCTGGACGCTCACGCCGTCACTGGAGGTGCACTGAGACGAGCTGTCAGCGCCGTCACTCACTGCAGACGCACAACACTTCCTTACTCAGCAATGCAGAATTACATCATAACACCTAGTCCTATCATGCAAATATATATATATATATATACATATATACAGATATTATTTGTTTATTTATAAAAAACAATGATGATTTTATTCTGTAAGGATGCATTAAATTGATCGAAAGTGACAGTAATTTATTTATTTACAGTAATGTACTTAATCGTTTTTTTTAAATGAATACTTTTATGCAATAAGGACGCATTAAATTGATCAAAAGTGGCAGCATGTTTTTTTATTTACAGTAATTAACTTGATTAATTAATTACTTAATTAAAAATATTTATTCAGTAAGAATGCATTCATTAAAATGATCAAAAGTGACAGCAATTTGTTTATTTACAGTAATTAATTTTATTAAATTAATTTATTTTAAAAAATTATACTTTTATCCAATGAGGACACATTCAATTTATTAAAAGTGGGAGCATTTTTTTATTTACAGTAATTAACTTAATTAATTAATTAAAAATAGTAATACTTTTATTCAGCAAGGATGCATTAAATTGATCAAAAGTGACAGCATTTTTTTATTTATAGTAATTAACTTTATTAATTAATAAATTTGTTTATTAAAAATATGAATACTTTTATTCAGCAAGGACACATCTAGTCCTATCATGCAAATATATATATATATATATACATATATACAGATATTATTTGTTTATTTATAAAAAACAATGATGATTTTATTCCGTAAGGATGCATTAAATTGATCGAAAGTGACAGTAATTTATTTATTTACAGTAATTTACTTAATAATTTTTTTTAAATGAATACTTTTATGCAATAAGGACGCATTAAATTGATCAAAAGTGGCAGCATGTTTTTTTATTTACAGTAATTAACTTGATTAATTAATTACTTAATTAATTTATTTAAAAAAATTATACTTTTATCCAATGAGGACACATTCAATTTATTAAAAGTGAGAGCATTTTTTTATTTACAGTAATTAACTTAATTAATTAATTAAAAATAGTAATACTTTTATTCAGCAAGGATGCATTAAATTGATCAAAAGTGACAGCAATTAGTTTATTTACAGTAATTTACTTTCTTAATTTATTTATTTAAAAAAATACTACTTTTATACAATAAGAACACTTTAAATTGATCAAAAGTGACAGCATTTTTTTATTTATAGTAATTAACTTTATTAATTAATAAATTTGTTTATTAAAAATATGAATACTTTTATTCAGCAAGGACACATTAAACTGATTAAAAGTGACAGTCATTTATTTATTTACAGTAATTTATATTATTTCTTAATTGCTTATTTAAAAAATTATACTTTTATTCAGCAAGGACACATTAAACTGATTAAAAGTGACAGTCATTTATTTATTTACAGTAATTTATATTATTTGTTAATTAATTAATTAATTAAAAAAATATTACAACTTTTGTTCAGCAATTAAATTGATCAACAGTGACAGTAATTCATAAAATAAATTAATATTAATATAAATATAAAATGATATTAAATAAGATATTCGTCAGCACAACTCTTTCCAACATTGATAATAATCAGAAATGTTTCTCAATTTGTTTATTTACAGTAATTTATATTATTTCTTAATTGCTTATTTAAAAAATTATACTTTTATTCAGCAAGGAGGCATTAAACTGATTAAAAGTGACAGTCATTTATTTATTTACAGTAATTTATATTATTTGTTAATTAATTAATTCATTTAAAAAATATTAAAACTTTTGTTCAGCAATTAAATTGATCAACAGTGACAGTAATTCATAAAATAAATTAATATTAATATAAATATAAAATGATATTAAATAAGATATTTGTCAGCACAACTCTTTCCAACATTGATAATAATCAGAAATGTTTCTCGAGCAGCAAATCAACATATTAGAATGATTTCTGAGGATCATGTGACACTTAAAACATTAAAATAGAAAACTGCTATTTTTAATTAATATTTCACAATATAACCGCCTTTACTGTATTTTTGATCAGATAAATGCAGCTACGGTGAGTATAATCACAGCAAGCATGATTTCAAGTAGAGTTAATAATAGAATGATCAGAAATATTGTAGTTTTTCAGTCCGGAACAGGAAGAGGAACTGGACAGAATCTTGTGTTATAATAACTGAAGGATTGGATCTAGTATTAGTGTCATACAGACTATCTATGTCTTCGTCGGTGTGTCTTTAAGCTGCCCAGTGAAACCACACACCTTCAGCACCTCTGCTGTGAGTTTCCATTGGGCTCCAGTCAACAAAACAAACACCAGCAGAGTGAGAGGGGCCCATTTCCTGTTTCTCACTTCCTGTCTTAACAGCTGCTGTTCATGTACACCTTCTGCCCACCACAGACTCTATTATCAGATGACACATGCTGATAGATCTTGATGAATTTAGACCGTAGATGAACTCGACTAACTAATTATGAAGAACCACAGAAGTTGTCGCAGTGAAACTTTCCAAACAAGTATATATACAGTGGGTACGGAAAGTATTCAGACCCCCTTACATTTTTCACTCTTTGTTATATTGCAGCCATTTGCTAAAATCATCAATTTTCCTTTAATAATGGTCCTTATTATTATCATCATGTTTTTACATTACATTGTAAAGTTTCCGTACCTTTAGGAGGAAAATGTACTTAAATTGACATAAAAAATAATGCCAAAAATCTTATCATTGGAAAAAAAAAAAAATCTCCCCAAAATTATATATATATATTCTAAATTCTACGTATTTATTACATTTTAAGTCCAATTTGTACATTTATGACCAGTTAGGTAATTGTAGATTTTACACTAATTAAATAACGCCAATATATTCAAATAGTATTTATCAACATTTTGATACTATATTTTATTTGAAGGGATAATTTGATGTTTATGCACAACATATGTGTTCTTTGCTCCCCAACCAAATGAAAACATAAAAAAATGAATTACACAGGAATAAATGACATTTTCACGATTTGTGAAAAAACAAGATTTGTTTTTAGAAAGAACTCTTTTCTGCTCACAAAGGCTGCATTTATTTGATTAAAAATACAGTAGAAATTGTGAAATATTATTTGAATGTAAAATAGCTGTTTTCTACGTGAATGCGTGTTAACATGTAATTGATTTCTGTGATCTTTCAGCATCATTCCTCCAGTCTTCAGTGTGACATGACTCACTCGTGGAGGACTGGACAGTGGAGTCGTGCTCGAGCTCGTCCTCCTCGATGCAGTCGTAGGGCCAGTGGCTCAGAGACGGATGAGACGGATGGAGGTGCAGGTTCAGAGAGGACGAGGACTGGCTGCTGGACGAGGACGAGCTGCTGTTGGAGATGGTGGAGTGCGGTCTCTTAAATGGCGTGGAGTGATCGAACGAGGACACCGCGATGGACGCCCGCATCCGCGACTCTGCAGAGACCAAAGATGGACAAAAATCACATGAACACATGAAATCAGCTGCAGGAGTGAATCAGTGAAACAATGAAGATGTGATGAACTGTAGAAGCTTCCAGCGTTGTTACTGTGTATAACTAAAACTGTTGAAGAACCAAACTTTTTCATGAATTGGAATAAAGCTCTTTATGTCAACACATAGTTAAATATTCATAAAGTTAAAAAACTAAAAAATCGGAATATGTTGGAAGAAATGATATTGTTTTGTTTGGTATATAGTTAGGCATAGTGCCATATTCGCTTAAAAAACACTGAGCTCAATTTAAATTCAATGCTGTTTATTCAAATACATACATACATACATATAGAAAGAAATAATTAAAATATTAAAATTAGAAGAGAAACTTAAACTTAAAAATCTTAAACAAAAATGATAAATGTTGCTTTGGCAACCAACTGAAATAAAACAGGCATGATAATAGTAAAATAGATTAAAAATCATGAGAAAAATATTGTCCTTTCTTAAAAATAAGACATTTTAATATAAAAAATTATATTTATATCATTATACATATATTTAATATATAACATATTATAAATTAAACAAATAAATAATAATAAAGTAATAGAATTTATATATATATATTTTCCCCCCTCCATATTTCATATTTTTATATATACTTATATTTATGTATATTTATTTTAATGGGAATTTGTACACTCTTATAACCAGTTACAGTTACTACAGTAACTGTAGATTTTGCCCTAAATAAATTGATACTGTGTTGTTTATATATATATATATATATTTTTTTTTTTCATATTTAATATATTTATATATACTTTATTTTTATGTTTACATTTTAATGGGAATTTTAACATTTATGACCAGTTACTTAACTGTAGATTTTGCCCTAAATAAATAATATTTCTATTAATATTTTGATACTGTGTTGTTTCTGTATTTCACAGTCTCTTTCAGGACAATTTCCACATTAAAAAACATGCATAGATGATTTGACGTTCATGCACAGAATATGCACCGAATGAACATATGACAAATGAAGAGAGTGTTTGTGTTTTGATGTGTGTGAAGCGCACATCGGCTGTGTGTGTGTCAATCTACACACAGACTTTAATTCATTTGATGCTTTATTTTCAAAAGCTTCTAATGCCTAACGCCTGTTTCACACACACACACACACACACACACACACATGCGCAGCATAGCAGTTCATGTGCAGTGCAGAAGCAGCAGGGGCTCACTGTGCTTCACATAAGTGTGTTTGCAGGGCACTGATACCACAAACACAAAAACACCTCCATCTATACCTTATTTTGACCTCAAATCCAAACGTGCTTAAAGTTAATGAACACACACCGCATACACTCTGTGTGAAACAGGCGTGGACAAGTCACTCACACACACTCACACTCACACTCACACTCACACACACACACACACACACACACACACACACCAAAAGTCCCACACTCAGACACACACAAACTAACAAACACACACGCTCGGA
>NW_015505495.1:634809-644172 GCF_001515645.1 Sinocyclocheilus grahami
CCCGCTCTCCTGTGTGAAACAGGCGTGACCCAGTCACTCACACACACACACACTCACACACACACTCACACACACACACACACACACACACACGCACGACATAAGTCCTAGACTGTGAGACAGTGAAGTTAATAAACACACACTAACACTAACATAATACTCGATCACACACGGCTCTGAAAGGATCAGCAGCGTTTCCAGATCGCTTCAATCTCTGATTCTAACAATATGCCTTCACACAGGATGGGAATATGGGCTGCGTTTAATAAATATTCTAGACTGTGTGTCTGTGTCTTCTGTCCATTAGGTTTAGGGTAAATAAAGAATTACTGATAAATAGAATAAAAATATATTATACATATTATATTACACATTAAATATATATATAATAATATAAATAACTATTAATAAGTTAAGTTTATGATTAAGTTGATCATTTTTGTTCTTTTTTATATTTGTATTTAATATTATTTTTATTTCGGTTTTAATTTGAGATATTTTGGTATTTCAATTGACCTATTTTATTTTATAATGATATAAATAATTCTAAATATAATTTTTCTGTATAACATATTATATATAAATATATACTGTATATATATATATATATACTGTGTATAAACTATTAATATTTTCTACAATACATTACTATTGTATAGTATACTTTTCATATAAGTTTTAATTTACTTATGAATAATCATAATGGATATAAAAGTCGTATTTCATATAAAAAACATATAACATGATATAAATAAACATATATCATAATATAAATAATTATTATTATATTTTTCAATATTAAAAATGATTATACATTTTTAATGTGTATATATATATATAGTAATAATAAAGTAATATAGTATATAGTAATAATAAAATATATTGATAGAAAACATTTATATTTTTATAAAATGCTGTTCTTTTTAACTTTATTCATAAAATAATCCTGAAAAAAGTATCACAGGTTTCACACACAAAAAAATATATATATATATAATAAAAATATATATATTAAGCAGCAAAAACTGTTTCCAAAATTGATAATAAATCAGCATATTATACTGATTTCTGAAGATCATGTGACACTGAAGACTGGAGTAATGATGCTGAAAATACAGCTGCGCATCACAGAAATAAATGATATTTTAAAGTACATTAAATTAGAAAACATTTATTTTAAATGGTAATAATATTTTACAATATTACTTTAAAAATCTTACTGATTCCAAACTTTTGAACAGCAGTGTGTGTGTGTGTGTGTGTGTGTGTGTGTGTTATTTTCTTTAAAGGGGAAGTGCATCATTTCTGTGCCACTGCATCATTTGTTTGACAGACTGCCAGAGAAACAGTATGAGGCTGAAGATGAAGATGATGAAGATGATGATGTTAATGTCTTGCTGACGCAGACATCTTACCTGACCCTTTCATGATGTAGTCGACGGCTCGATCGCTGATGGCAGAGTCGCTGGGTTTGATGTCCATGAATGGCTTGTTTCCAATTCCCATCGAAACCATCTCCTGTATCCGCAACTCTAATGATCAAACACACACACACACACACACACACACACACACACACACACACACACACACACACACACACACACACACACACACACACACAATATAAAACCATCAACACAAGCTAGAGTGAATAATGCCACAGGCTTTATTAGCACAGCGTTTCTTCATAAGCAGGTTTATTAAATCTACTGCCAATTAGTTTCAGCTTCTAATAATAACACAGAGACAAAAACGGCCCACAATGCATTGTCATTGAGATCACAGCGCTGAAATGAATTTCTGTTCATACATCTGTCTGTTTTGACTGGTTAGTAACTAATCTTGACTAGCTTTGAATGACAGACAGAGATGTTATTCCTGCAGCGGTGAGACGCACATGACATTTAAAAGAGTTGTGAGCTTTTAGTTTGATTAAACACAATGAAATAAAAAGATGATGTTTTCACAACAAACAAACAGAACCACCATAGTCTGATTCACAAACAAATGACTCTTATGAACCGATTCTTTCTGCTTCACAAAAATATGTCTCTTATGAGCCAATTCTTTCTGATTCACAAACATGATTCACAAACAGACGACTCTTATGAGCAGATTCTTTCTGATTCACAAACATATGACTCATATGAGTCAATTCTTTCTGATTCACAAACATACGACTCTAATGAGCCGATTCTTTCAGATTCGCAAACAAATGACTCTTGAGCCAATTCTTTCTGATTCACAAACATATGACTCTTATGAGCCAATTCTTTCTGATTCACAAACATATGATTCTAATGAGCCGATTCTTTCAGATTCGCAAACAAATGACTCTTGAGCCAATTCTTTCTGATTCACAAACATATGACTCTTATGAGCAGATTCTTTCAGATTCACAAACATATGACTCTTGAGCCAATTCTTTCAGATTTGCAAACAAATGACTCTTATGAGCCAATTCTTTCTGATTCACAAACATATGATTCTAATGAGCCGATTCTTTCAGATTCGCAAACAATTGACTCTTGAGCCATTTCTTTCTGATTCACAAACATATGACTCTTATGAGCAGATTCTTTCAGATTCACAAACATATGACTCTTGAGCCAATTCTTTCAGATTTGCAAACATGTGACTCTTATGAGCCAATTCTTTCAGATTCACAAACATATGACTCTTAAAAAACAATTATTTCTGATTCTCAAACATATGACTCTTATGAGCCGATTCTTTCAGATTCACAACTAAATGACTCTTATGAGCCGATTCTTTTTGATTCTCAAATAAATGACTCTTAAGAAACAATTCTTTCTGATTCTCAAACATATGACTCTTATGAGCCAATTATTTCTGATTCACAAACATATGACTCTAATGAGCCGATTCCTTCAGATTCGCAAACAAATGACTCTTGAGCAGATTCTTTCAGATTCCCAAACATATGACTTCTATGAGCCGATTCTTTCTGATTCCCAAACATATGACTCTTATGAGCCGATTCTTTCAGATTCACAAATAAATGACTCTTATGAGCCGATTCTTTCTGATTCTCAAATAAATAACTCTTATGAAACAATTCTTTCTGATTCACAAACATATGACTCTTATGAAACAATTCTTTCTGATTCACAAACATATGACTCTTAAGAAACAATTCTTTCTGATTCACAAACATATGACTCTTATGAGCCAATTCTTTCTGATTCACAAACATATGACTCTTATGAGCCGATTCTTTCAGATTCACAAACAAATGACTCTTATGAGCCAATTCTTTGCACACAGGGGCGCAGCTAACCAATCACAGTGCACACCGGCCCAGCTAACCAATCACAGCACACAGGGGCCCAGCTAACCAATCACAGTGCACACCGGCCCAGCTAACCAATCACAGCACACAGGGGCCCAGCTAACCAATCACAACACATTTTGTATTTCAGAAGGCGGGCCTGCATTTGATACGGGAACAACCTAGTATGAGAGCCTGTTCTAGTACACACCCAAAACTAAATCAAGACTTTGTAAAAGAGCATAATAGGACCCCTTTAATAAAAATCAAAAAAATAATATTGTTTTGTTTAGTATGTAGTCCTGAAACGGCTCAGATGAACAGTTATTTATTTATTTATATTTGATTAGATTTTTTTATTTAATGCAATGCATTGGGTGCTGCTGTCTCACCTCGGTTTCGTAAGGCTTGTCTCCACAGGATCTTGCCGATGACGGAGGTCCAGGCGTTCTTCACCTCTCCAGAAGCGGCCTGCAGGATGAAGGTGTCCTGTGATTTCCTCCGGCGAAACCAGATCTCGAAGCGCAGCCCGCTGTCTCCCACGCTCTCCGTCATCCCGATCTCAGCCGTCTGAGACGAGAACAAACACTCTTCATCTCACAAAACTCACAGCGGAAACTCTGCAGGCTGACGTCAGACTCGTATCGTGTACCTTGAAGGACTGTTTGTAGATGTAGATGTCGTATCCTCCTTCAATCTTCTTGGTCTTGCTGAAGAGGATGAGATCCTCGAAAAGGAAAACGTGACGCAGGTATTTTTTGCGTCCGCACCAAACGATGAACTCGTCCTGAGAGCGGAGCTGACCCTGCTCCTTCAGATTGACCTGAGAAACACAACACAGTATATATATCAGTTTCTATCAAATCATGTCAACAGATAATCAAACTGATAACATAAGCTAATTCTAATTAACTCTGTATTTTTTTTTTGTGAAATACAATAAAAAATAATTGTATTACAGTAAGATTCATCATTAAAAATAATAGGAACTACGAAAGAGATATGATTTAATGATAAAATGAATAAATAAAACTAACAAAGAAATAAATAAATAAATTAAACTTAAAATAATAATTAATTGTAATTATTTATTTTATTTGCTTTAAATATTAATTATTTATACACCTAAAATTTTAAAATGTATTTCAATAAATACATAAATAATTTCTTATTTAATTATTAAATAGTTATTTATTTTTATTTTTTATATTTATTATTATATTTATTTATTATTTTATTTAAAACAAATAAACAATTCATTTATTTATTTGAATAACATTTATTCAATTAATATTTTAAAAAGCAAATATTTATTTAATTTAATTATGAAATAACTATTTATGTTATTTTCATTAAATTTGAGTTACTCAAATATATAAACAAACACAATTATTTATTTTTGTTGTTTATTAAAATGTATTCAAATTATTATAAATTACTTATTAAAATTAATATTTTTTAAATAAAAATTGTTTTATTTACATTGTTATTTAAATAAATAAATAATACAATTATTTATTTGAATAAAATTTAGTCAAATAAATAATATTTTTTTAAATAATATTTTTAAATAAAACAATTATTTATTTAATTATCAAAATTATTTATTTTATTTACTTTGCATGTTATTTACTCAAACAAACAAACAATTATTTATTTAAATTTAAATTTTTAAATAAAATTATTTATTTGATTTACATTAAATGCAATTTTCTCAAATAAACAAACAAATCCAATTATTTGTTTGAATAAAATGTATTCAAACGCATTATAATAATGATTTTATTTAAAGGAAACTCCGCTTACGTCACATCCCCGGATGGCGTCCATGGCCAGCAGGTCGTTTCCGTGGCGCAGCTGGAACTTGACCATCTCCTCCGCTGTTCTGAGGTCAGTGAGCTCCTGCTCCTGAGACTGACCGCACTCCTTGATCAGATCCTTCAGGAGCAGAGCGTATTTACTCATCCTCTGGATGGGCTTCAGCAGGTACGACGCCAGGTCCATCTTATCGCCCAGCTCTAGCTGCTTGTTCTGCAGAGCACAGGTAACGTTCAGAAACGTCCAGCAGCTCGTGTGAATAACGTCATGGAGGAGAAACACCATTGGTTACCTTGAAAAAATTGTTTCCGTGGCTCGTTAGCAGGGCGTCTGAGCGCGGCTTGTTTTTGCTGTACAGGGCGTACATCCCGAACTGTTCCTCCTAACCGTGGAAAAAACACATTTATATCTCACATAGAGGTGGACACTTTGGACAAAATCTCATAAGATTTTAAGATGTATTTTAACAGCATTTATCGAGAGCAACCAAGAGCAACAAATTGCAACAAGGTTGACAAATTTCTACCATTGCATATTATACGCATTATCATTTAAAAGAGTTTTATTCAAAAAATTATATTTTAAAATGTTTTATTTTATTTAATTATTAAATAACGACAAATTTTATTTACATTAGATGAAAAATTAAATAAATATTATTTATTTGAAGTAAACGTAATATTTTAAAATAATAATAATTTATTTTACTTAATTATTAAACAGTAAATTAATTAATTTAATTATTAATTAATATTTATTTTATTTACATTAAATGTTATTTTTTTTAAATTAAAAATCAATAAAATTATTTATTCAAATAAATTAACAATTAATAAAATTATAATAGTAATTAGTATAATAATAATATAATAATATGTAATAATTATTTAAATAATATTTATTAATTTAATAAGTAATTATAATATATTTAATTTACATTAAATGTTCTTCATTCAAATAAATAAATAAATATCATAATTATCAAAGTTTTTCACCTCAGCAATACTTTTTTTTGTCTTATAGATGATTATATTTTTAAATTATATATTTTTTAAAATAGCTATTTTTTGTAGTTATATACACTATACACATTATTTAAAAAAAAATTGGGGTGAGTAATAAATTAATAAAAATTATAAATTAATTAAACTGATGAAAAGTGACAGAAAAGACACAGTAAATGCAGTTATTTTTCCAATTAAAATAAAGCTTTCCGTTCTTTCATCCAATTTTCTGTTCATCAAAGAATCCCAAATAAAAATGTATGACCATTTCCACAAAAACAAAAACAGTTTTCAACATTGATAATAATCAGCAATGTTTCTTGAGCAGCAAATCCGCATATTAGGATGATTTCTGAAGACACTGAAGACTGGCATAATGATGCTGAAAATTCACAGAAATCAATTACAGTCTAACAGATATCCACATAGAAAACAGTTATTTTAAATTGTAATAATATTTAAAATTTTTACTGTATTTTTGATCAAATAAATGCAGCCACGGTGAGCAGAAGAGACTCCTTTGCTTCATGAACATCCCGTGGACTCACGTGTTTGAGGAAGCAGCTGCTGATGGACAGCGGTGAATGAGCGCAGCTCTCCAGATCCGTCAGGAAATACTGGCTGTGAAAATCACACAGCTTCTCCAGATTCCCAAAAATGATGCTGCGCTTCCCTCGGAGGTCCTGAGGAAGGTCCAGTCGCTCCATCTCAGGGAAGTAGTGCTGGATGATGTAGCTGAGGGATCTCACGTACTCTCTCTCGGTGGAGATCATCTCGTCCATGATGTGCTGGGTTTTACTGAAACGAGCGACAGCAGCGATACATACACGTGCTGACGGAGAATGCATCTCTAGCCATTCAGTTGTTATGAGTTTGCTAATGAGACTTTTTAAAATCAGCTTTAAAATGAAAATTAGCGTGAAGATGTAGAGAAAAAACGTACACAAGACCATATAAAAATCTCATTATTTCAGTCGTCTCAGGCCGCATTTATAGTCTAATACTTTTATTAAATTATTAAAATTGAACAAATCAATAATAGTATCAGTAGTAATACTATACTGTAAAATAAAAAAAATTAGAGTTTATTTATAAAATGAAATAGTTAATAACAGTAAAAATACAAATAATTACTATTATTTATGTTTAATTATCTCTATTATTTACTATTATTACTAATAGTCTTTATTATTATCATTATCATCATCATCATCATTTTTTAAATTAAATTAATTCATTAAATTATACACAAATCTGTCTTTATTATTATTATTATTATTAAATTATAATTATTCATTCAGCAAAATTAAATCAATTTTAATAAAATTAATAAAACTAATATTAGTAGTTTTTCTAAAGTAATAATACTATCATGTAAAATATGACTGAACATTTAATAATGATACAATAAAAATTATATTTTTTGATTATTTCATTTAATAATAATAATAATAATAATAATTTTGTTTTTTTAATGTTATAACATTTAAACAAATCAATAAAGAAATATATTTCTACACTAATAATACTATACTGTAAAATAAAAAAATCAAGTACTTGATAAAATATATTATTAATTTTATTAATTTTTTAAACAGAACAACAGTAGAAATATAAATAAGTACTACTAATATTATTTATGTTTAATTATCTCCATTATTTACTATCATTACCAATATTTAAAGTTGTCTTTTATTTTATTTAATAAAATAACTATTTATTTAATTATAAAAAATTTAACAAATAAATAAAGAAATATATTATAGCATAGTAATAATACGACATTATAAAATAAAAATGAGCATTTCTTAATAATAATAATGTTGATGATAATAATAATAATTGTTATTATTGTTATTATTAGTAGTATTAATAATAATACAAATTTCTGTTTCAGAGAACAACAGTAAAAATACAAATAAATTCATTATTATTTATGTTTGATTTATCATTATTTTTTTATTTCATTATTATTATTTATTACTATTACTAAAATATGTGTCCCTGCAGCACAAAAGCAGTGTTAAGTCGCTGGGGGATATTTGTAGCAATAGCCAACAATACATTGTATGGGTCACAATTATACATTTCTCTTTTATGCCAAAAATCATTAGGATATTAAGTAAAGATCATGTTCCATGAAGATATTTTGTAAATCTCCTACCGTAAATATATCAAAACTTTATATTTGATTAGTAATATGCATTGCTAAGAACTTCATTTGGACAACTTTAAAGATGATTTTCTCAATATTTAGATTTTTTTGCACCCTCAGATTCCAGATTTTCAAATAGTTGTATCTCAGCCAAATATCGTCCGATCCTAACAAACCATACATCAATGGAAAGCTTATTTATTCAGCTTTCATGTGATGTATAAATCTCAATTTTAATAAATTGACACTTGTGACTGGTTTTGTGCTCCAGGGTCACAGATATGTCTGTCTTAATGTTGTTTGCTGAAAGCTGGAGGTTTTGTGCGTCGCTCACCCGCTGTGTCTCTTGACGTCTCCGTCGCTGAGTCTGCACTGAACGCGTGACGGGGACGACATGCTGCGGCTGCGGCCCAGCGCCGGGCTGGTGACGTCTGGCCGCTGCAGCTTCGTCTCCACGCAGACGTTATTGGTGACCTGCAGTCCTCGGATGTAGACGCCGCTGTAGCCGTGAGCTTTGTCCCGCGCCGGCAGCTCGTAGCTCAGGGTCTTCTTCATGATCTTCTTGAGCGGCTGCTTGCGGTGGCGCATCAGGGGCTCAGAGTGGCACGAGGCGGACGAGTCGACGGTGCAGTCGCTGTCGGTGTCCTCAAACACACACGGTGAGAGCATGCCGCTCTCCGGGGGAAAGGGGAACGGGAACTGGCTTCTGGAAAACGGACCTGCTGAATGCGGCTTCTCATCTTCATCCTCAAAACACGACGGTGAAGAAGAGCTCCGAGCGGGAACATCAGAGGAGTCCAGTCCGTTCTGGGTCTCCGAAGGGTTCGGGAACGTCTCTGTGTGCGCAGACGGACACAATCAGAAACAGAAAGAGGGTTATCACACACACACACACACACACACACACATTCACACACACGCACGCACACACACACACACACACACACACACACACACACACACACACACACACACACACCAACACCCACCCAAACACACACACACACACACACACTCCAACAACCCCCCAAACACACACACACACACACACACACACTTCAACAACCACCCAAACACACACACACACACAC
>NW_015505495.1:644282-646562 GCF_001515645.1 Sinocyclocheilus grahami
CACACACACACACACACACACACACACACACACACATATATATATATATATAAATTCACAATATACAGAATGAACAGAACTGTGAAATAAAATTATTTTTAATATTCATTTTATATTAATTATATTTACATTAGTATTTATATATATATATATATATTAGTATTTAATATTAATAATAATCAATGATGAAATATATTACTAATGTAATAATACTATACTGTAAAATAATTATAAAAAAATTATTAATAACAATAATTACAATAATAATAATAAACAATGGATATATAATACTATACTGTAAAATAAAAAATATATTACTAACAAAAAAATAAATGAAGAAACATATTACATATATAATAGTACTATACTACAAAATAAAAATGAGTATTTAATAATAATAATAATAATAAATGAAAAAATATATTACTAATATATTCCTGTAATAATAATACTATACTGTAAAATAAAAAACTGAGATTTAATAAAATTAATAATAACAACAACAATAATAATAATAATAATAACAATTAATTTTAGTAACATAAATATAAATTGAATTGCATCAGTTGGTGTGCTTGTGTTGTCTTTAAATTATATTTTACATCTATATCAGTCGACCACTAATTATCATCACAACAGCTGACATGATGCAGCTAACTAAACATAATGCAATCCAGAAACATCTCTTTACCGATTCGTAGAACTCGTAGAGGTTGAGCAGGACGTCCAGTTCATTCTTGCGTGTTTCGCTGCGCTGCAGGACGGAGCTGATGTGCTCTTTGACCTCCAGAAGGGCTGGACCGGCTTTAGGCTCCCTCAGTAACGCTGCGGCTTTCTTCTGCTGTTCCTACAGGAGCAAAATAAAGACCAAGAGAACTAGTTAGTCATTCAGATGACCCACTAATCCAAAGTGGCTTAAGACTCTTTCACATAATTTGCCTCAACGTTTCCCTACACACTGACATCTCTGGCATCTATTTTTTTTATTAGGAATAAAGTAATCACTTAAAGTAAAAATAAAATGGAATACAACCACTGTTATTTATATGAGATTTTTATTTATTTATTTATTTTATGTCTGTTTTAGTTTTAATTCATGCTAATAGCCCTGGAATAAATATGTTTACTTTATAGATTTTAATATCAAGTTGATCAAATAAAAAAATAAAAATTTAATAAATAATAAAAATTAAATAAAAACTAAAATGAACTGAAATAAAATACAAAATTAAATAAATAAAAAATTTAATAAAATACAAGATGCAATTAAAATTTAAGGAATACATTATTTTTTGTTACTTTCAGGATTCATACCTTAGGCGTCTATTTTAATTTTTCTGGCTGTTGTTGAGACTGAAATGAGACTGAAACATGTTCTTGAACTCATTTAAATTCCCCAAGAGCATCCTGGGACAGTAAAATGATGGCTCTCTTTTATCTTTCTGTGATTCATAAACATTTAAAAAATATATATATATATATAAAAAATGAAAAAAAAATAATAATAATATTTAATAATAAAAATAAAATACATATAAAAATAAAACGAACTGAAATAAAATAAAATCTTTCTTTAATCTTTCTGAGATTCATCAAAGCATTCGGCACATGAAGCACTTACGGTGGACTCCTCCATGAACTGGGCCAGACTCTGTCTCATGTCCTGAATGGAGCTCAGAGAGAGACTATAGGAGTCCAGAGGAGCCAAATGTTTCTCGCTTTCCACATAAAACCACCTCTTAACCTGAGGACAGATACAGAAAAAACACGATCAGCACATTGTCTTTCCAATAATCAAATATTTAAATAGAACAGTAACAATCAAGTTACAGAAGTACAAATCATTCCTTTACTCCACAGACAAGCTGATTTTTAATGAACATATGAAAACATACCCTAGTATGCTGCCCTATTAATAGTTAATTTAGGATGTTGTATAAAAACACAAAAAAATCACCCCTGAGTGATTTAAATAGCATAATCCACAATGCCTTATTTTTTCAGATATGCCTGTGGAGAAAATGAATGGCAAAAATCCCATCTCTGACCTCCTGGTGTCTCTCCTGTAAGGCGCGCAGCTCCAGGAGCGTCTCCAGCTGCTGCAGTGATTTATTCGACAGAATGACGAGTTTATGGACCTCTTCATCCACCTGGTTATACAGTGCACTGACCAGATCCACAGCGTCCCTACACCAGACACAACATCAGCTTCAACTACAGCTCCAGTCAAACACCACAGGGACAGCTCTATAACATCATTTGGCAAAAAAATAAAAAATA
>NW_015505495.1:652814-660314 GCF_001515645.1 Sinocyclocheilus grahami
AAAGTGTAATTTAAGTGTATTTTTAAAGTGTATGTAAGTGTGTAAAGTGTAATTTAAGTGTATTTTTAAAGTGTATGTAAGTGTGTAAAGTGTAATTTAAGTGTATTTTTAAAGTGTATGTAAATGTGTAAAGTGTAATTTAAGTGTATTTTTAAAGTGTATGTAAATGTGTAAAGTATAATTTAAGTGAGGAGTAAACAAAGTAAGAATTTCATTGTTCATTCACATACGACAATAAAACTCTTGAATCTTGAATTTTTCTTCCTCACAAATGCAAAAGATTTAAAGTAGCTCAGGGTTTCCCAAACAGAGCTTAGTGAGTTGATGACAAGCTAATAATTAAATCCTAAAAATATAAAATAAATATCAGGGTTCACGTGCTGTAAGACCTTCAACAGCATGGTTGAAAAGATATTAGATATTACTTAGCAAGTCTCTGAACACCTAAATTGGGGATGAAATAGACCATTTTAGGTAATTTATCATAAAAATATAGACTTTTTGAGCTTTATAACTGTTACAGTGATACCTAATTATCTTTATAAAAGTTTGCACGTCCATATTTTACATTATCATTATAGCCATCCAAATACTAAAGTTTTTGTTCTTTAAAGTTTTAGTTTTTTTGGATAATTATTGATCTAGGGATCAAAGATTAGCACTACACTGGTTTTGTTGACAATGATGAAAAAACCAGGACTAGTTCGCAAAAGTTTTTTTTTTTTGGTCTGTCCAATCAGTTTTAGGGCAGAATAATAATAATAATAATAATAATATCATAAAATCTAAATAATAATACAATTTGCTTTGTGCTTGAACCCCTAATGAATAAATAAAAAAATAAATAATACATATATATTTGTTTACCTTTATGTCATTTGACCATTAACAATCTTCAGAGAACCGTGAATAGTAATAATTATAATAATAATAAAATCATAATAAAATCTTGAAATCTAAATAACAATCAAATTTGCTTCACTCTTGAACCCCTAATGAATAAATAAATAAATTAAATAATTAAAAAACTATATATATACATACATACATACATACATACATACATACACATGTATATATTTATATATTTACAAATATATAACAGATATACATAAAATATAATATTTACATTATATATATACACACATATATATATAAACACATATATATACACACACACACATATATATTTACATATACATACATACATACATACACATGCATATTATATATGTATGTCAAATATATAACAGATATACATAAAATATAATATTTACATTATATATATACACACATATATATATAAACACATATATATACACACACACACATATATATATATATATATATATACACACACATGTAAATATTTCTAAAATTTATATATGTGTGTATTTATATATACATATAAATATACACAGTACACACACATATATCACGATTAATCGACTTGACAGCCCTAAAACATATATATATATGTATGTATTGTGTGTTGTTAAATGATTGAAATATCAAATTAAAACCTCAGGGGGGCTTAGAGTGAACATTTCAGGTCAAAGGTTTTCGGCTGATAAAAACATTCATGAAGCCCTGTTTTGTGCACCTGTCTGAAGTGAATGTAGTGGTTGTGCTCATATGGGAAGCTGCCGTCAAAGTCTCTGGTGAGCTGCGACGAGTCGATGTGCTTCTGCAGAGCTTTCAGAGACGTCAGGACTTCACACTGTACAAGAACAGAGAGGAGCAGCTCACATAAACACGAACTGACTCACTGAGACCTAGAGAACGACAGACAGTCATTTACTCACAGGAACTGAGACGTCTCGCTCCACTTTCACTGCTGCATCTCTGTCCATCAGAATCAAAACTGAGTAAAGTGCATTGGGTACGAGAGTCTGGCGGGACAGAAGAAATCAATGGGTGTAAATAAATCAAAAAGTTTCTATTTCAGTAATTTAACAACACATTTGCATGTTTACGGTTCTCTAATGTTGGTTAATGGTCACATGACATGCAGGTAAACCAATAAAATAATATATTTAGTGTTTTGATTTGATTTAAATGTTGCATTTTTATAATTATTTGATTTTCATCAACTCATGAACTCATATTGTACAGGCTAACATTAGGGAAAAATTTAAAATATGGATATTTACAAAGACTAAACATATTAAATCAGGGATTCCCAATTTTTTTGTCAGAATGTTTGAATTTGTCTGAATTCCTTAAATTAATATTTCAATAATTTAACAAAACATTCACATATTCATGGGTCTCTAATGTGGGTTAATGGTGACATGATATGCAGGTAAACATAATATTGTTTTATCCTTATAGTTTTTATTTTAGTTATATATTTATTTTAATTTGACATTTTTATGATTTAATTAATTTTTAGCAAATATTTTATTTTGATGATTTTTATTTTCAATTATTTATTTTAATTTAGCATTTTCATGATTTAATTAATTATTAGTTAGTATTTTATTTTGATTGTTTTTATTTAGAAATCAATTATTTATTTTAATTTAACATTTTATGATTTAATTTATTTTTAGCAAATACTTTATTTTGATGATTTTAATTTTAAATTATTTATTTTAATTTAGCATTTTAATCTAATTAATTATTTGTTAGTATTTTGATTGATTTTTATTTTTAAAAATTCTTTATTTTAATTTAGCATTTTTAAGATTTATTTATTTTTTTGCGTTTTGCCTTCAGTTTGGGAAACCCTGGTTTAGATCATTTATTGCGCAGACTTAACATTTGGGGGAAAAAATCAAAGAAAAACAATTACAACGACTAGAGAGTTTAGATCAGTTATTGCATGTAACAGTGCTAATAAGAACATATTTAAGTTGAGAAACACTCCTTTCTCGTCCCTCTTCTCTCAGTTTTTGCATGCTGGGGCTGATCATTTTCTCAGAGTGTTTTCGAGACATGCTTGCACAGGCCTCGTCTCAAACCCCGAGGACAGACTTTCCTTCAGATATTTGACATGAACCATGCATACAACAGTTAGCGTGCTGAAAAGAGCCTCAACTTTACACTCAGAACCCTCTCGACGCGAGTGTGTGAACACAGACGCTTTTCTTACATCACTGCGTCCTAAAGCGTGTCAAAGGTTTGATCGCAGCACAGTAATGCAAGAGCGTGGTTCAGTGCATTGCAGTGCTTCTGGCTTTAGCGAGCGAATAAGTGACGGACAGATCAATGTCTTACACTTGAGTGGATGCATTCTGATTTTACACACCTGTCAAAGTCTATACCAATTCTTTGTGATTAACTGGAGTGACTAACAACCAAACCAGACATTGATGCCAATAATTCAAACTAAAACTGAAACTAAAATTCAAACCATTAAAAAAAAAAAACATTACTTGATATAAAATCAAGTATAAAAAAAGCTAGTTTCCTAAGCAACAATTTGTTTATCATTTAGTTTAACTTGATGTACTAAAATAACTAAAACTAAAATATGAATTAATTAAAACTATATATATATATATATATATACTGTATATATATATAAACCTAAAACTATTAAAAATTACAAATGCACACAAAAAAATAGCTACAATTTTAAAATAAAAAAAGGAAAATATAAAAATAAAAACTGATCCAAAACATTAAAATAATAGATTTATAACAAACTATAATAGTAAAAAAAACGATAACTATATAATAACCAGTGATGCACACTACTCAACGTTTTTGTCAAATTTTAATTTTTTTAATATATTTTTTTAAAAACAGGCTGTCATTTACGTGATTCATGTAATTCATATTTGAATGTGAAGAAAGAAGAAGCATTTTTTAGTTGTGTTTTCAACATATTTGTCCGATGAACAAGGATGAACGTGCATATTTTTAATTTTATAATTATTAGCTCTTATAATATTTTATATATGATAAATATTTGTAAAATATTTTTAATAAATGTATAATTTGCAAAAAAAATGTATTTTACTGTTCATCTTTCTTTTTCTCGATATCCCCGAAATGGTCCTCGAGAACTTTACCTTTTGGGTCTTTTAAATCAACAAAACATTGGTCCCTGACATGGGTATGGCTTTTGTCTTAAAGACAAAAGATCGAGGGCTTGAGACGTGTGAACTGTGTCTGGTCTCACCTGAAGCTCAGACAGAGCCGAGAAGAGCGCAGACGCGACCGCTCGCCTGCGGGCGTCAACGAGAACCGTCAAACCCAGGTCTCGCTTCTCCCTCCTGAAAACAAACGCAAGACACTCAGTGAAACGTCTTGCAAAGAAAAGATGAGCTGCTGTCTCGGATCAGAGCGAGAGCACAGTTTCCATGTCGATTCAGTAAAGCGTGTGAGAGATTCGGGCCGCTTCTCACCGCAGTCTGTGGCAGTAGCAGCAGAGCAGCTGGCTGATCTGGTTTGTGGTGAAGCGCGCGTCTGTCCACACCTGGTTCCTGGTGCACACCTGCAGCACGGCTCTGCCACCGCGGTCCTGGTTACCTGCAGCAGGACGGTGAGATGAGGGCCTGATTAACCCAACTGAACACCGTTTGGGGGGAATTCTAAACGTGATTTGAATGTCATATGATGCAATTTCAATTGGTCCTTTCTCTTTGGAGTGTTACAAGCTCTTGGTGCATAAAGAAGATCTGTAAAGTTGCAAAGACTAAAGTCTCAAATCCAAAGAGATATTCTTTATAAAAGTTAAGAGTCAACCACGCCTACCTAAAACGCCTCGTTCTAACACGCCCCCACATGTCTACATCACTATGTGGGAAGATTTGCATAACGCCGCCCAAATGTTCACGCAAAGAAAGAAGGCGTAACTTTTATTCTCGCTGTAGTATTGTTGCTGCCGCCGTCATGTCGTGAAGACGCTGTGTGTTTCGTTGTGAAAGCGAAACTACTTTGTTTGGTCTTCCAAAAGAGGACACGGCTAGAAATCAGTGGTTAAGTTGTATTTACAACACTGTTCCAGAACACTTCAACCCAAATATCCAGATGTGTGCTGCACATTTTATAGAGGAATGTGTCCTGATCCTGGGAGAGTAGACTACAATGCCGGCAGTTCTGACTCACGTAAGTACGTTTTTATATTTAAATGATTTGCCACTGACGATTCAAACGTGAGTTTTGAGCAGTGTAGAGTAGCGCTTGTTGTTCGTCATTTCTCTGATCACAAATGCAGACATGGTTTTATGTTTACTCGGCGCGATGCAACGCAACGCGTAAAAAGACAGTATAAGTCATTATAATCAGTAATTACGTCCCCACTGGATGCAACGAATGCCTCGTTTGTAATGGGTTTTAATGTTTTTGTCTCGTCGCTCCGGCCGGACAGGGCATCATCACAGTATGGTGAGGGGCGTAACATTTCCGTCACACGCTTGAGGTATTCGGCCAATCACAACGCACTGGATAGCTGACCAATCACAGCACACCTCGCTTTTCAGACCGATGAGCTTTGTAAAAATCGACGCATTTCAGAAAGGCGGGGTATAGAGGAGAAACAATAATGTACATTATGTGGAAAATAATGTGTTTTTTAACCTTAAACCGCATAAACACATTTCATTACACCAAATACACAAAATAATGTTCTTTTTAGCAGCATCATATGACCCCTTTAAACAGTTCCAGGTTGGATGTGCTTATTTGTAGGGCTGCAGGATTTTGCCAAAACTTTGATTATATATTGATATGACTGTAAAATTATAATTATATTCTACATTTACTTTTATGCATTTAGTAGACCGTTTTATCCAAAGTGACTTTTAAAGAGGAGATAATAATAATAGTTATATAATTTAATATAATATAAAAAATAATTATTATTAATGATTATTATAATTACTATATAAAAACACTATACATTAATATGACTGTAAAATTATTATTATATTTTACATTTATGCATTTAGCAGATGCTTTAAAAAGAGGAGATACAGGATTATTATCTCCTTACAAAGAGGAGATAATAAAAAGATTTATAATGATACATATTATAATAATAATACTATCATTATTATTAATAATAATAATAATAAATACTACTACTACTACTATGAATAATTATTATTAATAACAATAATAATTATGTAATTTAATATAATATTATAATAATTCTTGTTATTAATGATTATTAGAATTACTACATAAAAACATTATGGTGAAAAACTAATAATAATAATAGAGATAATAATAATAATATGCATTTAGTAGACGCTTTTATCCAAAGTGACTTACAAAGAGATAATAAAAATATTAATAATACATATACATAATATACATAATACATAATACATGTTATAATAATATTATCATTATTATTGTTATTATTATTATTATTAATAAATACTACTACTGTGAATAATTATTATTAATAACAATAATAATTATGCAATTTTAATATAATAGGATAATAATTCTTGTTATTAATGATTATTAAAATTACTACATAAAAACATTATGGTGAAAAACTAATAATAATAATAATAGAGATAATAATAATATTAAATATAATAATTATTACTATGATAATAATAATAATAATAATTAAAATAATAATAATACAACTTTTATTAGTATATAATTTAATGATAATATTTGAATATAATTATATAATTATTATTATTAATGATGATTAGAATGACTAAATAAAAATATTAAATTAAAAAAATTAAAGAAAATAAGAAATATTGCTACTGTATTATTTCAGTCAAATAAAATTTGTATTAAATAATAATAATAATTTTATTTTACAGAAAAATCACAATACTAATATACTATAATTTCTTTGTTTTCAAATGAGCCTAATTTCTTCTTAATTTTTTCATTGTCATTTTTCATCAAGCCGCCTGAGACACTATGAGCTGCAAGCGTGTAAAAGAACACAGTGCCTCGCTTCACTCTGAAAAATGCAGCGTATAAATGTATTTAATAAAATCACAGCACTTGCCCAATTGCCCAATAATTGGTTTTATTCCACTTAACCATGCAGCCTTAGTCTTTGGTTTGCAATGAACTTAAAAAAAAAGCAATTTATTTTCATTTTTATAAGGAATATTATATGTAGATTAATTCTGAGTGTCTGTTTCTTTGGTCTTGTTGGTTTCGAGCCGGCCACGCACCGGGAAGCGTCAGAGCACCGGAGCTCAGGAGCTCCTGGTTGATGAGTGAGAGCAGCGCTGGAGCACAGACAGCAGGGGGCGCCGCGGACGGGCCAGGAGACACCGCTGCTCTGCTGGGGGGTTTAGGAGGATCAAACTCATCAGCGCTGTTACTGTTCCTCCTGGGGCTCGAGTGCAGACCCTCATCAGAGAGACCTGAACACACAAACACAGATCTGAGCATCACAGCTCATTATCACAAAGACTTCATGATGACGATATGTGACCCTGGAGCACAAAACCAGTCTTAAGTGTCAATTTTGTGAAATTGAGATTGATACAGATACAATAAATAAGCTTTCCATTGATGTAAGGTTTGTTAGGATCGGACAATATTTGGTCGGGATAC
>NW_015505495.1:665908-667372 GCF_001515645.1 Sinocyclocheilus grahami
CTTAAAGGGACAGTTCACCCAAAAATGAAAATTACCCCATGATTTACTCACCCTCAAGCCATCCTAGGTGCATATGACATTCTTCTTTCAGACAAATACAGTCGGAGTTTTATTAAATAATGTCCAGGCTAATCCATGCTTTATAATGGGAGAGGATGGTAGCCCAAAATTTGAAGTCCAAAAAACTGCACCCATCCATTATAAAAGAAGTCCACATGGCGTCGTATGCTCGTTCACGAGAGAGTGGCGTCCAGTGGATGACGTAAGACGCAGGCGTAGCGTAAACTCCGGTGAGACTATGCTAGTCTCGCGAGAAACAAGTTTTGTTTACAGCAAAGGAAAACCAGTGTCCTCTTGGATTATATTGAAATCCTCCGACATTTTTCTTTACAAATCCTCATTTTGTACTTCTAATTCGTGACCGGTGTTTTGTTTCGCCGTCACTTCCGCGTTTGCCTACGTCTTACGTCATCTGCTGGAAGCCACTCTCTTGAGAATGTGCGTACGTAGTGGAAGCTAGAGAGTAAGGTAATTTACAATAAAGTTGTAAATATGGATATTTTTCTTACACAAACGCATCGCGTTGCTTCAGAAGTTCTTTTATTAACCCCCAGGAGCCGTGTGGACTTCTTTTATAATGGATGGGTGCAATTTTTTGGACTTCAAATTTTGGGCTACCATCCTCTCCCATTATAAAGCATGGATTAGCCTGGACATTATTTAATATAACTGCGATTATATTCGTTTGAAAGAAGAATGTCATATACACCTAGAACGGCTTGAGGGTGAGTAAATCATGGGGTAATTTTCATTTTTGGGTGAACTGTCCCTTTAAGGCCTTGAGCGGCATGATTTGATAAAGGAAGCTTGTTCTGGTCTTGTTCTTGGTGGGAAAGAATCCCAATCCTTGGAGGGCCACTGTCCTGCTGAGTTTAGCGCCAACCCTTTGGATAAAAGCATGTTTACTGATGTACAGTATGGTGACATTTATATTGATTAATTTGGCTATTATCCAAAGTGACTTATATTGAAGGTATACATCTCAACAACCCAGCAAAACTGACAAGAAACTCATGTGTAGCATTGGAAATTCTGATTTGTTCTAGTGAATCAGTTCATTCAGATGATTCATGTAAATGAACTGATTCAAAAAAGTCTATTTGTGACATTTTAAAGCATTGGAAATTCTGAATCATTCCAGTGAATCAATTCATTCAGATGATTTGTCTAAATGAACAGATAAAAAAAGTTTGTTTGCAACATTATAGCATTGGAAATTCATATTCATTCCAGTGAATCAATTCATTCAAATGATTCATGCAAATCAACTGATTCAATTATACTGAAGGTATGCATTTCAACAGTTCATGCATTCCCTGGGAATCAAACCCATGATCTTGACATTGCTAGTGCCATGATTTGATAAGGGAAACTTGTCCTGGTCTTGTTATTTGTGGGAAAAAA
>NW_015505495.1:667712-716147 GCF_001515645.1 Sinocyclocheilus grahami
TATTAAATAATGTCCAGGCTAATCCATGCTTTATAATGGGAGAGGATGGTAGCCCAAAATTTGAAGTCCAAAAAACTGCACCCATCCATTATAAAAGAAGTCCACATGGCGTCGTATGCTCGTTCACGAGAGAGTGGCGTCCAGTGGATGACGTAAGACGCAGGCGTAGCGTAAACTCCGGTGAGACTATGCTAGTCTCGCGAGAAACAAGTTTTGTTTACAGCAAAGGAAAACCAGTGTCCTCTTGGATTATATTGAAATCCTCCGACATTTTTCTTTACAAATCCTCATTTTGTACTTCTAATTCGTGACCGGTGTTTTGTTTCGCCGTCACTTCCGCGTTTGCCTACGTCTTACGTCATCTGCTGGAAGCCACTCTCTTGAGAATGTGCGTACGTAGTGGAAGCTAGAGAGTAAGGTAATTTACAATAAAGTTGTAAATATGGATATTTTTCTTACACAAACGCATTGCGTTGCTTCAGAAGGTCTTTTATTAACCCCCCGGAGCCGTGTGGACTTCTTTTATAATTGATGGGTGCAATTTTTTGGACTACAAATTTTGGGCTACCATCCTCTCCCATTATAAAGCATGGATTATTCTGGACATTATTTAATATAACTCCGATTATATTCGTTTGAAAGAAGAATGTCATATACACCTAGAACGGCTTGAGGGTGAGTAAATCATGGGGTAATTTTCATTTTTGGGTGAACTGTCCCTTTAAGGCCTTGAGCGGCATGATTTGATAAAGGAAGCTTGTTCTGGTCTTGTTCTTGGTGGGAAAGAATCCCAATCCTTGGAGGGCCACTGTCCTGCTGAGTTTAGCGCCAACCCTTTGGATAAAAGCATGTTTACTGATGTACAGTATGGTGACATTTATATTGATTAATTTGGCTATTATCCAAAGTGACTTATATTGAAGGTATACATCTCAACAACCCAGCAAAACTGACAAGAAACTCATGTGTAGCATTGGAAATTCTGATTTGTTCTAGTGAATCAGTTCATTCAGATGATTCATGTAAATGAACTGATTCAAAAAAGTCTATTTGTGACATTTTAAAGCATTGGAAATTCTGAATCATTCCAGTGAATCAATTCATTCAGATGATTTGTCTAAATGAACAGATAAAAAAAGTTTGTTTGCAACATTATAGCATTGGAAATTCATATTCATTCCAGTGAATCAATTCATTCAGATGATTTGTCTAAATGAACAGATAAAAAAAAGTCTATTTACGACATTTTAAAGCATTGGGAATTCTGAATCATTCCATTGAATCAATTTATTCAGATGATTTGTGTAAATGAACTGATAAAAAAAGTTTGTTTGCAACATTATAGCATTGGAAATTCATATTCATTCCAGTGAATCAATTCATTCAAATGATTCATGCAAATCAACTGATTCAATTATACTGAAGGTATGCATTTCAACAGTTCATGCATTCCCTGGGAATCAAACCCATGATCTTGACATTGCTAGTGCCATGATTTGATAAGGGAAACTTGTCCTGGTCTTGTTATTTGTGGGAAAAAAATCCCAAACAAGATGCTTTGATATATATACAGCAGGCCACTGTCCCGCAGGTGCAGGATTGGATACCCCTGATGTACAATATGGTGACATTTACATTTATGCACTTGGCAAATGCTTTTATCCAAAGCGACATTTTAAAGGTATGCATTTCATCAGTTCATGCATTCCTTGGGAATTGAAACCGTGATCTTAGTGTTACTAGTGCCATGATTTGATAAGGGAAGTTTGTTCTGGTCTAGTTCTTGGTGGGAAAAAATCCCAAAGAAGATGCTTTGCCATGTTCTTTGTGTACAGCAAGGATACCCAAACTTGTTCCTGGAGGGCCACTGTCTTGCTTCAACCTTAACTAAACACACCTGAACCAACTAATCAGTGACTTACGACTCACTAGAAACTTCCACACAAGTGTGTTCGAGCTGTTTGGAGCTAAATTCTGTAGGACGTTGGGCCTCCAGCAGCAGGATTGGACACCCCTGAGACTTACATTGGATTCAAGGTATGGATTTGATCAGTTCATGCATTCCCTGGGAATCAAACCCATGACCTTGGTGGTACAGCAACAGGCCTTTGAATCGCAGCTGTGGAAAATAAAAAGGATGAATTCATCAGATAAAAATGCCACTTTTCATACAGGTACAAGCAACAATATGCAGTTATTTGCAGTTTGCAATCATTAATTTATTTCTGTCTTGAAGTAGATTTCAAGATACAAAAATACAATGATTTAAAACATTATGCAATTGTAAAATATATATTTTAAAGTGAAATGTGTAATTTTTGAGTCACCCAACAGAATTGCAAAAATGATACCTATTCTAAAACATAAAAAGGCAGCATACTGGCACAGTAACATAAAGGTTCTCAATTAGGGTGTCAGCAATTAACCATTTGAACCAGGGGGTTTATAGTAAATTAACCTAAAATTATTATAAAAATATTTTTCGTTAATTGGAATAAAATAAATGTTAACTGAAATAAAATAAAATAAAAACTTTAACTTTTTTTTATTTTAGCTCGTTCATTTCTCCTTTTCATTTAGCTCAACACTGGAATGGCAAACCTCAAAAGAGTTGACAAAGCGTTTTTACCTGAGTTCTCTTTGTTGCTCCATTTCTCGATGCCAGGAAAGGCCGCCTCCAAATCCAATTTTCCAAAACGAAATGCATAACCATTCATAAGTTTCTTGGGAAGGCCGCTACCGGATCCACCGGAGGACGACCGTTCCCGGTGGCCTTTAAACTGCAAGGCCTTGTTGGTACGTTCGAGAGATTTGGAGCGTCTCTCACCCAGACTGAACTCGGCGCTCTTGGATGGATGGACAGCGGGAGAACCGTTGCGAGATTCATCTCCTCCCAGCCATCCACGATCACAGGTTCTCCGAGGGATCGGATCCTTTGTGACGGAGCCGTGAGGCGCTCCTGGCTCAGATTCCGTCCCTTCCTCCAGAATTGATTCTGAGCTGGAGCCGAGGTTCATGGGGTTCTGCAGTGCCTCCATGTAGGACTTGCGGAAAAGCCGGCGCGACTCGAAGGCCGCAGAGTCTCTGGGATGCCTCTTGCGAAGGCCGGGATTGCTAAGGTCTGTGCTGAATGAGAGGATTTTGTTGCCGATTCCGCCTCGAATGCATCCCTGATCTGGGCTGCCCAAGGTGGGCGTCTGGGGAAGGGAGTTGGGACTCTTTTGCAAGGGCGAATCCTCCGAGTGCAGGGAGCTGATGCCCATATCCGTGAGGCTCCGGCTGAGGACTGGCTCAGAAACGGTGGACTCAGCACCCAAGGAGTCTCGGGAACTGAGCGTTCCTGTGGATCCGTGGGTGCTGCAGGTGCTGAGCTGACCCCGCAGGGTCCCGCCGCTGCTCCGCGCCTGCATGATTGCGTCGGCAGTGCTGGTCACGAACAAAGGATTGACCACGTTCTTCCAGGGCGTTCGGTAAACCACAGCGCCGGTACTGAGGAGGCAGTTCTGGAGAGGGTGCAGGTTGCGCTCATGCATTACATTCGGCAGGAACTCAGGTGTGAACACGTTGCCGTACATGCTCTCGGACACAGGGATCTCTGCGATGGCTTGCCCGCTCCCTGACAGGCATTTTATGACCAGTTTGGCAGCCTTGCGGCCTAAGGGAACCACCTGCAGGTAGAAATCTCCCTGCCGTAGACGTACTTTATGCAGGGGTGCAAGTTGCAGAACCACCTTTTCATGCAAACACAGTGGCCATCCCTCATGGTACAGCAACAGGCCTTTGAATCGCAGCTGTGGAAAATATAAAGGATGAATTCATCAGATAAAAATGCCACTTTTCGTACAGGTACAAGCAACAATATGCAGTTATTCGCAGTTTGCAATTATTAATTTATTTCTGTCTTGAAGTAGATTTCAAGATACAAAAATACAATGAATTAAAACATTATGCAATTGTAAAATATATATTTTAAAGTGAAATGTGTAATTTTTGAGTCACGCAACAGAATTGCAAAAATGATACCTATTCTAAAACATAAAAAGGCAGCATACTGGCACAGTAACATAAAGGTTCTCAATTAGGGTGTCAGCAATTAACCATTTGAACCAGGGGGTTTATAGTAAATTAACCTAAAATTATTAGAAAAATATTTTTCGTTAATTGGAATAAAATAAATGTTAACTGAAATAAAATAAAATAAAAACTTTAACTTTTTTTTTATTTTAGCTCGTTCATTTCTCCTTTTCATTTAGCTCAACTTGATGTACTATAATTAAAACTGAAATAAAAATGTATTTAAAAAATACATATATAGGCGTATTTAAAATAAACTGAATTACAAAAAAACAAAATTACTAAAACTTTAACCAAAATTAAAAAGAAAATGAAAATGATACAAATTATTAAAAAAAACTGTAATAGTACCTCAATGAAATTAAAGTAACACTGATTTGAAAAGCAACTAAAATCAGCAAATAAAATGAGAAAACATAAGGATTAAAATTTTAAAAGTTTATGTAAAGTTCCATGCAGGGACTCAAATCATTCAGCAAATAAATAAATAAATAAATGTATTTATTTATTTTGTGGTGAACAAACAGACCAATCTACTACAATGAATCAGACTGCACAATATTTTTTTTGAGAGAGATTTCTGCACAGGCTATACAGCGTGAAAAAGGCATTTTAAAATAAAATAAAATAAAATAAAATAAAATAAAATAAAATAAAATTAATTAAATATGATTTCAGCTCTACAAAACTGTTTCGGCCAATACCTAAAATTCATTTTCAATTGCTGAAATTTTGTTGTCACTAATTTACTGTAGGGCACATGAAGCATCACTTCCCGTCTTTATAGACCGAATCAAACACCAATGATTGTGCACACAGTGTGATAGAGTAAACGATGGCAGCATGTTGTTTTTGGTTTGGTTAGTGAGACGGTTTGATGGTCACAAGTTCAATCCCACAGTTCCCAGTTACAAACACAAACAGCAGGATGTCAGGAGGTCGCGGGACACTGATGAGACAGGAAACACCTGCCAATGTAGCGTCACCGACTGGACAATAACAGGCGGGATGGAAAATCCTGTCCCTAATGCAGAACTACATCATATCTGTGGAGCAGAGGACTTTCCAACCGGATATGTATCACCCTATCCTAAACTAACACAACCGTGACCTGGGACACTCAGCTTTAGGTTAAAGGGACAGTTCACCTTAAAATTAAAATGTGCTGTTAATTTACTCACCATCAGCCCATCCAAAATGTAGATGATTTTTTCTTTAGTAGAACAGTGAAGAAGATTTTTTGCTGAAACTGTGCTCCTTGCTGATTCATAAGTCAATGGCTACCAGCACTTTGAGAGTCAAAAAGCACATCAGGCAACACAGAATGAATCCCCGTGACACCTGATGATATATTGAGGTCTTATGAAGCGAAATGATCAGTCTGTGCAAGAACCAGTGCAACTGGTTCGTTCACTAGTTCATGTACGTAATCACACAATAACATAACATATACGCAATTATATTATTAAAGCACCCAATAATGAAGAGAAATGTGGATGTTTTATGTGTCTAAAGCATATAAAGTGAATAAACTAGTCTTCATCAGCTCACCGTGACTGTTGGAGGAACTGGAGTATTGAATGATTCATTCATCATAGGATCAGATTTGCTGCTATTTCAGCTCATTTCCAGTCGGAGTGATCTGTGCTGCTCGAGACGTGAACTGTTTCAGGCGCTTCAGTCCGATTTTAGAACTCACTAAAAAGAACCGGTTCAGAAGAATGATTCGTTTGTGAACCGGACATCACTCTGGACCGTTCGCCTGAGGTTCTGGATTACAGGTGATAATGTAGTAAATAATGTTAAGTTTCTTGCACAGACTGATCGTTTCGCTTCATAAGATCTCAGTATATCGTCAGGAGTCACGGGGATTCATTCTATGTTGCCTGATGTGCTTTTTGACTCTTAAAGTGACGGTAGCCATTGACTTGCTTTTTATGAATCACCAAAAACCACGGTTTTCAGCTAAAAATCTTCTTTACTGTTCTACTGAAGAAAAAAAGTAATCTACATCTTGGATGGTCTGAGGGTGAGTAAATTAACAGCTAATTTTAATGTTTGGGTGAACTATCCCTTTAAATAGGCAGGGGAGTGGAGAAAATGGAAATGAACTTGTTTGAGTTGAGTTGCAGACGGGGAAAAGCCCAGGAAAAATCCCCAGCAAAGCTCTGACTCTAACTCTCGCTGTTTGTTCTGCTCTGTTGGCCTTGTATTACACAATGACAATGTCCCGTCCACATGCGGTCACTCCTCCACAGGGCAGCCTTTGTTTCATTCTCCTGCAGAAAGTCTTTATTAGCGCTCTAGGAAATTAAATCACTCAGCCACATTAGCTGGGCTGCAGCTAAGGAATAATCACAGCGCTCAAACTGCAGGGAAGAGCAGAACCGCCGTTTGGAGGAAAGGTTAACAATGGGAGGAAAGGCAACATGATTTCTAACATAGTTAAACAGTACTACTGGAGCAGTGGGAAGCCATATTTGCTGCGCACCCGGGTCTCACCTCAGTCGTGGTTTTGAGGGTGAAAGAGAGTGCTGTACATTCATTCCCCCCACCTACAATCCCTGTTGGTACCGAGACTCGAACCCTCAACCTTTGGGTTACAAGTCCGACTGTAACATTAGGCCACGACTGCCAAAAAATAGCCACAAAATAGCAGCTTGGGCAGGGCAGGATTACGGACCGGTCCAGAGGGACGAGGGCCTCGGGGCCTCAGGCCACGTGACTCAAGACTACCAAAGTAAACTGAATAACACACACACACACACATTGTGCGATATGGCTGTATTTCGTCACGGCTGTGATTCGGCCGCTGGTAATTATATCTGTGCCTATATACAACCAATTCTCACGTCTACGAGTGTGATATTGCGTTTATGTGTGCAAATATATAAGAAAAAAAACAACGAAGTGTATCTAAAAACCCTATTTTGTGCAGAAATACGTCCTTCCGCAACGGATTCAAATAGTTTGTCAGTTTAACAACTGAGCTCAAGATCCGTTACTAATTCAAGAACATTACTTTAGAACATTAGTAAAGAAGGAACGTTGAGTTGCTTCATTGAAAAGCTTATTGTATCACTGTAGTAAAAGCTCACTGTTTTATGTGGAGTATGATGAGAGATTGACCGAGCGAGTGTGATTGCCTGCATCAGATACAGCATTCATTCTTCAGCTCAATCTCATATTTACAATAAAACATTAGTTTGAATGTCCGTTGAGGAAAGCGATATCTTTGTCGTACTGTCCTTTCATCTGATAAGGGTGATTTCCGATGACAGCGCTGCTCAGTGCATTTGTTAACTGCATCTTACAAGCTGTTATTAAGTCAAAATAACTTCCATTTCAGTCTCTTTCAATATAAAAGTATTTACCGCTGACTCGTAAAACAGTCTCTTGTCGCCATCTAAAGGCGGAATAATGTCACTAAAATCACCATCACGAACACACACCGTTTCCCAATACTAAATACTACTATTATTTATATAAAATATTTATTGAATAATAATTTAAAAGTTGCTAGGCAATTCAGTCAAAATTATAAAGACAGCGTTCTGATATAAGATACAGCATTGAAATTATATAAAATATAACGTGATGTGATTTTGCTCTCAGCCAAAACTATTTGCTCTGGAACAAATAATAGATTAATGAGACCAAAGACTGCCCGTTAGATTTACCCAAAACGAATTACATCTCATGTTTAACCACTATGGAGACACTATCAGAGCCAGCGGTGATTTCCAGAAGATCTGGCCGAGGTGAGGCTGCTCTCGGCGGGTTCATGAGCGCTGACGCCCTGGAGCTCACATCTCCGAAAACGTCAAAGCAAATCTTCAAATAGACGTTATCTATCTATCTATATAATCATATTTATTTATTTATTTATTATTGATATATTATTTTTGTGTGTGTTTGTAAATATAAATGCGAGTTAATTACATACACACACACACATATATAATTATAATTTAATAAAATAATATTTAAAATTTGATTCAAAAATTAAATTATATAAATTTGTAAAGTATATTTAAATTACATTCATTCATTTTTTTTTTTTACTTTTTTTTAAACATTTTATTATATTAATATTTAAGTTTTTACACGTGTTTTGCATGCATTTTTTGCAAGTTATATTTATATCAAAATTAATTTTATTTAATTTTATTTATTTTAATATGTACATTTTAAGACACCCCTACTAAACAATGTTTTATTTTGAAAATATATTTATATGTTCACATATATTCAATACATATTCAAAAGTATATAGAATATGAACATTATCAAGACACCCCTAAATTAGCACCCCTAACAAGACACCCTACTACATAACCTTTTATTCTGACTTCCCTTTATAGGGTTAAAAGATTAAAGAATGTGATTTGATGCCCCTCTAAAGGGTTCTGGCATGAGTGGGGTCTGAAGACCGGCCCGGGCTTGAAGATCTTTTGAACAACATGTTTTAACCTGAAAACTTTAGTGTTTGGTCTAAACTACAAGCTGTATTCAGGACGGCCTGCATATCAGTCTCAGTGCACCCACCCAAAACACCACTTTCAAAGCCTGAGAAGACTAAACATACAGCTGGAAGACAGCACTGGATGGAGGACTTCAAGAAAGCTGGAGATAAGTGTGGCTTTGAAGATGAAAGATTAAATAAGACTGGGCAGACGAGAGCTTCAGATGCATTTCCATAACCTTGAAGAATTTATTTCACCTGGCTGAAGCCAGTAAAAGAGCTTTTAATAGCAGCCAAAGCACCAGTGTGGCTCAGAGGAGATGTGTGGGATCTGGTCTGCCCTCTTTGATAGTGTTTATGGTGATGGTGGAGGTGCTGGATCAGACCCAGACCCGCAATTGTATCTAAATGACGTGGAGTCCAGGTGCCTCGCTGCAGCTCTGCTCTCGATTAAAACAGACGAACATCTGCTTCAAAACCGCACGGGTCAAACATCTCCATTCCTACTGCTCACACTCATGACCTGAACTGCATCATTTGCACCAAAATCATGCAGCTGGTTGAGGAAATGTTTACTTTAAAAAAAAAAAATTCCACAGACTTACATTGAGGGAGAGACCAACTTGTCGCCATCTAAAGGCGGAATAATGTCACTAAAATCACCATCACGAACACACACCGTTTCCCAATACTAAATACTACTATTATTTATATAAAATATTTATTGAATAATAATTTAAAAGTTGCTAGGCAATTCAGTCAAAATTATAAAGACAGCGTTCTGATATAAGATACAGCATTGAAATTATATAAAATATAACGTGATGTGATTTTGCTCTCAGCCAAAACTATTTGCTCTGGAACAAATAATAGATTAATGAGACCAAAGACTGCCCGTTAGATTTACCCAAAACGAATTACATCTCATGTTTAACCACTATGGAGACACTATCAGAGCCAGCGGTGATTTCCAGAAGATCTGGCCGAGGTGAGGCTGCTCTCGGCGGGTTCATGAGCGCTGACGCCCTGGAGCTCACATCTCCGAAAACGTCAAAGCAAATCTTCAAATAGACGTTATCTATCTATCTATATAATCATATTTATTTATTTATTTATTATTGATATATTATTTTTGTGTGTGTTTGTAAATATAAATGCGAGTTAATTACATACACACACACACATATATAATTATAATTTAATAAAATAATATTTAAAATTTGATTCAAAAATTAAATTATATAAATTTGTAAAGTATATTTAAATTACATTCATTCATTTTTTTTTTTTACTTTTTTTTAAACATTTTATTATATTAATATTTAAGTTTTTACACGTGTTTTGCATGCATTTTTTGCAAGTTATATTTATATCAAAATTAATTTTATTTAATTTTATTTATTTTAATATGTACATTTTAAGACACCCCTACTAAACAATGTTTTATTTTGAAAATATATTTATATGTTCACATATATTCAATACATATTCAAAAGTATATAGAATATGAACATTATCAAGACACCCCTAAATTAGCACCCCTAACAAGACACCCTACTACATAACCTTTTATTCTGACTTCCCTTTATAGGGTTAAAAGATTAAAGAATGTGATTTGATGCCCCTCTAAAGGGTTCTGGCATGAGTGGGGTCTGAAGACCGGCCCGGGCTTGAAGATCTTTTGAACAACATGTTTTAACCTGAAAACTTTAGTGTTTGGTCTAAACTACAAGCTGTATTCAGGACGGCCTGCATATCAGTCTCAGTGCACCCACCCAAAACACCACTTTCAAAGCCTGAGAAGACTAAACATACAGCTGGAAGACAGCACTGGATGGAGGACTTCAAGAAAGCTGGAGATAAGTGTGGCTTTGAAGATGAAAGATTAAATAAGACTGGGCAGACGAGAGCTTCAGATGCATTTCCATAACCTTGAAGAATTTATTTCACCTGGCTGAAGCCAGTAAAAGAGCTTTTAATAGCAGCCAAAGCACCAGTGTGGCTCAGAGGAGATGTGTGGGATCTGGTCTGCCCTCTTTGATAGTGTTTATGGTGATGGTGGAGGTGCTGGATCAGACCCAGACCCGCAATTGTATCTAAATGACGTGGAGTCCAGGTGCCTCGCTGCAGCTCTGCTCTCGATTAAAACAGACGAACATCTGCTTCAAAACCGCACGGGTCAAACATCTCCATTCCTACTGCTCACACTCATGACCTGAACTGCATCATTTGCACCAAAATCATGCAGCTTGTTGAGGAAAGGTTTACTTAAAAAAAAAAAAATTCCACAGACTTACATTGAGGGAGAGACCAACATTAAGAAACCATCATTCAGAACACCATAGCAACACCCTAGCAACCATCCAGAGCACCTTAACGCCTCTCTAAAGCATCTGATGACAAATGCATGATTGTGGAGAGGGAAAAACACAATGGGTCGGCAGCAGGGGTCCGACGACTCGGATACGTGATGCTGAACTGAACTGGCTATTTAAAAAACATCTGTGAAGTCATCAGAAAGCTTCCTTGACTGTTTAGACTTGCTGTGTTCTTCTAAAAATAAGTGAATACATATTTACGTTTATCCATTTAGCAGGTTTTATCCAAGAGACTTACAAATGAGAAATGCAACAAGCAATTTAAGGTGATTTAAAAAAATTTTTTTTTTAATTTTTTTAAGAATATATATATAATTTTTACATATTTTAAATTAATTTACAGCTTAATTTAATTTAAAATTAATCCTGAAATGCATAATATGGGCCAAACATGTCAGGTATATTTTCAAATATATATAAATAAATGTTTTAATAAATAATAAATATCAATTTTACCATTATTTTGATTGCATTGTAAAATGTCATAATATACTGTATATATATAAATTATGTAATAATAAATCATAATAATAATTAATATGATTATTCACATCTTTATACCCCATGCAATAATTGTGTCTGTGTGTTAAGCTCACAATTATTAACTGCAATTATTTGCATATCATCAGCCAAATAATGCTGACGTCCTTCAGTCTGAAAGCGGCACCTGATGTGACTGGCAGCTGCCGAACAGATTGACGTCTACAGATGGAATGTCCATTGACTCTCTGAGGACAAAAGCCACACGCAGCTGTTCTCAAACAGGTTCTGTAGTGAATCTCCGAGCGATGACACAATGACACAAACACACAGAGCAAACCCAGAGCTCACACAGACACCGCAAGCAAACGATCAGTGATTACGAGACGAGTTAAAGTGCTGTAATTGAGGGATCAATTCAAGACGCCGCTCCCATGATGTCTGGATTACAGCACAAAAGACTAAACCGAGTCCTAATGCCACTCATTACCAAACAGTTCGAGTCAAACTATGTTAACACTGTGCTTACAGACTAGCTGCCTCAAAACATGGATCAGTATATCCCTAAACAGCCATTAGAATTAGCACAGGATTCCTGAAAACTCCAGTCAAGACAACAGAGTTTGTTTCAAAGCAGCTTCAACAGTATTAAATGGAAAAATAACAGAATCAATCATGCAAACTTTCTGCTGTAAAGAGAAAGCAATAGTGTCATTATTCATCTCAGTTCAGGTCAGTGTTGATTCAACTCAATTCAAAAACCATGTCAATGTTGCAAAGTTGTCAATTATGAACAAATTTGATTCAGCTTTAAAGCTGTTTCAATCAATTCAGATAGTGTCAGTGCTGTCAAATCTATAATATTGCTGAATTTTAAGTGTCTTTTAAACAAAAAGACAACCAAAAAGCCATGTAAATATGGTTATGATGGTGCATTTCCTCATTTGCAACTCACTTTGGATAAAAGCATCTACTAAATGAATAAATGTAAATATACCACACTACAGTCACAGTATTTTTTGTAAGTGATTTTATTTTAGTATCATAGTTTTCGTTAATATTTTGAATTAGATTTTTTTCTTAAATGTTCTGCTTTCATGTTAATTTTAGTTAAAGTTGTAGTCATTTTTTTTAAAAATATGTCTATAAAGTTTTAATTAATTTGTATTTCAGTTTTAGGTTTTTTAGTACATCAAGCTAAACTAAATGAAAATGAGAAACGGTGCCTTGGAAGCTAGCTGAAATCAAATAAGAGCAAGTTTTTATTTTATTTAAAGTATCAAAAATGTTTTTATATATGGTTTCAGTTATCTATAATAACCCTGCTGTCAGAAAAGACGTTTTCCTGTTTGATAGGACCATCACAATCCCAATAGAAAGTGGTGAATGCTTTCTTCATTTAAAGTTCAATGCGATGCATAAGCGATGTCGAACGCAACCCGCAGCAGTGCGGCGCTTACCTTTATACTCAGGTAATTATCGCAGCTCCGCGACTTCACTCTGGAGTGCATAGTGCTCCGCGTCCGCATTCAGGGCCCAAGAAAGTAGATAAACCATAAATATGCAAATAAATAAATAGGTTAAGTTGATTAATCCAGTATAAGTCCATGCAGAGAGGGATTTGGGTCCTCTGCGCCCATGACTGGGTCAGCCGGTGTGTCTCTGCACTAGTGGGAAGTTTGAGAGAGAGACAGAGAGAGAGAGAGCTTCGGCCCTCCTCCCAGCGTGGCTCCTGTGGCCTCTCCCTGCTGGATAATGCATACTGATGCAATTTCCTTTAGCGCTGAGAAAACACACCATCTGAGCTGCACACAGGCACCACAACACCCCCGTCCACAAGTGCCCTGCAGGGGAACAAACCTTTACTACCCCCTCCTCTCTCGAGCGGCCGGAGCCTCCCCCTCTTTGTCCTGACAAAACAAATGCACTAGGGTTTCAGCTTATGCTGTCGCTTTTGTCAAAGAAGGAGGGAGAAAAGAAAAAGAAGACATCAGCATGCCATCGGCGGCTCGGGTCACTCGACTACAATAGTGCTGCGCTCAATCTCGCTAATCCAAAAACTAGAGCTGACACACATTAGCCGACGATTAAACGGTGCAAAACAAACAAACAACACGTCTAAATCTAATGCATTAAAACGTATTTTTATAATGCATTATATGAATACATCTATTCATTGTTACACATTCAGTGAATGAATGTAATTACTCTAAATGTATATTTTACAGTAAAATACGTGAAAAAGAAAAAGTCACTGTATAATTTACAGTGAAAAACCGTAAATTCACACTTCCAGAATTCCCCGCATGGCACTTCATAGTTTGTTTTTTTGTTGAAATAACATGTGTCTTCTTAGTTTTTTTCTTATCAGTTGTGTACATTAGGGTTTAATCTTACATCTAATGTTGTTAAATGAATGTTTATTGCATTATTTCAGTATCATGTCTGTCACCGTGATGGTGTTTAGTGTTTGTGTGAATGAGACTGTGCACGTTCTATATATAAGTATTGCCCTCCTCAGCTCGTAGAAAAGCTGTTTGTGATGAGCTTTGATTCATCATGTGACTTTCTCATCACCACCTGTGTTTGGTGGTTATTAGTGCATTACAATGGTTCAAAACAGATATTAGTACTTCAATAGGTTGGTTTATTAACATTACATCAGTTAATGAAATACGGTATTTTATTGTGAAGTCAAGTCTGTAAAACCTAAAATGTTGCTACCATATTTTTCACGGAGAAGTTCTGGCAACCACAGCTGACGGTATTTTACCGTAAATGTCACAGATTTTTTTTTACAGTAAATCTAAATATTAACACACAAAACAAAAATCAATTTATTTTGTATGTTAATATTTCGATTATTTTAAGAGGATTTAAGACTTAAGAGTCTCCATTTATTCTCAATGCTGTCAAGGAGAATCAATTGAGATATACAGTATGTAAAAAAGATTTGTTTTTGATTTATGTTGATTGTTTCTCGTTGACAGCATTGCGATTAAATGGAGAGCACTCTTAAATCTTAAATGTTTGTTTTAAAGAAAAAGAAATCTCACAGTGCGTCTCCTCCAGAGTTTTAGAAAAGATCTCAAACTGTGTTCAAAGATAAAGATCTCAGGATGAACTCAAACAGTAAAAGTCCCTAAACCAGAGCTGACATGAATCATAGGTTATCTGCCAGTTACACACACCCTAATAAGTTAGCAGAACTCATAAAACTGACTTACACTGACTTAAAAGAGCAAACAAACTCAGCGATTAAGTTAGCAGAACTTCAGATTTAGATTTTCACGCACACGTGCACGTTAATCGCACTTAACTTGAAAAACTGATTATCATCTTGACTGGAAAGCAGACTGGAAAGAGTTTGTGTAAATGCTGAGGATCTGCATGCTTGTCTGCGCGCGGCACACCTGCGGCGAGCGCGTGGAAAGCGTGAACATGTCCACACACTGCCATGGATTGTGTAACTCCAAACATGTCAGAGTCGTCCATTACCACCCTAAAGATCCGCCAGACCTCAACCAGGTCACGCTAAGCCGAGAGAATCATGTTAAACGTCTGGATGTGCACACAGGAGTCAGTGTGCTGTGGCTAATCATGTTAGAAGAGCTGGATTCGTGACACACAGCATTAGTCACATGACATCTCTGAGTCTCAAGGATTTAAGTCAAACTCAGCTGATATCATAATATGTTTTTGTAAATATTTGCCACAGTTCATCATTATGAGGTAATCTGAATCTAAACGACCTAATGACTTGTTTAAGCAATAGTTCAGCCTCACTCTACAGTACATGCAGCTCTTTGACAGTTTATAGTCACTAAAAACACCATAAAAGTCAAATATGTGTGCTGTTCCTCTCATAAAGGTATCATATGACTTTGGAAGACTTGTGATATTGTGCCAGTGTATCATTGCAATATTATTATAGGTTTTATCAATAGTTTGAATCAGTTTTTATTTATTTTCCATTTCTGTTTATATATATACATATAAATTAGTATTTTAGTTTTAGTTATTTTAGTACTTGAAATTAAACTAAATGAGAAATGTTGTTTTAGCAACAATAAAATAAGTTTTTATATTTTATTTCAGTTAATTTTAAAAATGTTATTTGTTTATTTTATTTCAAGTGACAAAAACAGTTTTTTTTAATGTTTTTATTTTAATTTCAGTTTTAGTTAACTACAATAATGCTGTATTGTGCACAACTGATATGGTCAACTGTTATGATGCACTTACGGTGTTTTTTTTTACATTCATTGTCACTATGAACTGCTGATATATGGAAAAGAAACATTCACACACATTCATGCATTTGGCAGATGCTTTTATCCAAAGCAACTTACATTGCATTCAATGCATGCATTTTATCATTCCGTGCATTACTTCGGTATCGAACCCACAACCTTGCGCCACTGTTTGAGCTATAGGACCTCGATGAGGACTCTTACAGATTTGAGGATGAGTAAATAATGCTGAACTATTCATGAGTCATGGGTTCGATTCCCAGGGAATGCATGGACTGATCAAATGTAGACTTTGAATGCAATGTAATTCGCTTTGGATAAAAGCATCTGGCAAATGCATAAATATAAATGCAATGAGAAAAGCATCACATTGACATTGCACTAGTTGAATTTATGCGCACACACACACACACACACACACACACACACACTAAAACAGGACACAGGAAATGCCTCTGGTATCTGATGGATGTATTTAAGGTTTTTAATAAACACTGATCTCGTATCTCTTCAGGCATCCAGTCTAAAGCCATAATTCATCCTGTTCTCCACTAGAGGGCTGTTCTTCACAAAATCAAGACTACCTTCACAAATCAACTTCATATTTTACAAAATCAAGTTTTAATTGTCCAACTCCTGCTGAAGAACTGCAATACCTGTAGTGCTTTGTTCCTCTTTTGTAAGTCGCTTTGGATAAAAGCATCAGCTAAATGCATAAATATAAATGTAAATGTAAATTACATATAATCCTAAAGATCCACCAGAACAAAGGGAATCAGAGAAGACACTATTATTATGGAAACAGGAATCACACTAAAAGAGCTCAGCACTGTAAATGATGCAACTGTACCAGTCTTCTTAAACTCTTGAACATTTATTTGTAATTTGTCTCAATATTTTGCAATAAGCTTATCCAATAAAATATAAATACATAAATACAGACTAATATATATATATATATATTTTATTTATTTTTGTATTGCAAAAGTCTATTGCAAATTATTTAGAAATATAGTATTTTATACTTATAATAAATAACATTAAATTAATTAATTAAAATAAAATAACATTTTAATTAATTAATTAAAATATATATTTATTATATTTAGATATTCCATTAATTCATTGAAATATAATATCACACAAATGATATATATTTTAATTTTTTTATTATATATAATTATATACAACATATTTCATATCTATAATTAAAAGTATTGAATTGTCTTGTAATTTCTGATTTGATTATATAATTCGCAATGCTTTATGGGATGAAGAGCTAATTCAGTCACAACGGATGCGAAGTACACAGTCTTGTAGATTTCTTGCTGAAAACAAACATAATGTTGTGATTTGGTTCAGCTCCAGGTTTAAAACTTCTACGGAGAATATGGATGAATAGGAGAACCCTGTTGCGCTCAATTGCGGTTTCCTTCAAGTATCTTGCAGACCAACATGCAGTGCATGCATGGCTTTTACTTATCTTATCTTGAGTGACTCAAGTTCAGAGGTCAAGAAGCACTTGAGAATCTACACAGTAGCTGTCCAATCCATAAGCACTGCTTTGGTACATCAAGCTGCAACTCAACCAAGAACGAAAATATGATCCATTACAAAGTTAAAGTCCTGCTAAGTCTGTCCGTATGCGGTTTTCGGCGCATTAACAGATGCTCACAGCAGCATTATTTTGCCTGTGCAAACAGGTAATGATGAGGAATATAAACAGGAGAGGCATCTGTCATGTTATTTCTTGTTTTTCAAAAGGACCTGCTAAAAATATCTCGAAATACGGTCTTTAAACTTAGAAAGCCCATTTTGTGAGATGCAGAAAAACAGATAAGGGCCTCCCCGGAGACAGCGGCATCTGATAACACATCTAACATAAATTAGTCCGATGACAGCCACAGCAGCCCTGCTCGTTTTCCCATAATCATAAATCATGTGTGCGATAAACAGCCCGTGTCCATCATGAGTCATGACCTACAGAAGCAGAAAACAACTCTCCATCCAAACATCGTCTCTAAAACAACCCGAGAGAATCAATGAGATGTGACTATTACAACGTACATTTATATATATATATATATGACATTCGTCTTCTGGAGAGAATGAGATGATGACTAGATTAGTGAATCTAATGAAAGCTATCAAGAACAGATCCTGGTCATATTTCATGCTAAAATCTAAAGAAAGAGATATGAAAATGATGGCTGCTGCTTCAGTGTAATTTTAGTATTATTTATATTTTTATTAATGTGTTTAATTAGGTTAATTTTTATATTTTAAATTTAAAATTGATTTGTACTTGTGTGAATATTTTGCAATAAACGTTGGCAATGAAATCTAAATGAATAAAACATTTATTTATTGATTATTTATTTTTTATTTCATTGCAAAATTCTATGACAAAATGTTATATATACAGTGTGTGTGTGTTATTTTATACTTATAATCAATAGTCAAAAAGGCAATGTTGTAGCCATTTAAGAAAATGTATTTTTGTTTTATATTTATGTTTAAATATTATTTGTTTTGTTTTGTTTTATTTAATCTGTTAATTATGAAAGAAAAAAAATATATATATATGAAAGAAAATGATATGAAAATTACGGTTGCTGCTTCAGTGTAGTTTTAGCATTTTTTAATAGTTTTTATAAATATTTTAAATTAGGTTTATTTTTGTATTTTAAGTTTCCGTTTTAATTATAGTTTAATTTCCAGCAATTTTGTTATGCACTTTTGTCACTTTTATTAGTTTTGTGTTTTAAACATTACTATTTAGGTTTCATTTACTTTTAATTCAGTTTTAGTTTTAGTTTTAGTTTTTTATTAGTAATTTTAGTGCTTCAAATTAAACTTATTTCAGTTAGTAGCCAAGGCAACATTTCATATTTTCGCTTAGTTTAAGTTTATTTATTTATTTAATTTATTTAATGGTATTTTATATTTAGCCAAGACAACATTCCTAAATTTTGTTTAGTTTAAGTTTAAAAAAAAAATCTATTTAATCACATTTAATATATATTTATTCCATTGATTTCAGATGTATATCAATTAACATTTTTTAAATAGGTTTTAGTTTACGATAATAACCTTGTGCCGCTTATTTCATATTGAAACAGCATCTCTTAAATTCAGAACTACTAAGTAGAAAATGCTGCAAATGTAACTCATGTTTGCCGATGCTCTGCAGCTAACAGAAAGAGTTTAAGCCCAATATTGATAACTATGGTGTTTACTATTACCATAAATGCATTTACACACACAGACAAATCATCTTCTTTTCTGCATTTCTCCTCTTCTCTAGCTTGCTTCCTAATCTAGCTGTCTATAAAGACCTGGCATTATATATTTTGTCAGTCGCTTTGGATAAAAGCATCTGCTAAATGCTTGACCTGAATGAGACAGTATGCACGTCTCTGTGACTGACGTATGGCGTATGGGTCAGTCTGACATCAGTGTTTGCTGAGGAGTTTCTGTCCCGCACACAAACGCTCACCCAGCTGAGGAATGTGACGCCCTCATCTCACTGCAGGCCACCCGCACTTTACTGCACTCTTCCTGAGCTTCCACACTCAAAGCTGCTGTCAGTCATCCGCTGCCTACACTTACATACGTCTGAATGCAACACAGCTCACAGCATTTATAATGTTACAGAAGATTCCATTTCAAATAAATGCTGTTCTTTTGAGCTTTCTGTTCATCTGTGAATCCTGACAAATAAAATGCATCACACAAATATTGTGCAGCACGGCTGTTTCCAACATTGATAATAATCAGAAATGTTTCTTGAGCAGCACATCAGCATATTATTATGTTTTCTGAAGATCATGTGACGCTGAAGACTGGAGAAATGATGCTGGAAATACAGCTGCACATCACAGAAATAAATTACATCTTAACAGATATTCACATAGAAAACAGCTGTTTTAAATAGTAATAATATTTCACAATTTTACTGTATTTTTTATCAAAGAGAGCAGCCTTGGTGAGCAGAAGAGATTTTAAAACATTATAAAAACCTTCCCAAACTTCTGTCCTGCTTTATCAGCATTATTTTTTTTTACCTCAACATTCTTTCTGTACACCAACAAAGGAGACAAAGCAATACGTCACCAATGCCCAATAAAAGTATTAGTAATAATAATCTAAATAAACAACTCATTAGCCAGAAAGCAGATTTATGGTTCATATATATATATCGATTGTCAGCTAGAGCATTTTACAACAACGTTAAACACGACTCACCCAATCTAACCAAATCTGTTTTATTTACAACATTGCAATACAGATTTGACCCCATCGCCTATGCAATGATTCTGGAATATAAAGCACAATACTCACGAGGGTGAATCTGTAGGTCCAGCGGTCAGTGTGTGAATCCTCTCTAGATCCTGTGGAGGTGAGTCTGCAGACGTCAGGCAGAGAAACACACATTAGTGCTCTGAGCAACTCACATGGCCTTGAGAAAACACACACACACACACACATGCACTCACACACACACTCTCACACACACACACTCACGCACTCACACACACACACTCACACTCACGCACTCACTCGCACATGCACTCACACACACACTCACACTCACGCACTCACTCACACATGCACTCACACACACACTCACACTCACGCACTCACTCACACATGCACTCACACACACACTCACACTCACACTCACGCACTCACTCGCACATGCACTCACACACACACTCACACTCACCTGTATACACTGGAATATTAGCATACTGTGCAGAATGTACTACATACTAGTTAGTATTCCATGCATACAGAAAATTCACATATTGTGCATGGTATGCATACTACAAAAATAGTATGAGTAGTATGCTAGTGTTATATTGTGGATTCAGCCACACTGGAATACTAGCATACTGCACAGAATGCATATTGTACTACACATAATGTGCACATTATGCATACTGCAAAAATAGTATAAGTAGTATGGAATTATGCTATTCCAGATTCAGCCACTGTATGCACTGGAATACTAGCATAATGCATACTGCAGATGGTGTACTGCAAACTTTTTAGTACTCCATGCATACAGACAATTCACATGTTGTGTACAGTATACATACTGCAAAAACAGTACAGGTAGTATGCTAGTGCGATATTCTAAAATTACTTACTCTTTACACTGGAATTTATACGGTGTATGTGAACAGCCGCATAACCATGAATCTGTGTGTGTTGGTCAGGTGAGTAAGACAGGTGCAGAAGGAGCCGTCCTGGATGAAGCCAAGAACATCAACAAGTCTCTGTCTGCGCTGGGGAATGTCATATCAGCTCTGGCTGAAGGAACCGTGAGTTACAGCTGCATATAACTAATACAAACATAACATGCATGAAATTATTGCAGTTCAAAGTAGAAGACAGACCGTCTTAACCCATTTAAATACTGTGTATATCTAAACAAAATAAAAATTGTTATCCAACACCAGCTATCACCCGTGAGAAAAAACAGTTTGCCCCTTTAAACTTAAAATCTGTTTGTGCCACCTTTAGCAGCAATAACTGCAAACAAACTCCCCAACACTGTTAATAACTCTGTGCTGTGTGTGAGCAGAAGACTCACGTGCCGTACCGAGACAGTAAGATGACGCGGATCCTGCAGGACTCTCTGGGAGGAAACTGCAGAACCACCATGTTCATCTGCTGCTCACCTTCAGCCTTCAACGATGCCGAGACCAAATCCACCCTGATGTTCGGACGCAAACACACACTGAACCACACACTGAACCACACACACACACACAGGTTTACATTTGTGAAAAGTGGGGACATCCCACTCTCTCACACACACACACACACACACACACTCAAACACACACACACCCCCCCGTCTGGGAATCCAGTCTCCTCTGCTGTGGGAGTGTAAAGCACAGACAGAAGCCTGATATCAGACGGACGCGACTCGACCAAGGACGCTGATATGATACGATCCGAGTGTGTATTGTGTATTTTGGGAAACAGACTCAAATAATCATTATTGCTCAGAAGTTGCTCTTCCATAGCTAATGGAGCTCCGTTTAATTAAAGCGTCTCAGATGTTTCTCCTACAACTCCTTCTGGGAAATAAAAATGTGATAAGAAATAAAAAATAAAAAGATGATTTTTCCTTCCTAGATGTGAGTGCCTTTTGGGAAACAGACTCAAAAACAATCATTATTATACAGCCAATAGAGTTCAGTATAAATTTAGTGTCTCAGATGTTTATTCTACAATTCCTATGGTGAAATAAAAACTAAGTAAACTGCATGGAAATTTTGAGATATTTCCAGCAACCATTTTTTTCAGGAGAATCATCTGCATTTAATCACATTTCTACATTTCTAGATTGCGTTGGTGATTTTTCCTTCCTAGATATGAGTGTGTGTTTTGGGAAACAGACTTAAAAACAATCATTATTACAAGCCAATAGAGTTCAGCATGAATTCAGTGTCTCAGATGTTTATTCTACACTTAGAATAATAGAAACAAATGAAGTCATGACAATTCTGAGATATTTCCTGAAACTGTACACAGAAAGAAAGAAAAAATGACGCAGAAATTGCTAGAAATTTCACAATAAATTAGAAGGACACATGAGTAACACATTGAATTAAATGTGAAATTCTGAAGTAGAAAAACTGAGATTGTATCTTCTTGTAAAACATACTCCAATAATCTTAATAAAACTAATAATAAATAAATAATTAAACTTCGAAAAATAATACATTTTTAGGAGAAATCTGAGAAGACTCAAAATATCTGTCAGAAAAAAATTATTGCTTAAAGTTTGCTCTTCTGTAACTCAAGAGACTTAATTAAATTCATTAATTAGTTATTTTAAGTGTCTCAGATGTTCCTCCTACAAAATCCTTAGGAGAAATAAAAACACAACACAATTTTGAGATATTTCCTGAAACTGAACACTGAAAAAAATTTGGTTTATTAATTTTCACTCATTAATTACAAAGAAACGCAAATAACACGTTGAATTAAATGTGCAATTTTGAAGTAGAAAGCCTGTATTTTCTTGTAAAACATACTCCAATAACCATTTTTTTACAATAAATGAGACACGCGTGAGATTCCCACAGCTTTTTTCATCTGAGAAGACTCGGTTTGCTGTGTTTAATCACATTTCTATCAGAAAAAGGCTTATTGCGTAAATGTTGATCTTCTGTAGCTCAAGGGATTTAACGGAGTTCATTTGAGCGTCTCGGATGCTTAAATGTTTATGAGAAATAAAAATAGAAATAAATGGAGTCAGTTGCAAAACAATTTTGAGAGATCACGTGGGCTGTTTTCAGGAGGAACATCTCGGTTCACTGCATTTAAATCAGATCTAGGAAACCAGTGAGATATTAAAGAGGTTGCACTGGTGATTTTTCCTTCCTAGCCAGGGCTATACAAATAATGATTGCTTAAATTTGCTCTCAGTTCTCCTTCAAATCCACAGGAGACAATTGCATGACACATTTGAGAGATTTGCAGCAGAAACATCTGAGAAGACTCAATTTGCTGTGTTTAATCTATCTAGGAAACAATAGAGACTGCATTGGTGATTTCCCTCCCTATTCTGAGTGTGTATTGAGTATTTTGGGAAGCAGAATGTCGAGGATGAAGGTATAGATTCACACAGAAAACACACACACGAGCCGCAATATGTCCTTCTACGGGAACGACTCGACCTCTCGGTCAAACGCTGTTCAGAGCACACGGAGATAATGGACGAGGCTTTATATTTAACCACACTTTCAGTGTTTGGTGAGGACAGACTCAAACAGTCATCAATCTCAGTCCAAACAATCAGTCTCAACAACACGGCTAACTGATGGTCATTAAAAACAGAACAGCTGGACCACATGGCTGAAGAAATCATTTATAGATTTGCTCTTATATTTGCTTTTTTTTTAATCAAAGAAATCATTTTAAACAGCTAAATTGAATCTAAATGTTTAGTTTAGAAACTAATAAAGGACAAAATCTAGTTAAAAATGGCCCTATATTCATTACAACATTGCTTAATTTTAATGTTTGAGTCGCTTGTTTGTAAACAAGTAAACAACAACAAACCATGCAGGCTACAATATTCCAAATATAAGAACTTATTATAAGTGTACCGTAGTGATTCGGCATAAGACAAAAACGCGGTTTGGAAGATGAATTCATGATGTACTTGCTCATTATATACATTTAGCAAATTTTGAACACAGAAAAAGTTACATAGTGCTGTTAAAATGGCCCTATATTTATTACAACATTGCTTAATTTTAATGTTTGAGTCGCTTGTTTGTAAACAAGTAAAAAACAACAAACCACTCAAGTTAAGAAAGACCTTAGTTATAACTGTATGTGTATTATAATGGGTTTCTGAACTTTAGTGGTTTGTTGCAACAGGCTGCAAATCTCTATATTCTGCTTTGTTTATGGTTTTGTATTTGTTCACACCAGTCTATTATTGTGATAATAACTATTTCAGATAAACCCGCTCCTAAACGACACACAAAAACAAAACAAAACAAACCGTGAGTCGGTGCTTTTTCATTTTAACTGATGGCTTTTCAAAAGTAGCCATGTAAAGAAATAGGCTAGACCTCCTTAAAAAACACACACAAAAAAAACAGATAACGGCCGGCTATACGAGACTTTAAAAATTAAGATTTTTTTGTGTTTTTGAAAGAAGTTTCTTCTGCTCACCAAGGCTGCAGTTATTTGATTAAAAATACAGTAAATACAGTAAAAAATCTTAAATATTATTATAATTTAAAACAAGTGTGTTCTATGTGAATACCTGTTCAAATAGAATTTATTTCTGTGATCAAAGCTGTATTTTCAGCATCATTACTCCAGTCTTCAGTGTCACATGATCTTCAGAAATCATTCTTTCTATTCTTTTTCAAACGTCTATATCGGTGCATCCCTAATCACAGATATAAATTACAGTTTAACATATAATCACATAGTAAACAGCTATTTTAAATCATAATAATATTTCACAATTTTACTGTTAATATTTTGATCAAATAAATGCAGCCTTGGTGAGCAGAAGAGACTTGTGAGCATGTTTGCGCAGGAGCTCCAGAGTTGACTGGCACCTGTCGAGTGTGTGTTCAGACATACAGAGCTGTGAACACAAGGCCGCTGTCTTCTCTATAGGCACAGGTGGCTGGAGAAGCGAGGGTTCGCGTTACACAAACACACACACACTCCTGTGATATCAGCTGAGATACTGAGGGAACGTGATCTAACACACAGACCACGTGGAGAAGGAAAACTTGACCCAAACACACAGTTCAAGCCTCTAAACGCTGAGGTTAAAGGTCAGTAAACACAGCCCATGGTCACAAAATGAACAGCTATGAAGAGTATGTACTTAATGCTACTGGCATTTTTTGTTAGACTAATTGCAGGTGAAAATTTTGTGTCGAAATGAATGCATTCGAATTAGCTGCAATTTTAAAGAAAATGTCTGGCTAATATGAAAACTTGCAATGTGGAAGCAATGGATTTTACAGTATTATCTTCAGAGCAATTTCCTTTTGTGCACGATGAAAATGTGGCTCCAAAATACATTACAATGTTTAAAGATGTTTACGTTATCAAAATAGGCATGCAAACCAAAATAACAGCTTTTAATTCATAGAAAACCTAGAAACTCAATGAATATTTCAGAAAAATAGACATTTAAAACATGCTGGAAGAAATAGCACAGAAACCCAGGTTTATTGTTCTTAATTATACTAAAACTAGAACCATGCCAAACATTTCCATTACTTATAAAATGGTGCATTAATTAATTAATGAATTAACTGAAATTAAGAAAAAAATATTTATATATTTTTTACATATATAAAATAAAATTTCAGCTAGTTGCCAAAGTAGTTTCTCATTTTCATTTAGTTTAATTTGACTCACTAAAACTAAAATAAAATACATATTTAAAAAATAAATAAATAAAAAGCTAATGAAAATTATAAAAACAAACAAGAAAATTACTACAACTTTAGCTAAAATTTTAATGAAAACAGAAAATATAAACTAAAACTGAAAATGTAACTAAAACGGAAACAAAAATGTATAAAAAACATATAGACATAAAAAAAATTAATTAAAACATTTAAATTAAGAAAAAGGCAAAAACAGAAGAAAATTACTAAAACTTTAGCTAAAATTTAAATGAAAACAAATTTTCATTTCGTTTAACTTGATGTACTGGAATAAATAAAAGTAAAACTCAAAAAAAAATTTTTTTATATATATATATAAAGATGACAAAAACATACAACAAAATTACTCAAATTTTAAATATAATGAAAATATAACAAAACTAATAAAAACAAGACACATTAAAAATGACAAAAACACAACAAAATTACTAAAAATGAACTAACATTTAAATGAAAAAGTATTCAAATAAAAACTAACTCAAGATATTAATATAAACTAGCGCAGAAAGCTTCACCTTCTGTCTCCGTGGTTTGGTCTCACGGCCGACAGCTGTCTAACCCGAGCTCAGACGCTTCGTGTTCATCCGTCTCTCCGGTTGGTCTGAGGAAAACATGAGAGCTAAAATAAGTCTGAGATCCTGCAGGCATCACAGCTCTCCAGCGGGGCGCCACGCTCTCGTCCTATCTGTTTATTTCATCTTTCTTCCATACGGTCTGGAAGACGCAGTATTTGTGCCAAAGCCTTGAAGTGAGTGCGCTTACTATAGAATGTTATCTTGAGAAATGATTATAGCAGCAAAGCAAGTATGACGGGACTGACTGCGGAGATCAAGGATGAGCATCATCCCACTGAATATGTTAGTATTTTGAACTTCTGACACATAAAAAAAAAAAATAAATAATTCAAAACATAAAATGATTGTATCATTGAAAAAGAAGACAAAAAGTCCAGTGAAGAGAAAGAGAACTTTCTGTTCATCTGTGAATCCTGAAAAATAAAATGCATCACAGTTTCCACAAAAATATTGTGCAGCACAACTGTTTTCAACATTGATAATAATCAGAAATGTTTTGCAGCAAATCAGCATATTATACTGATTTCTGAAGATCATGTGACGCTGAAGACTGGAGTAATGATGCTGAAAATACAGCTTTGATCACAGAAATAAATTACATTTTAACAGATATTCACATAGAAAACAGCTGCTGCATTAAACATTTTCTGATGCAAAACGTGATGCTAGTATGTTGTTTGTTCAAATTACTGTGCGCAATAGTAAAAATTATGCCCAAAAACAGAAAAATCATACAGTTTTACATAGAAAATCAATGCAAAAGCACTTCAGTGTGAACAGCGCATTAAGTTAATGGCATTGTAATAGTGATATTAGTGCATTATTTTACTAATGCACAGAAAAAAACACAACACCTTCATAGTTTTTCATCAGAAAATGTCTTTTTTTTTGTCCTCTATCAGAAATATCTGAGAGAAAGGGTGCTAGACGGTTGTGTTTGACCGTTGCACTCACATCTCGCATCTTTTGCAGCGTCCTGCATCTAAAAGCATGGTGCTCAAAGTTAAAATTCAGCTTTCGTGAAATGTGCCTCTTTTTTTCCATTCCACTGTTTGTAAAAATGAGTTGTGTGCGCACAGCCTGTAAGACTGTTGGCTGAATTTGAGAAATGCTCAAAAGCATGACAGGACCTTGTGCATCCACTTGAGGATGTTGGGAGATAATTGACGGGTTTTTCAGGAAACGGCCCCTCGTTGCTTCCAGTAAAGCTTCAGAAACACACGACACGCTCGCTTGAGTTCATCCCGTACAGGGAGGGATGCAGTGGGAAGATTGAGCACGTGGGTGAGGTGCTTCCTGATTTCATTTGCGTGAATTATACTCGTCTCCAGAGGACAGCTGTATCTCAAGACAAGCTCTTTAAGACCGTGACATGAGCGGCACCGCAAACGCAACCAAACCACATGTGCACACCTTTAGACCTGCACTCCTGGAGCTCAAACAGCAGATCATGGCGCTTGCAACGCAAAGGTCATGGGTTCGATTCCCAGGGAAAAAAGAACTGATCAAATTTATAGCTCGAATGCGATTAGGGCTGCACGATTATGACAGTAATCATAATTGTCGATTGTTCCCTTGAAATTGCAATTGCGATTATTATCACAATTTACATTGAATGAGGTTTATACCATTGTTTGAAGCAACTACATGCCATATTTTTATATAAAAATAAACAAGCTGAAAACACTCTACCTGAAAAGCTTTTATTGCTTTTCTATAGTATTAAGCCTCAAATGTCAACTATACATTGAATTGGTTTCTTCTTTAAATAATAATAAAAATATGCATGGTATTATATAAATTAAAACAACAGAAAACCCCTTAAGATAACCTGTAGAAAGAACAAAAACACTCAGAATAACATAAGTGGAGTTCGATTAATTGCCGCTTTGAATGATTTTGTAATTGTGGCATCCGTAATTGTAATCGCGATTAGATATTCGATTAATTGTGCAGTCCTAAATGCAATGTAAGTCACTTTAGATAAATGCATCTGGCAAATGCATGAATGGAAACGTCATGATGACTGTAGTGTAACTAACAGTGACGTCAAAAGGACAACCAACGATTAGGCTTTAATGGCTCTGTGACATTTTCTGTGTGGACCGCATGCAACGTAATTTGGGAGGTCACTGATTGTGGGTTACACTACCAGTAAATGTTTGGATTCATTAAGTTTTATAAGTTAGTCTCTTCTGCTCACCAAGGCTGCATTTATTTGTTTAAAAATACAGTAAAATTGTGAAATATTATTTACGATTTATAATAGCTGTTTTCTATGTGAACATCTGTTAAACTGTAATTTATTTCTGTGACCAAAGCTGAATTTTCAGCATCATTACTCCAGTCTTCAGCGTCACATGATCCTTCAGAAATGTTTTATCATGCATGTATCACGGTTATTTTAAAATGTAAGGATATTTCACAATATTTACTCTATTTTTGCTCAAATAAACAAAAAGCCTTGGTGAGCAGAAGACATTTCTTTCAAAAACATATTAAAAATCCAAATATTTTGGTTGTATACCAAACAAAACTTCACAAACTTTACAAACACAAATTAGGAGCACACTGTCACATACCGGCTGTTCCTACGTAAACTAGATCATTTGCTCGGTTATCTCTGTAATGGCTCTTTCCTGTTTGCTGAAGAGCTTGTCCAAGATGGATCTGTACAGTTATCAGACCTTTCAAAGCACCAGAGTTTCAGCTTTTTGTGCTAAACGCCAAAAATACATTTGAATACACTACAAATCAGAGAGAGTGTCCGTTTCAGCAGACGTAAAGGTGTAGCCCAGCTAACTCACTCGCGTTTTTAAAAAGGTTAGGACAAAACATTCTTAATGTTATTAAACATTCTCATAGCATCATTTATATTTGATATATACGCTCTTAGAACAACATTCTCAGAATGTCCTCAAGATGTAATTTGTACTCAATGAAAGTTCTCACAATGTTGAGAGAAAACATTCTTAGAATATTAAACATAAACGTTGAAATAATGTTATATTTTGGGTGAGAATAAGTTAGTAGAATCGATGTGATAAACATTTTAGTAACCTTCAAATAACATTATAATCATGAGAAGAAAACTGTCCATTTGAACATTCTTCGCATATCAAAAATAAACCTTCAAATAACGCATTTTGTGTGAAAAAAAAATTTTTTTAGGAACATTTCAAAACATTCCCACAACATTTTTAGAAACTCAATTTGTTGCCTGGGAGTGTGTCACTTCTTTTCCGTGTTAAAACACTTCCTTGTCTCCCAGTTTAATATGCAATAAGTCATTTGTAGGTCGACCTCAAAATGTTTAAAACTGTGACAACACCAACTTTGATGCGTTTGTCTGATCAATGGAGGACGAAAGGAAACCTGTTTGAAAACAGTCAAATCGCACACTTCACTTTAACTATGACAAAATCTAAGGAGAAAATCTCAGCTGTATCCGAAACTTGAATAAGGCTGCGTATGATGTCCCACAATCCTGTGCAAGGTGTTAGATTAAAAGAGTAGAAATGGAATCTTTTGGAGCGGAAATATGTTTATAATGTAGTTTATTTTAAGGTGTCGTTGTCACACGTTACATGTACTTACTATTATAATAACAATTAATTAACTTAATAATTACATGCAAGTAACCCTAGGAGCCCAACCCTAACCATATAGTAAGTACATGTAGTTAATTAATATTACTCAGTCCTTAAATGGATAATTACACTGTAACAATGACACCTTAACATAAAGTGTAACCTAGTTTTGTTTATGTTTTTTAAACATATGATTCCAAATATGCACTGTTATTGACCATTAAACTCTTGAATTTGTTCTTCATCATAAGCAGCTTTGGAAGTCTGTCTTGTTTCACTTCAAGCAGCTTGCTTCAGTTTCAGACACAGCCATCTAGTGGTGAACAAGATGAAATATGAACGTTCATGAGAGGCATTAGATGCAATGTTTTTCTGCTTTTAATGCAAAAGAAGCCAAATCTGAGGGAGATGCAAACACAGTGCCACTAAAAACGAATACAATCTACTCCAAACTACACACTAAAGCATGTGGAGAGCACTAGTTTGATGTTTACATGTATTTCCCTCCACTCTCGTGCTGTAGCGCATTAGTATTCTGCTTGCACTGTGCAGAAGAAGAGCAAGAGGAGGCGGGTGGAGAAAAGCCACTTCATACCGCACACTGCTAAGCAACTGCTTGAAGAAACAGAGAAGTCGTACCAAGTGTTTGGTAAAAAAGTTTTAAAAGTGATTCTGTTATGGCCATTCTTGAAATCTTATTTCATGCATTGCTTTTTATTATTATTATTATTATTATCAACGAGTCCAGATTTGTTATTTAGCGATGTTTCTTACTTATTTTGGAAGTTGGTTTGGAAGATATTTTATAATAGTATGTAAAATACAAAATATATGTAGTGAATACATGCGCTTGTGAATGCTGAATTTGCAAAGCATGTCAATTTCTCCTATTATATACATTTTGTATTTTGTGCAAAATATTAAATTAATTATATTAAATGCATTTAAAATGTGTGTGTGTGTATACACAGTTTATTTTCATACCTGAAAGTGAAAAATAAAAAATAATAAAATAGGAAAAAATTTATAATTATATATAATATATTTAACATAATAAAATATGAAAAAAATAAAAATGTATTTAATATAATAAAATAGTCATTATTATTTAATATTTTACATAATGAAATATAATATATATTAAAATGCAAAGTTTGCAAACACAACACAATAAACAAACAAACCAGTGAACCAGTTTCAGTAGAGAGGAAGATTTACATGTACATAATTTGCATGTAAATTTCTCCTGTTTGCATTTCTCTGAGTAACAGCGCAGCAGCTATCAAATGCAGAAATTGTCTGTAAAGTAAATCCGGATCAAAGTAAGAAGATCACAAACACAAGGTGTAATCTGCATTGAAACGGCAATAAAATTCCCAAAATGTCATTAAAATGGTTAATAACAGTATTTAAAGAGCTCTGAATCACAACATCTGCATTTAATGTGCCGTGAGATCTGCAGTTATCAATCACTCACTTAACAAGCTAAAAACACGACAAACACACAAACACATGGCAGCAATTACCTCTGGCTGAACAGAAATAATAATTACCATAATTACAGCAACTTGCATTACAGCGTGTACTTGGACAAAACAACCAGTAATGGGCCAATATATTGATTAACCTGCTCATTTTTAAATATTACTGTCATTGTGTTTCATTTGAACATCAACCAAAATTAATCAATCCACCATAATGCACATTTTTCTGTTTCGACAAATCTAATATACAGTGTAAAGTGAGTGTATTTATGCCATCCTGGTCACCAGATGTCAGTAAAAAATTGATAATTGTGTCAAAAATAAAACACTGCAGTCAGTCAAATCTACATGTAAACAGGTCACATGACTTTTCTTGTGCTAAGTGAAAGCCAGCAGGCCAAGCATGAGCAAACAAAGACAAATGGCACTTTTATGCACAAAAACGTCTTTTCTTTTGACACTCTTCTGGTTTTATTCATCTTACGAACTCCTCAAATACGCCGGTCAAGATGCAGAGGGAGAGAAAATCGTACCTGATTCAATTTGACTCAAATTAGTGTGGAAGGAAGAAGTGGCCCTGTTTTGTTTGGAAGCCCAGTCCTGAACTTAGTGAACCATTTTCCCCGAGGATTCAACTCAAGAGGCTCGGAGCCTAATCAAGTGGAAATTGGGGAGAGACAGTGGGGGTAGAAGGGCAGAATGAGGCAATTGTTCAACTCGCTCTTTGATGTCACTGCAACAAAATATAAAGGCGCAACCAAACCGAGAAAAATGCATGATTGCCTGTGCATTAAAGGCATAACGCTGGCTATATGTACAACCAAATCATATCAGGCTTCAGTCGCGTCCAGCACTGTAGGTGAATTCTCTTCTCTTCAGACAGGCCATTATTATTGGAATATCTAAGCTGTTCTCTTTCTCCCTTCAGCATCTCAGACAAACTCCCAGCGCCTCTATTGTGTTGCGGAGCTTTTCTCATGCGTGCGTCTGAATGCGAGTCAGGCCTGCAGATAATCACATTTTCCTAAGAAAGGCTTAGTCGTGCAAACTAGTGCAAGTGTCTCTATGAGAGTAAGAGGATGCATGAACAGGACAAGCAGCGTAACATCTCTGGGAACAAATGCCTCTATTGTGTTGCAGAGCTTTTCTCATGCGTGCGTCTGAATGCGAGTCAGGCCTGCAGATAATCACATTTTCCTAAGAAAGGCTTAGTCGTGCAAACTAGCGCAAGTGTCTCTATGAGAGTAAGAGGATGCATGAACAGGACAAGCAGCGTAACATCTCTGGGAACAAATATGCTCATTACAGCTGATGCAGATGTTTAGAGAGCAGATGGATGATGCAGTGCTGATGCAATGCTATATAAATATTAGTGCTGTCAAATCGATTAATCGCGATTAATCGCATCCAAAATAAAAGTGTTTTATATATCATGTGTGTGAACTGTGTATATAAATACACACACATATATTTTGAAAATATATACATGTATATATTTATATTCATATAACTTACATTATATATAAATATATTGAATATATAAACATAACATATTTTTCTTAAATATACACATGCATGTGTGTGCATTTATATATACAGTACACACACATGTTATGTAAACACAAACGTTTATTTTGGATGCGATTAATCGATTTGACAGCACTAATATATATATATATATATATATATTGAATGATCATATAAGATATGCACACAAAACTGTAGCAATGAAATTAACATGATTTTACACAACATTTACCCAGTATTCATAAAATAACAGGGTACTTTAGCTAATATTCTGGTTAGGTTCTGAACTGTAAGGTAGAACGTTCATCTAAGTTATCTGTTCTTTAATAATTAATAATAGTTCTCAAAACTTTAGCACAAAAGCATTATTTATACATTGTGCATGGACCATCTTTCCCCTAAACGTTCGTCTAACGTTATTTAAAATCTTGCTTCATGTTTCAATTCGTTCAGATAACAATTAAAAGTAACATTCCCACAACGTTTGCAAAATGATCAAATGGAATGTTCACTCATCATTTGCATAACCAAGAATAAACGTTTTAAAAACATTTTGAAGTTTAGAGAACATTCAGAAACACGTTTTTATAACCTAGAAACCATTAGCAAAACATCTGAAACAGTAAATGTACACTATCCAGCAATGCTGCAGGTAGATTGTGGGACTGACATCAGGTATCTCCAATTGTGCATAAATAAAGTCTCAAAATAACCAAATATCGTCCGATTAATCGGCCTGGATGATATATCAATCTATCGTATCACTCAAATACATCATCAAAACCAAGCTTTCGCAACATGCACTGCATAGAATATAAAGTTTCCCTGCTGAAACAATGGTCTTTAAGGTCTCAGCAAACCAGTTTCAGCATAACAAATGTTATTTTTTATTATTCATGGTATTTGAGATAAAAAGTGGCAATATTAAAAATGTTTGCACGGTCCGTTTTGTCACCTCAGGCCCTTGTTTAACACTCTGCATGCTGAGATTGTCAGGTGGTAGATTGTAGTAATCGCGCTCTTACCTTCAGCGATGCGCCGCGTCAGTGCCGCGCGAGGAAGGAATGCGGGTGAGCGTGTGAAAGTGGCGACGCTAAACTGGCATTATTTTCTAACTTCCACCCACTCCCACTGGAAGCAGCCAGTTGTCAATGGCAGAGGAGGTTCTCTCGCGCAGCACAAAGTAGGTGCATTTGCATCTCTCCGACCCTCCCCTCGCTTTTCACCACTGTCATTGTGTGGCGCGGTTGGGGTCCTTATTTGGCCCCCGATTAAATCCTCACTGGCCCGCGTTCAAATAAACGCCTTATAAACAGCTCTACTCTGACACATCGCGTTAAGACCTTGTTTTCTATATGCCCTTCTGAAATGTACTGAATGCACGGAAACAAGTTCACAAAAAGCTTTAGATGTTGTATTGGAGCAACAAGTGTCATAGGGCCCTATTTGAGATTCCTCAGACTGACTCTTCTCAAATATCTTGCTGTGTGCTGAAGGAGCTGCATTATATCTCAAGACTTTCCTTTAGGATGGGGTTTCTGGAGGACAGTCCGTGAAGAAACTTATGGTTCATGTCTTGTAAATTCTCCAGAAATTTCCACCAGTGTGACAAACAGAAATTTCACACGTTTTTGTTGTTATGATTTCGTAACATTTTCAGGATTAAAATGTCTTAATGCTGGGTATATATATATCATTTTTAATGTTTATTTTTTTTTTATGCTTTTTGCTCTGTATTTATAGTCTATAAAAATGCGGTAAAGTAACTGTAGCCACACCCCTCTCTCTTTAACTCCGCCCTGCAATGGCACGTCAACCAACCGGGTGTCAGTAAATGCAAACGCGCAGAATGATTGGCTAAAAAATGCGGGCCGCTCCCCTGACAGAATGCGATTTCTCGCGATACTTAAAGGGATAGTCCACCCAAAAATGCTAATTCTGTCATTAATTACTCACCCTCATGTCGTTCCAAACCCGTAAGATCTTCGTTCATCTTCGGAACACAAATGAAGATATTTTTGATGAAATCCGAGCGCTTTCTGACCCTGACAGCAAGGGAACTAACTTACTGTACCACGTTCAAGGCACAGAAACGTAGTAAGAACATGATTAAAATGGTCCATGTGACATCCGTGGTTCAACCGTAATTTTACAAAGCTAAGAGATTACTTTTGGTGCACGAAGAAAACAAGAATAACGACTTTATTCAACAATTCTTCTCCCCCGAGTTCCCATCTACCGCCATTATCGAGAGTAACACGATGCACGCGCTGCGCCTTGTTTACGAGCAGAGGAGGAAAGCACGCGCATGCGTTGTGTTACTCTCGATAATGGCGGTAGATGGGAACCCGGGGGAGAATAAAGTCGTTATTTTTGTTTTCACCAAAAGTATTATCATAGCTTCATAAAATTACGGTTGAACCACAGATGTCACATGGACTATTTTGTCGATGTTCTTGGTTCCTTTCTGTGCCTTGAACGTGGTAGTTCCCTTGCTGCCTATGGAGGGTCAGAAAGCTCTCAGATCTCGGTTAAAATATCTTAATTTGTGCTCTGAAGATGAACGAAGATCTTACGGGTTTGGAACGACATGAGGGTGAGCAATTAATGACACAATTTTTGGGTGAACTAACCCTTTAAGCATCGTGAGAAATGGCATTCTGCGCGTTCGCATTTACTGACATCCGGTTGGTTGACGTGCCATTGCAGGGAGGAGTTAAAGAGAGAGGGGTGTGGCTAAAGTTAATTTACCTCATTTTTATCAGATATTCTATTGGTTCTAATTAATAATTTTGTGTGGCTGTCAAAAATAATTTTTTTATTTTTTATTATGTAAACGAAATGAATGTACTATATTTTAGTTTGTTAATGTTTTTTATTTAATATTTAGATTTTTTAGGGGATTTAATTGTACTAAATTATATTTACGGAATAGTTTTTTGTTCACATATTGAGTGCCAAAACCTTTACCAAGTTTCGTACTGTTCTGATCAAGTAAAAAATTATATATATATATATATATAAAGAGCACTAGAGGGTTACGTCAGTTTATACATTTCTATAATTGAGAGAAGGAAAAGGCAGATGTCAAATGCATTGGATGTATTTTATTAAAATATTTAAAAAACAACAACAAAATGCATATGTATAAACCATGATAAATATGCATAAACAGTATAATCATACAGTAAAATGTTTATATTCATATAGTTTTTATTTTTAAACATAAAGGATATTTTAGCATTCAAACTGGCAGTGGTGATATTTCCTCTGGGACGAGGGAGACGTTCAGTCCATGGCAGGGTCTCCCGAAAGAGAAATAGCCTATATTTCCAGAAAAGCTACAGAGCAGCACCGTTCACCTGAGATCCACGAATATTAGAAAAAATACTGGAAGAGACGCCGTCACACAAAACCACATCTGAGTGACAGCCGAGCAGAGCATCACGGCTAAATTATACAATATAATATTGTAGGGTCATTCCTTCTATGCAGTATATTTCATGACCTCATCATACATGTCTGTATATACTGAAAAAAAACTTAAAGATGGAAATCGTGTTAGTTTCTTTTATCACAATTAAGTGAAGTTTAAATCATTTCAAATGGTTTGATTGCTGTTTTTATTTTCCCCTGGGTCTCTAATTGTAATGTTTCAAATAAAATATGTATTTCCTCTTCAGGAACTCGAGCTGCGTCGGAAACGCTAGGGGAACGCCCTTCAGTGTGATGGGCTCTGAACCTCGTGTGTAATCAGACCAATAGATGGGCGAGACGTCACGGCGGGGGGGGGTATAGCCAGGAAACTATAAAAGCACGTGCGGTGAGACCAGCGTCAGCTTTTGTCATTCAGCAAGCGCTCTGTGTGTGTGTGTGTCAGTCTGATATCTGTTTGTGAGTCTTATTTAGTGTTGTCTGTCACGAAATCTAAAGCAAGACAAAACCAGACACTAAGGCGAGGGCAGGCAGCGTTCAGGCTGTGTGTTCTTCCCTGCCCGCGTTACTTTACGGGTGGGGATACACACAGTTTGTTTGTTGTCTGCTTGAGAGCAAGAACGCAGAGTCAGCTCTCAAAAAAAAAGGGAGCTGACGGCCGTTTTGGTAGCGTTTGTTACTGCCTTGCTTCGCTCATGCGGCCATCTTTTTCTGAGGAGATTGATGTTGTTGGTGTGACTGAGTGCCGAGGCAACGCGTATATTACGTCATTCGATTTCTATGTAAATCTTACTCACCTGACCGTATTTACCCCTCTGGTGTTTGACTGCATTTAATTCTGAGGAATAAAATGAAGTATTTTCTGACTATGAGAAGTTAGATACACAGAGGCACTTAAGAAAAAAAAATATATATATATAAATAAATTTTTCTCGAGTGAGAGCAGGTGTTTACCTCTCTTCCTCTGAGGAGGGTGAGGCGGTCAGCAATGCACAAAAACAGAGCGTGGCCTCACCTACTCTCCCGGGTCGAGACAGTGGGTCGAGGCGACGCTCTAGGTCAGGGGCCTCGAAGTCTAAGCCGGATCTGCGGACCGTACTTAAGACTAAGAAGTCCTCGGCCAAAAAGTCCTGATGCCACTGGCCCAGGACTCATGAGGGCAGTCCCCTCTGGGGTGCAGCGGGTTACACCGCATTACACGGTGTCCGTCTCGCCTCAGTGCCCTCAGGAGATCGGTCTGCTAACCCTGCCGGAGTTACAGGGCACAGCGGTCTCCCGCAAGCGCCACTCTCAGTTACCGCCCGGCAACGTAGCGGTGCTAAGAGGCTCGCCACCACTCTAGAGTAGCAGGCTTGGGTGTTCCCTGCCGGTTCGCCGTTACAGGGCACCGACCTGGCTGCACGCATTACACCAGAGATCAGTCTCGAGAGACTGATTCCCTTAGTAGACTTTTTGGCAGCGTAGAAACTACTGCCAAATGTGTCTCAGTGGGTCCTGCTCACTGTAGAGAGGGGACGCCCACGCTGGTGGGCCCCGAGCAGGCTCTGGTCATGGAACAAGAAGTAGTCACTCTTTTGAGGAAGGAGGCCATCGAGGTGGTCCCTCCTCATTTGACTCGTTCCCTCGAGGAACTAGGGTTACATACGTAACCTGAGACGATATTCACTACCGGTCAAATGTTTGGTATAATAAAGATATTTTTATGTTTAAGGTCTATGTTAGAATGATTTCTGAAGATCATGTGACACTGAAGACTGCAGTAATGATGCTGAAAATACAGCTGCGCATCACAGAAATAAATTACAGTTTACAATATATTCATGATAGAAAATAGTTATTTTAAATGGTAATAATATTTCACAATATTACTGCTTTTTTACAGTATTTTTGATCAAATAAATGCAGCCTTGATGAGCAGAAGAGACTTCTTTCAAAAACATTAAAAAATCTGAATTATTCAAAATTTTTGCCCGGAAGTGTGTGTGTATTAAAAAAAAAACAACAACTCATAATTAATTTATATTTTATAGTGTCGTCAATATCATTTTGCATCCTGTTGCTCTTTTGTAAAATCCTTTTAATTAACAAAACTGTTGTTTGTTTGTCTGTTTTGGTTTGTCTCTAGATCATTTCAGCACACTTCATCAAATTACACATATCCGTAAAAGCATAATTTATATTTCAAAAGATGGTTAAGAAATATCCAAAGGAAGCTGATGTCTTCATGTAAACGGTCAGCAACGACTAACTTTAGCTCTGTTTTCATTCTGTTCATTGTGTAAATCACAATCACGATACAGTTAATAAACGCAATAAGTGCCTGAGTTTGAGCAGAGCAGATTTCTGAATATCTGATAAATGTGTCCCTGCAGCACAAAAGCAGTGTGAAGTCGCTGGGGTATATTTGTAGCAATAGCCAACAATACATTGTATGGGTCACAATTATACATTTCTCTTTTATGTCAAAAATCATTAGGATATGAAGTAAAGATGTTCCATGAAGATATTTTGTAAATCTCCTACCGTAAATATATCAAAACTAAATTTTTGATTAGTAATATGCATTGCTAAGAACTTCTTTTAAACAACTTTAAAAATGATTTTCTCAATATTTGGATTTTTTTGCACCCTCAGATTCCAGATTTTCAAATAGTTGTATCTCAACCAAATATTGTCCTATCCTAACAAACCATACATCAATGGAAAGCTTATTTATTCAGCTTTCAGAGAACGCAATAAGTGCCTGAGTTTGAGCAGAGCAGATTTCTGAATATCTGATAAATGTGTCCCTGCAGCACAAAAGCAGTGTGAAGTTGCTGGGGTATATTTGTAGCAATAGCCAACAATACATTGTATGGGTCACAATTATACATTTCTCTTTTATGTCAAAAATCATTAGGATATGAAGTAAAGATGTTCCATGAAGATATTTTGTAAATCTCCTACCGTAAATATATCAAAACTAAATTTTTGATTAGTAATATGCATTGCTAAGAACTTCTTTTAAACAACTTTAAAAATGATTTTCTCAATATTTGGATTTTTTTGCACCCTCAGATTCCAGATTTTCAAATAGTTGTATCTCAACCAAATATTGTCCTATCCTAACAAACCATACATCAATGGAAAGCTTATTTATTCAGCTTTCAGATGATGCATACATCTCAATTTTGAAAAATTGACACTAAGGTTTTGTGCTCCAGGGTCACATATGCTTTTATAGAAATAATTACTGGACATTCAAACTGCACAACAGGAACAAACCTGACGGGCATCGAGAGTTAGCCTGAAATCTCAATGTGGTTTAAAATGAACTCGCATCCAGAGCTTCCCGAGTCCTGCTGAAGTCATGTCTGCTGGTAGTGATGGTAGTGGTGATGATGATGGTGTTCGTGATGATGATGGTGTTCGTGCCGCTGGACCACGGGAAGCACAAACCCGGCGTTCTGCTCGCGGTCTGGCGAGGGCTGTTGTTGTTGGGTGTGTTTGGAGGGCGACAGGGCCTGTTCTCTGGCTCTGGCTCTCATTCTCTTGCTGTGACTGTGCTGGAGAGGGTGTTGGGGACCCGGCGAGGGCTGAGGCTGGTTCTGCTGCGCGAGATGGTACACGTTCTGACCCGCTGGGAAGGAAACGCCCGGCGCAGGCGGATAGTAGCCGTGGCACTTGCTGGTTTTGGCCGCAGACTGGCCTCCTTTGGACGTGGCCTTGGGGGACCTGATGTACTGGGGCCCGCCGCGCACTCGGGGATCCGGGGCCGCGCAGGGGTCGGCGAGGACCTGCGACCGCCGCTGATGAGCGTGAGTTTCGGGCTCGTGGGAACGGGAACGGCTCTGGTTGTGTGAAGACCGTGAGGGCTGCTCTTGCTGGGCCGCAGGAGGAGAGGAACCTTGCAGAAGGAGTATATATTATATATTTGATAAAAGGTCGGCAACATGAACATTAATGAAAATTAAGAATAATTTTTTTGTAAAGGGTCAGAACAATTATCAAAATTATGGAAAATATATTTTATAAAGAGTCAGCATAATTATTCAAATGAAGGGAAATATATATATATTTAAAAAAAAAATTTAAAGGCTAGCAAAATGAACAAAAATGAAGGAATTCTATACGATAAACAATCACCACAATAATCAAAATTAAGGAAAATATATTTTATAAAAGGTCGGCAACATGAACAAAAATTAAGCAATCATATTTTATGAAGGGTCAGAACAACAATTATATTTTATATAACAACAATTATATTTTTATATTTTAGGAATTGTAGGAAAAATTACCAAAAATTAAGGAATTATATTTTATAAAGGATCAGCACAATTATTAAAATTAAGGGAAATATATATATGTAAAAAAATTCTAGAATTCTATACTGAGTCAGCACAATAATTAAAATTAAGGAAATTATAATTTTTAAAAGGTCAGCAACATGAACAAAAATTAAGCAATCATATTTTATGAAGGGTCAGAACAATAATTATATTTAATATTTAAATTTATTTTTCATTTTTAAATGTAATATCTATTTAATATTCTATATTTATATTTTATATAACAACAATTATATTTTTATATTATAGGAATTATATTTTATGAAATGTTGGAAAAAAGTTCCAAAAATTAAGGAATCATATTTCATAAAGTGTCAGAACAATGATCAAAATTAAAGAATGTATATTTTATAAAAGGTCAGCAAAATGAACAAAAATGAAGGAATTATACATTTAAAAATGATCAATTATAAAATTATATTTTATAAAGGGTCAGAACAATGATAAAAAAATATATATATATATATTTTTTAGAAAACATCAGAAAAATTAACAAAAATTAAGCAGTTATATTTTATAAAAGAAAATAAAATATTAAAAATATATATTTTGGATTAAAAAAAAATCCTGTTTTCAGGAAAATTAATCAAACACAATTTTAAAACTGCATAAATTAAAAGCAGCACAACAATTCCTACCATGATGAGTAAAGACTTTACAATTAAAATAGTATTACTATTATTTCTTTTGCATTTCAATCATGAGATTTTTATGAGAAATTGGAGGGGGTGAGCTTAATGTATGCAAATAATGTCAAATAAAAATAAATGAATAAATATTAATGCCGTAAGGGTCCAAAAATGTGTTTATTTTATGCAAAATATTTCTTATTTCTTTTCATTTAGTGGTGAAATATGACATTTCCTGATGGGTTTTGTGAGATTTGCCTTTCAGTGCAATGTGCCCCTGAGATTCTCCCTTTAACACCACTGGTTTTTCTGTGAAGACTGATAAGGACTGTATTTCGGGGATATTACACACACGCTCAGTAGAATCTTACTGTCAAATCTGGAGGAGTAGTTCTCTATTCCCGCCAGATCCAGGTAATGATTTCGTCTCTCTGTGTTCTCGTCCACACAGTAGTGATTGCTCTGGTGAGCTTCAGCAGCCTGGCCTCTGTGAACAACACACCCTTCACGTCACATGTGGACACACGGGACAATACTGCTGATTTATATGGACTCACCTGATGTGTGTGTGTTGCTGTCTGTCCTCCGCGGGGAAAACCGACTCGATGCGACTCAAGCGATTCACGTCTCTGTCTGAAGCCAGAGCAAAGAAAGTGCAGAAATTAGGCACAAACCGAAGTAGAGTTCAGTGTTTTACAGCAGCTTCAAATGTGAAATGTATTAAAATATTAATAAAAACTATAATAGTATATAAATAATACTAAAATTACACTGCAACCAACAAACACAGTGATACTATATAAAAAAAACTCAAATTAAAAAAACATAAAATACTAAAAATTAAACTAATATTTAAATGAAAACCGAAAATATAAAATTAAAAGTTAATACAAAAATATTAATAAAAACTAAAATAGTATAAAGTAATACTAAAATAACACTGCAACAAAAAAAACGATCTAAAGAAAAAAACAGTAATACAATATTCAAAAAATAATAATTACGCTAAAATTTAAATGAAAGCTTAAAAAACTAATTCAAAATATTAACAAAAACTATAATATATATATATATGATACTAAAATAACACTGCAACCAACAATCTAAAGTTTAAAACATCGTAATATGCTAAAAATAAATAAATAAAATAAAAATGTAAAGTGTGCATTATTTCCTAATATTAGTTTGACTCTTTTGAGTCTTTTTAACTCCTTTTTAACTGATTTATTCATTTGTTATGAATCATCTGATCTTTAATCATCTGATGGTTTAAATTCATCAAGACACAAACCAAATTTAAAAAAAAACATTACAATTAAATCCATTAAAATAAATGCTCAATTAAATCAAATTATATATATATACTTAATCTTTTATTTCAGTCAGTTCCAAAGCAGCATGTTTCATTTTCATTTAATTTAACTTGAATTACTAAAATCACTCAAATTAAATAAACTAAAACTAATATATAGACAAAGACAATTAATAAGCACGATACAGATAAAATAAAAAAATAAAAAAATAAAAACACAGACAAAGACTAAAACTTCAACTGAAATTAAAGTGAAAACAGCAAAGATTTCAATAAAACCTAATTCAAAATATTAGCAAAAACATTCCAAATAAAAAGGGAAAATAACCAAATCAGATGAAGCACCTTTTATTTGTGAAGTATTTAATTAAAAATGGCTTGGTTATTTAAATTATTAACCGTTTTATTGTATAAAAATCTATATTGTTACTCATACTTTCATTCATACAGCCTTTCACTTCAGGACATTACCCCATGTCCCCACTTTTCAAAACGCTTATAAATCACACAGAATGGAGTGTATTGAAAATCTGAAATAGCAGAAAGTCTCTGCGTGTAAGTGTGTGTGCATGAATGTGCGTGTGAGTGTGCGTGCGAGTGTGTGTGAGTGTGTGTGTGTGTGTGTAAGCGTGTGTGCGTGAGTGTGAGTGTTTGTGAGTGAGTGAGTGAGTGTGTGTGTGTGTGTGTGTGTGTGTGAGTGTGTGTGTGAATGTGTGAGTGTGAGTGTGTATGTGTGTGCGAGTGTGTGTGTGCGTGCGTGTGAGTGTGCTTGCGAGTGTGTGTGAGTGAGTGTGTGCGAGAGTGTGTGTGTGTGTGTGCGTGTAAGCGTGTGTGCGTGAGTGTGCGTGCGTGTGTGTGAGTGTGTGTGTGTGTGTGTGAGTGTGTGTGAGTGAGTGAGTGAGTGTGTGTGTGTGTGTGTGTGTGTGAGTGAGTGTGTATGTGTGTGCGAGTGTGTGTGTGCGTGCGTGTGAGTGTGCTTGCGAGTGTGTGTGAGTGAGTGTGTGCGAGAGTGTGTGTGTGTGTGCGTGTAAGCGTGTGTGCGTGAGTGTGCGTGCGTGAGTGTGAGTGTGTGTGTGTGTGTGTGAGTGTGTGTGAGTGAGTGAGTGAGTGTGTGCGTGTAAGTGTGTGTGCGTGAATGTGTGTGCGTGAGTGTGTGTGAGTGTGTGCGTGTAAGCGTGTGTGCGTGAGTGTGTGTGTGAGTGTGTGTGTGTGTGCGTGTAAGCGTGTGTGTGTGTGTGTAAGCGTGTGTGTGTGAGTGTGAGTGTGAGTGTGTGTGTGAGTGTGTGTGTGTGTGTGTGTGTGTGTGTGTGTGTGTGTGTGTGAGATTGGCACCGGTCATGGCGTGTGTCCCGTCCTTCCTGCGAGCTCCGGGTTCAGGAGTGACCGTCAGCTTCACTCGCAGGGTCTTTCGTTTGCCGTTACACGAGTGATTGACGGAGGTGTCCACCACATCATAGATAGTGTGCATTAAACTGGACATGTCCTAAACACACACACACAACATGAATGCTTTCTCATGCATTTTACTGAAGGGAATGAGCGTCAGGTGTCTGTCTCTGAATGAGGCCTGTATAAACGTCAGTATTTACCTCCTTTGTGACTCTTCCGCTGTTGTCGAAGTCGTAGAGCGTGAAGACCCACTCCTGCCTGTTGTCACCAACCAGAGACACGTTACACTCCAGATCCTGAGAGATCCAACACGCAAACATGCAGTTACACACGTGACCAGCAGGGGGACCTCAATCCCAAATAATAAGAATTCACTCAAAAAACAAAAGCACATAATAAAAGGATTAAAACAAACTAAAATTAAAATGAAAACTACAAAAATAAAAATATATGTTAATGAAAAAATTTATAAAAAACTATAAGAATAATATATAAATAATACAAAAATAACACTGCAACCCACAATCTAAAAATTAAAACACCGTAATACAATACTAAAAAATAAAAATAAAAATGTATTACTCCAACCCATGTTATTTTCTTTCAAATTAAACCTAAATTGTAATATTTAAAAAAAAGCAAATACAAATGACAAAAGCACAAAACAAAATTACTAAAAACTGAACTAACATTAAAATATAAAATATAAAAAAGATAATAATTGAAAATATTAATGAAAACTATAAATTCTTAAACTATAAACATATAAATAATACTAAAATAACACTGCAACCAACAAAAATCTAAAATTTAAAACACATTATTATACTATTTAAAGAAATAAAAATGTATTATTCCAAACCGTTTTATTTATTTATTTATTTAATAAAAATTTTTTTTTTTTTTTGGAGAATCACAAAAGCAGATCTAATTAGGGGTCGACCGATATGTGTTTTTCAGGGCCGATGCGGATACCGATTATTACAGATCAAGATAACCGATATACAGTATATATGTCTTATAATGTCAAAATTAAGAATAACAAGGGCTCTGACAAAAATGTTTTTAAAATTATTTTATCGGTTTTGACCGATACCACTAACCATAAAAAAAGCTTAATATCCGCGATAATTGGCCAGGCCGATAATCGGTCGACCCCTAGATCCAATATCAAGTTTCACTGTACTGCATGTAAAACAGAAGCTTTATTGTTCGTTTTTGCACAGAATACAAGTCAAACAGGTTTGGAAAAACACGAGGGTGAGTAAATGATGACAGAATGTTTTCTTTATGGTTAAATTATTATTTTAATAAAGGAGAGATTGAATCCCTACAGCTGTTGTGTTTCAGGTCAGCTCTTTAAGATGGCATTGAAGAGGATGTATAAGTAGTTTTGCGTGGGATTATACAGGTGCTTTTCGTCTTGTTCCAGGAAAAATGTTTTTAACCACAATTATCGGTTTCAGCTATAACACATGGGTATCTTTGAACACGGATTATAATTGTTGGAGTGGCAATGCGTTCGCATGTTACTGATGTGTCTCATTCAGAGCAGTGCTTTACAGTGAACGCAGACACACAGCTTTGTGTTAGTGTTATTTGAGCACAGACTCAACTGGAGAGTGCATTCTCTGGTACTGGGTTAAAGGAAAGATGAAAGATTCAAAATGAAGTGCGTTTATGATTGAAACAAGAATAAATATCTGCTAACGCGATCTGAAAAATCAGTTTAGATCGAAGAGAAAATATGATGAGTTCATTCATTCATATTTGTTCTCATTTTAATCATCTAAACTTCTTTTAAATCAAATCATTTTGCTCAAATAAAAAAACAAGACTTCTTATGTAATGTTTGGATAAAAGCGTCTACTAAATGCATAAATGTCAATGTAAAATGAAAATATAGTTCAGCTTTTTACAAAATAGCTTCGCTTTTCCAGAGATAGTTTTAGTAGATATATGTTTTAGAGATATTTTAAAATATTGCTGTGAAGTCCAATCCAATTTAATGATTCAGTTGATTTGGATGATGAATCAGTTCAGTGAATCGGTTCAATAATGACTCATTTCAATCAATTCATTTGAGTTATCACTTAATAACGTTCCCACAAATCTCTGTGTGGCATTTTGTAGAGAAATAAATATTTTAATGTTAATGATAAATGAAAATATACACCGATTATACTCTGAATTTTAATTTTCTTTTTTAAATGTATTAGTGTATTTTGTGCAAATTTGTGTGTTCGAGTCATATAAAATATAAAGCTCATTAAAAATAATAAATAAATATAAACTGTATTTAGCTGCAGTTTGTTGTTTGGTGTGAACTCACATCTAGACTGATGCGTTTCTTCCCTTTGCAGGTTTCCTTCAGCGCATCTCCAGACGGCAGAAAACTCTCACATCCTTCAGCCTTTTCTGGAGGCAAAACCACTAAACACACACACACACACACACACACAAGTACTGTGAGTACACTACACTGAGTGCACTACACTGAGTACACTACATACAGTAGGGTCCAAAAGTATGAAACACATTGCAAAAAGTGTCTTGTTCAACAGTACAAGTGTCTAAACATTCTTAAATCAAGATACATTTACTTGAGACACGAAACCATGAAGATATTAAGTCTTGTTTCCTGAAATATGAATCAAAATAAAGTGAGTTTATGCTTAAAATAAGAACAAATATCTGCCAATGGAGTCAAAAAAATCGAATGAATTCCTAGGGAAAACAAAATGATTTTTTCTGACCCCACTGGCCGATATCTGCTCTTTTAAGCATAATATTTTAGTATTATTTATAAAATATTGTAGTATTTCTTAATATTTTCAGTAAATAATATATATATATAAATATTTATTTATTTTTATATTTTCAGTTTTCTGTACATAATATAATATAAACTACACTTACAGCAGCTTAATTCTATTTCACTGTTATTTTAGTATTATTTATATAATATTGTAGTATTAATATTCTGAATGAATTTTTTAAATATATATTTTCAGTTTTTAGTATATAATATAATATAATTAATGTAATATATATATATATATATATATATATATATATATTATATTTTCAGTTTTCTGTATATAATATAATATAAACTACACTTAGAGCAGTTTAATTCTATTTCACTGTTATTTTAGTATTATTTATACACTATTGTAGTATTTTGAATTAGCTTTTATTTTTGGATTTTCAGTTTTCCATATATAATATAGTATAATTTATTATATTTATTTTTGAATTAGCTTTTATTTTTGGATTTTCAGTTTTCCGTATATAATATAGTATAATTTATTATATTTATTTTTAATATTGTATTCATATTTTGAATGACTTTTTATTTTATATTTTGAGTTTTTTTTTTATTTTAGTTGAAGTTTTAGTAATTTTGTTATGCGCTTTTGTCATTTTTTATTTTCTATATTTCTATTTCTTTTTATTTAGTTTTAGTTTGAATCATTTTAGTACAACTCACTTCATTTTGATCAATTTCTCAGAGAACAGGACTTCTTATCTTACGTCATTTTGCATTTTAAATCAATGCATCTCAATTATAAGAATGTTTCGATATTTGTACTGGAAAACAGGACACAAATACTGATTTACAACATGACTTTTGACATCTGTCTTGTGTCTGATGTCTGTACTCACCCTGTAGAGGGCAGCGGTAGACCTGCGTCTGTCTGTCCTTGAGCTCCTGGAGGAGAAACATGGAAAAAAACACAAGAGGAGATGAAGAGAGGAGGTGTTAGTTCAATATACAGCCCAGAAACCACAGGAAAAGCAAACACCTCCATCTGAAGCATTTCCTCCTCAGGGACGCTGAAACGATGACGGCATCACATACGATTACATCTACTGCAAAATCCCTTCCACCTTCAACCCCAAAGTAACAGAGAAACAACTGGGTTAGATTTTCTTGAGGAGGCGAGATCTGATGTTTCCCAGAGGCTGCCGCTGTGATGGTTTGAGACATTATCATGATCTCATACCTTACTGACAGGAACATTTAGAGGTTTTGTTGCTAAATGATCACATGGAACGAGTCAGATCCAGACATATGACTGAGATCTGTCATAAACACCTTCAGGAACAGACTAAATCATCTGACGTCTGAACCACAAAAATGCTCAACGGCCCACCGCTGTACAAATCCCAACCTGCTCACGATTACACATGTAAAGCAAGCAGTCGACAACTACCTCAAATACAGCCATCAGATCCACTCAAGACCTTTAAAATCAACCATCAGTTTCTCTGCAGACGCCAAAAATCCACCCGAAGCCACTGCAGATTAGATATAGTAAATATTCACAATGATTTTATTAAAGACGTCTCTTCTGCTCAACAAGGATACATTTATTTGATTAAAAAATACAGTAAAAATTTTGAAATATTATTACAATTTCAAATAACTCTTTTCTATGTGAATATCTGTTAAACTGTAATGTATTTCTGTGATGCGCAGCTGTATTTCCAGCATCATTCCTCCAGTCTTCAGTGTCACATGATCTTCAGAAATCAGTATAATAT
>NW_015505495.1:716204-741204 GCF_001515645.1 Sinocyclocheilus grahami
CATTAAACTGTAATTTATTTCTGTGATGCGCAGCTGTATTTCCAGCATCATTCCTCCAGTCTTCAGTGTCACATGATCTTCAGAAATCAGTATAATATGCTGATCTGCTGCTCGAGAAATATTTCTGATTATTATCAATGTTGAAAACAGTTGTGCTGCACAATATTTTTGTGGAAACTGTGATGCATTTTATTTTTCAGGATTCACAGATGAATAGAAAGTTCGAAAGAACGGCATTTATTTGAAATAGAAATCCTTTGTAATGTTATAAATGTCTTTACTGTCACTTCTGATTAATTTAATGTATCCTTACTGAATAAAAGCATCAGTTTCTTCTTACTAACCCCAAAATTTTGAACATTACTGTATAAGTGCATACACATAAATAATTTTTTAATTTGTAACAATTAGTAATTTATACACAAAAATCATTTTTAGCATCTTTTAATTTGTAACAATTTTTTCTGTTGATATAAAATATATAAAATGATTTGAACATGCTTTATGCGATTTTTATTCCACAGTTTTAACATATGCTGAAACACACTCTTGACAGTCATGCAATCGACCAATGAGACGCTCCGAGAGGCGGGTCCAGACGTGTTTTCTGTAATCCAATTAGCTGTATTGATTTCAAACACATCCGCCTCCCAGAATGCAACACTGCGATGATTTCCAGCAGCAGGACGGCCATGTTTTCTTTAAAGTCACATGTCTGTGAACTCATTACCACCCAGCGCAACAGATGCATCCCAGATCTGACCGCCCTCTGCATTTTTAAGACTAACACATGTTATTTTACCCATAATGCCATCACCCACTGAGGCCCTTTTTAAACAGCAATGTGTGGGCCATATGCTTCATTAAGAGAGAGCTGGTTCCAAAAACAGGCCCTGGTTTCTTTATTGTCTCGCGCCGCCTTCCGTCTCTGACGCTTCCAGCTCAAACTCTCAAACTGTTGAAAGGGCATCTGGAGGCAAATCCATGTGTTCTGAAGGCCTACATTTGTGAAATAAGCATCTAAAATGAGTCTGTGGTGTATCAGATCTCAACATCACGGCTCTTGAGAGCGAAGCGTTTGCTTCTACTTCATGCAGAGTGGCTTCAGACGTTTCATGTGTGATTGAGTAACTAAAAGAGGCCGTAATAAACCAATTCACCTGTCAGTCTCACTACTAACCAGAGTTATCATATACTAGAACCAGTGGCCTTTAAGTATCATTGATATCCTATTAGGCCTATAGTTTTTGTTGTTTATTTATATATTTCATTTGTATATTTTAATTTTAATTTGAAAGTTTTAGCATAGATATATATATTTTTACAGCATTTATTAATCGTTGTTAATGTTAATAACTAAAACGCAACTTCAAATTTGTAAGTTAGTAAGAAATTAGCACTTTTATTCATTAGGGATGCATTCAATTTATATTGTTACAACAGATTTCTATTTCAAATAAATGCTGTTTTTTTATTTTCTATTCATCTGTGAATCCTGAAAAATAAAACGAGTCACGGTTTCCACAAAATATGATGCAGCGCAACTGTTTTCAACATTGATAATAATCAGAAATGTTTCTTGAGCAGCAACTCAGCATATTAGAATGTTTTCTGAAGATCATGTGACACTGAAGACTGGAGTAATAATGCTGAAAATGCAGCTTTGATCACAGGAATAAATTACATTTTAACAGATATTAACATAGAAAACAGCTATTTTACATTGTAATAATATTTCACAATTTTTACTGTATTTTTTATGAAATAAATGCAGCCTTGGTGAGCAGAAGAGACTCTTTTAAAAACATTTAAAAAACGAATTGACCCAAAACTTCTGAACAGTAGTGTATGCATGTGTTGCCAGTGTATGGCAGATAGTAGCTGACGTATGTCTGGCTGTGTAGTGAGAGTCGGGCAGTAACGTCCCTGACGCTGGTCTCTGTCCAGACCGGACTCATTAACGCGCTCCAGCGATCAGCTCTGCGCCAAAGCATCCACAGCATCTCACTAATGTTGTAATCTCTGCTTTGGTCTTGGCTTGTAGCTAACAAAAAATACTCAGGAGACTCACTTCCAAGAATCGGTCAGATCCACTGTTCAATGAACACACTGGAAAGAAAATTGGTGTAAATGTGTATAATGGCATGCTGTAACCATTTATGCTGCAATACATTAGAAACAATTCAATAACAGTCAAAAACGTGCAGAAAACTATTGCAAAATTGCTCATTTGTAGCATTTAAACATGCATACAAAATCACAGAAAGGACAAGTTAGGCAATCAAAGACTATATTAAAAATAATTATGCATGCATCTCTTAGTTCCATTTCATTGATGCACTTTGTTTCGGGGCACGTACTCATGAACAACACAGTACCAGCATGCCACAGATGGCCGAAGGGCTTTTACTCCAGAGCAGGGAGACTTTTCACCCTGAGGTCAGATGTGAGGCACAGCGTTTTCTTGGCAGGACATGAAGCGCTCCAGAGGCCTCAGATACAGCAGCTGTGGAGCGAGTCTCTTCACTCATCTGCGTCAGAGGCCCGGCCAGACGTTTGAAGTTCTCCAGGCCTGTAAATCACAGAACATCTCCTGGACTCATCCAAAGCTCCCTTTCGCTAATCTCAGCCATGGCCTGCTGGAATACCAACGACCCGATCGACTATTTCAGCTCATTCATTACTGCTATTTTCTGCTTCCTCTGTAAGTGTAACATGCTGATATTTGTCTGCTGGAGAAAATTAGACTCATTTCATCAAACCCACCACAGAACGAGCCACAGGTCAAACGCTTCCGGTATTCAGATTCAAGAGGAATTCACTAAGAATTACTTGTCATTCATTTACTCACACTCTCTTGTTTTAGCACTTCAATTTAATAAAATAGTTGCAAAAATGAGGCAATAGTGCAAATGCCAGGTCATAGTTTTGAGCAATGTTCCCTCTAAGCAGAAGAAATAATGCACCAGACAGCCAGCTCTTTAACCTCCTTTCTATAAGCAGACTCGTCTCTGTCCTGGATGAGGCAGATGACTGAGTGTCGTCCACAAACTTCAGGAGCTTGACAGAGCGCTCTTTAGAGGTGCAGTCATTTGTGTAGAGGGAGAAGAGCAGTGGGGAGAGCACACATGCCTGGGGGGCGCAAGTGCTGATGGTGCGGCTGTTTGACATGAATTTCCCCACTCTCACTAGCTGTTGCCTATCTGTCAGAAAGCTGGTGATTCACTGACAGATAGAGCTAGGAACAGAGAGGTGGGTTAGTTTGGTCTGGAGGAGTGTTGGGATGATGGTGTTGAAGCCTAAACTGAAGTCCACAAACAGGATCCTCACATAAGTCCCTGGTTTGTCCAGATATTGTAGAATATAATGCCGTCCCATGTTTACCACATCATTCATGGACCTGTTTGCTCGATAAGCAAACTGCAGGGGGACCAGCAAGCGTCCAATGATGTCCTTCAGGTGGGCCAGCACCAGTCTTTCAAACGACTTCATGACCACAAACGTTAAAGCCACAGGTCTGTAGTCATTCAGTCCTGTGATTTTGGGTATCTTTGGGATGGGGATGAGGGTGGAGCGTTTGAAGCCGGAAGGGACTTCGCTCATCTCCAGTGATCTATTGAAGATCTGTGTGAAGATGGAAGCCAGCTGGTCAGCACAGGTTTTCAGACAGGCAGTTGTAGATGGTGATGTCTTTCAGTCCTTTCCACACTGAAGCAGGGTCGTTGGCAGAAAACTGGTTTCTCAGATTTTCAGAGTAGTTCCTCTTAGCCACGCTGATCTCCTTTGTCAGTGTGTTTTTGGTCTGTTTATTGAAGACTCTGTCCTCACTCCTGTAGGCGTCCTCTTTGGCCTGACGGAGTTGTCTGAGTTTCGCTGTGAACCACAGTTTGTTGTTGTTGTAAGTTAAATGAGTCCTGGTAGGAATGCACATATCCTCACAGAATCTGATGTATGATGTTACAGAATCTGTGAGCTCGTCCAGATCGGTGGCTGCAGCTTCAAAAGCACTCCAGTCAGTGCAGTCGAAGCAGGCTTGTAAATCCCGCTCTGCTTCATTAGTCCATCTTTTCACAGTCCTTATTACAGGTTTAGCTGATTTCAGTTTCTGCCTGTTAGTCGGTATAAGAGGAACCAGACAGTGATCAGAGTGCCACCCAATGTTGTGCACACCGCCACGCGAAACGACATCGCGCGCACTCAAAGCGAACTTGCGGACGCTCGAGTATAAATCAGCCTTGAGCGTGTGAGCGTTAGATACAGTGAAGACAGCACGTTAGTTTAGAACGTTTTATTGTTTTTATTGTAGAGAGTGTGTTAATTTGTGCAATGATAACCTACCAGCAATGTAAATTATTTTTTAAACATATTAGAATTAGAGTACATTACAATATAAATTTATTAGAACAAGTACATTATTATTTATGGGCTTAAAAACAAGATGCAAGCAATCAGAATATTGTACCTGGTGGGGAGTGCCCAATGTAAACATGAAACATATGCCATTACCTATATTGTACTGTGGTACAGTTATAGAGGCCCTTCATAATGCAGAGGTCAGCTGCCTGCTCTGCCAATAGTTAGAAATGGCTCTATAGTAAGCAGTTTAATAAACAGCTGTTTTTCTAAATTCTGCTTTGGTGAAATTCAGTGCAGTCATGTATCGTGATACGTATCGTATCGTGACTTTGCTGGTGATACACAGCCCTAAAAGAGACAGCAGCCTAATAAACGCGCTGCCTGTCATTAATGTTAATCAAAGAACAAAAGAAAATCATTCACTGATCTGGACTGAATATTTTTTATAACTTTAATTAATCTATATTTTATTTATGAAAAGAAAACTATGCAGTGTTTTTAAACTTTTAATTACGGTTTCTGTACCTGAAATTTGGTTCAGTCATTTTATTACTGACTGTTTACTTTAGCCTTTAACAAGTCTTTAACACTTTAATATTTGAAATTTATATGAATCTAGTTGTTTTTGCTGTGGTTTTTTTTAAAGCATAGGCAAAATTCCTCTTGCAGTGTTCTGTAGGCTGCTGATTTTTGCTCATGTTATTCAGCTGCAACAGAATGCTTTGTAAAAAGACAGAATAAATGTTTGAGATCTAAATGTTTGACTTAATTTTTTTATAATGGATTTTTTTATCTTATTGGAATCGAAACTAGGAATCAATCAGCAGAATCAGAATCGGAATCAGTTTTCAAATCAAGTTTTGCTCAGCATGAATAAAAAATTAGAGGGGTCATTGGTTATGAGATAAAAACGTGAAATTATGACAAAAAGCTGATATTAATAAAATACTAAATCAAAATTATGTCAGAATAAAAAACTGAACTTACTAAGACACTAAGAGATAACTATGAGATACAAAGTTAAAATTGTCAATTATGAGATACTAAGTCATAATTATGAGATAAAAGGTAGAAATTATGACAAAATGTACAAGACACTAATTGGTAACTATGATATACAAAGTCAAAATTATGGCATACTAAATCATATTTATGAGATAAAGTCAAATTATGTAAATTATGAGATAAAAAGTTGAAATAATGATATAAGAAGTCAATAATATGGCAGGTCAAAATTATGAGATACTAAATAATTATGAGGTAAAAGTCAAAATTATGACAAAAAGCTGAGATGAAGATACTAATTCACAACTGTAATATACAATTCAAAATTATGCTAGAATTATGAGATAACAAGTTGAAATTATGAGATAAAAAACTGAATTTACTAAGACCCTAAGTGACAACTATGAGATACAAAGTCAAATTTATGACATACTAAATCATGATTATGAGGTAAAAAGTCAAAAGTATGACACAAAAAGCTGAGATTACTAAAATACTAAGTCATAACTATGAGATCCAAAGTCACATGAGATAAAAATTTGAGGTCACAATTACAAAATACTCAGACATAATTATGAGATAATAATGACATTATCAATATTATGACAAACACTCAAACTTATTATGACAAACTATATAATAATCATGACTGTTTACTAAAATAATTGTAAAAATGAGACAAAGGTACAAATGCACTCAAAAGGCATGTGCTGATCCCAATTTTTGCATGCAGCAATTGTTTCAGTCAAAATGTTACACTAGTTAGTCAAAAACCACCTGGTTTTTGTCTCCTTGCAGTCTGTCTTGTCCAGCTAACGTTTATTTAACTGTACACTCTATTTCAGACTAGAATTCAGTATGCTTTGAAATTATAAGGAAAAGAAAATTAAGTGAATCCAGAGTGGTTTATGTTCACTTGATTTCATTTTCACATAGTTTTCTAAATATATTTGGCTGTTTCTGAGCTACTGACACAGCTAATACACAGCTAACTGAATTCAAGCCCTACTCTCTAAATCCTGAATCATCCAGAGAGCCTCTCTGAAACCTCTACCAGATGTCGGGGCGTCTTTATGAGCAGCCCATCCTCATCCTAGAACCGCAAATGTGCCACACACTTGAACCTCAGCAGCACCTCTCAAACAGCTTTTACGGGCCGCTCTTAAATGGGAGCTGCAGAACACTTTCTCAGACTTTCAGTGTGGTTTGTGTATAATATTTAAAGGTTAGTATGAACAGAAGACACAGAGTTCAGTGAGATGGTGTGGTTTAAATTGAGTAAATCCAGCTTAGTTATTCTAGAATGTCAAACAACTACACTGCTCTAGTTATTCTGAGTGTTTTTTCTGACCCTGACGGTGGATTTTTGCAGTCATGAAGAGTTGTATATTAAAATAAACCAAAATAAACATGTTACTGGTTGTACTTGTACTTGAAAATCACATTGGCTTCTTCTCTATGCATGGAAACATGCTTTGGTAAATAAATAAAAAAGTGACAGTTATTGGATAAAAAGTTTAAAGTATGATATAAAAAAGTAAAAATAATAATAAAAAAAGTAACATGATAAGTCAAAATTATGACATTTTAAGTAATAATTACGAGATAAAAAGTAAGTTAGACAAAAAAGTCGAACGTATTAGGAAAAAGTCATAATTAACTGAATTGAATTATGACATTAAAAGTTGAAAAACTGAGATATTAAGTCATAATAATGTTGCAAAGTCATAAATATGAGATACAAAATCATAATTATGACAAAAAGTTAGTTATAAGAAAAGTCATAATTATCTCATAATTATGTACAAGTCATAATTTTGACCTCATCTTTGACTTTTTATATGATTTCAACTTTTTATCTCATAATTATGACTTAGTATGTCATATTTATGACATGTTGAGAAACTATCTTCATAACATACTAAGTCATAATTATGAGATAAAAAGTCATAGTCATAATTATGACATGCAAGTCATAATTAAAAATCTAAATAAAAAAGAATTAGAGAAAAAGTCAACATTATGGGGAAAAAGTCATAATTTTCAATAATAGTTGAAGAAATACGAAGTCATAATTATGACATAAAAGTAACCATTATGAGAGTCATAATTATCTCATAATTATGACTTAGTATGTCATCATTTTGACTTCTTGTATTTACTGTGACTTTTTTGTCATAATTATGTCATAATTATGACATTAAAAGTTGAAAGAAATTAGATATTAAGTCATAATAATGAGATCAAAAGTCATACGAGTCATTTTATTTACATAAAAAGTCATAAATATAACAAAGTCAGAATGATGAGACCAAGTGATAATTATGACATAATCGAAATTTAGATGATTTTTCACGTCATAATGACTTTTTATCTCATAATTTCAACTATGTCATAATTATGATTTACCAAAGCATGCTTTGTTTGGAAAGGGGCTTCCATAAACATGAAGTGCTTTCAACACATTTTACTTCCACAATCTGATGCAGTTTTAAGTGAAATCGGATATTCAACAGGAAAAGATATATAAGGCGGAAACATTGTGAACAGATTTGAACATTGCCAACAGTCAACTGTGAACCGCAATGTTACTTTGATGAACAAATGCATCTTTAAACATGCAATAGTAGCATGCAACTTTTTCACTATGTGTTGTATGTTTCACAAAAGGCACGTACTATGCTTTATCCAGCACACTAGTGCTCCATTCTTAATTTTGGCAAATAAAAATGTATGCTATACCTACACAGCATCTAATGAGCACACTAATGACTGCTGAGAGAGTCTGGAGTTCAGAAATTGTGGCACCTTAATCATAAGATCCAACCGCATGGCGTGTGATTGCACTGCAGATTAAAAGCCCTTTAAGAGCTTGACCCGTATCCGCTCTGCAGAGTGTCTGACATACGAGTGCTATCTCTCTATTGCCACCTCACCAGACCGGTCGGCGAGCTTGTCTCTCATCTCTTTAGTACACACTGCGCACGCTTCTCCCGGCTGGGCTGTCAGACCGCAGGAACAGGCTCAAATCCAAGATGTGAAGTTCCTCACGCCCGTGGCATCGGCCAGGGGTCACCGGCAGGTCAACTGTGACCCGCTCCTAAAAATACAGCCCTGCTCTTCCGCGGAAAGAGAAGGCATCTGGAGATGGGACACGTCAAATGGAGCGGAGCCAACGGACCCCTGGTGTTAACAGCACACGGACGGACGGATCAACACAATGAAGCCGCAGGAATATAAACAGAGCCCGTGAGGAAGGGACTGTATGTGGATGAATGTATATACACCTCATTGTTTCGGTGGCTTCCTGATATTGCTAAGGTGAAGGGTCATCTCGTCCATCACCTGTTTATGTAGATCAGTGGCGGGAAGCTACTCTGACTCTAGTTGTGTTACAACAATAACTGGCACAAAAATGCACATGATGACATTACACACCATTATTTATATGTGCCTAAAATAACAGCATCATTTAACAAAACACTTCAATGTAAAAAATGCAGAAAATGTATGCCTCGCAGAGATTCAAATGAATCAGTGAATCTTTAAGCCAGTTCATTGAAATGAACCATCTAACTGATTCACCAAAAAAATTTATTAAAAAGTAAAATAAAATACAACAAATGAAAAAAATAAAATAAATAATAATAAGGCGAAGGTTCATCTTCTCCATCAACTCTTCGTGTACATCAGTGAAACTTAACCTACAAGTCAAACCGCAGTTTACTATAATAAACTAAAACATTTTAAATATATAGGCATCAAATAATGTTTTTTAAAAATTTATTTTTGCAATCAAAGCTGCATTTAATTGGCACAAAATGCATGTGATAGCATTACACAGCATTATTTATATGAGCCTAAAACTAAAAAATTTTACAAAATATTTCAATTCAGAAAATGAATGCCTCACAGAGATTCAAATTAATCAGTGAATCTTTTTAAGAGAGTTCACTGAAATTAATCATCCATATAAACAGATGTGTACAATACAATAATCAAGTAAAAAATAAATAAATAATAAAGGAATTAATAAAAAAATACAATTAAAGAAAACAATATATAAAGTGAAACAATAAAAATATCAATAAAACAAAATAAAAAAATTTATAGAATAAGGATTAAAATAAAATAAATAATACATACAATGAAATATAAAAATAAAAATAAAACAAAACAAGAATAAAATAAAATATAAAATATTATAATAAATACAAAAATTAAATAATAAAATAAAAAAATCTAGATATATTCTCTGAAAACAAGTCTTATCAATTTTCTGCTTCTCGGGTTAAAAAAAAACAAAACTGGATATTTTTACTGGACCTAAGTCAAAAATACAGATAATGATTCCATGCACAGCTAAAACATTTGTGCTCATCTACAGTGAAGGATTTCAGCCTGCACTCTGAGGAGCCCAGCTGTGTGAATTCACTTCATCCACGGCAGAAGACACACAGATCAAAGGTCTCCTCCTGCGCTGTTCTCCTCCGCCCCGTTTGACAACACATTTCCAGAGATATTTACTATAAAACGCACGACCGTGACAAAATTGAGACTAAACCCAGCCGTCTACAGCCCTACACAACATCCAAACACTGCTAAATCAAAGTGACTCAACTAGAACCAAGTCAATTCACTATCAATTTCAACAGGATTTGACAGTAAAACGTTGCTAAGCTAATGATGCCACACTTCAATAAGCATCGAAAATACATTACACACACAAAATACTTCATATTATTTAACTATATATTTTCACTATTGAATGATTTATATTTATATAAATAATAAAAACACACACACACACACACACACACTCATTTATAAATTTACATATATTTATATATATATATATATTCACATTTAATTAATTATATATTTATATACATATATAGTGTAAATAATATATATATATTTTTTTTTTCACTACTGAATTATTTATATTTATATAAATATTAAATGAATACACACACACACACATAAACTATAGATTGAAATTTTAAAAATAAAATAAAATATATTCTGATGAACAGAATATATATTCATACATTATATATTTATATAAATAATTTATCAGAATGCTTATAAATTATTAAGTACATAAAAATATATATGTAAATATACACATTATTTATACATTTACATACATACATATTTACATTTAATTAATTAATATTATATAAATGTATAAATAATGTAAATATGTATTAGATACATATTATATTATTATTAAATGACTGTATTATTAGTACTATATATATATATATATTATTAAATGTGTTGTTATTATTATATTAGTATTATTTCGATACATTTTTACTGTTGAATGATTTATATGTTTTATATTTATATAAGATATATATACTGTACACACACACACACACACACATATATACATATCTATATATATGTATATATATATATATATAAAATGAAATAAAATAAAATAAAACGCAAACTACACAGCAGCACACTTCACCATTAAACCATCAATAGCTGTAACAGGCAGAAAGACATTATAAGAAACCATTGGGTAGAGCTGGCACAAAAACAATGAGCTCCAGTGATATGAAGTGACGTTTGAGGAGAAACAGGAACACTGAGCTCTTCCCAAGCATGTAAAGCGGTGGAATGAGAACGTGGTGAAGAGTTCAGATGTGCTGATACAGTGATGCAGATACGATCAGCCAGACCCGTATCAACATACAGGAGAGGTGCTGCACTAGAAGAGCTGGACGAATGCATCCTGAAAAACACCTCCACATGTCTGGAAACTGTAAAAGGTCAAGTTTACTGCATCTTGGGTTTCCAAGCGCCTCTGAAACAAAAATGCCCATTTTCCTCTAACGCCTCAAAACCAGCCGAACATCAGAGATCAAGTGTAGCGTGAACACAGCGCTCTCCACGTTCCCTCCATATGACGCCTTCAGACCGGCCCGAGTATTGAACATCCATCTGAATCAGTAAAGGAGGGAGTTTGCTGTTTGTTTCTGCAGGTCAACAGCGCGTGAAACAGCAGACAGACGATTGAAGTCACGCCGCCGTTGGAGGAAGTGACCGAGAGAAAAGAGAAAAGAGTTTGCTTTCAGGAAGAAAACGAAACAGTGGCATCTTTCAGGCCGTTCAAACCCTCATCCAGTCCTCGTCTCATGATGAGATCCCGGCGCTTCTGCAGAAAAGAGCCTGTGGCTGTTCTGAGAACCACAACAGACAGTAATCGACTAAAAAACTCTAGTCTCTAATTCAACTACAGTCAACTTACTCATTTCAGAAAGTACTTAGCTACAATACAAGCTACTAATATATGTAAATATATATTTAAATAAAAAAAGAAATAGAGAAGTGTATATATATATATATATACACATACACACACACACACACACACTTATCATGTAAATATATATGTATTTATTATTATTATATTTATATATATTTATATAATTTTTCTATAAATAAATGCGTGTATATATATATATTAAGAAATGTTTTAAAATATTTATTATATTATAACATAATCATATATGTTTATTTATACATTTACATACAGTATATTTATGCTCATTTAATAACATATTTAATTATATAAATACGTATTTATTATTATATTATTTATATATTTACATACATTTATTACTATATTTTATTATATTTATTTATTTATATTATATTTTATAAATAACTTTCATATACACACAATAAAAAACAATGTACTAAAAAAAACTAAAAACTAAAAATATATATATTATTATATATTTATACATTTACATATATATTTACATTCATATAATTACAAATAATTTTACATATATATATATATAATGTAAATATACATGTATTTATTTTTATTATTATATTTCTATAAATACCTATATATATATATATATATACACAATAACAAATTATTTATTATTATATTATATAATTTAATAATATAATAGTATCTACATATACATATATACATATGACATAATAGCAATCAATTTACATTCTCAATTAAGGTGACCGACAGTATTAAACAATTTATATTACATACTATCAAGAACACCACCGTAAATAATGAAATAGTGATTATTTTGTAGTCTTACATCAATAAACAAAAAATGCAGCAGATTCATCTGAGCGGCGATTCAAAGGAATCAGTGAATCCGTTTTTTTGTAATCCTAAAATTTTTAGTTAATTTAAAATAGCAGTCCAATGAACGAACACCAAACGCACTGACTCACTGAAATCAATCTCATTTCCCAACGCTCCATACAAGTTAGCAGTGTCACTATTTACTTCATGTATTACCCCACAACACCGACAGCTATGGTTTATTTAGGGTGTCTGTGCTTCATAAACAGTCAAATCACATTTTGTTGGTGCCTAAATTTCAAAGACCAACCTGAGTGCTTCTCTTCAAACACGGGACTGCATCAACCTCAAAATGCCTCATGAAAGATAATGATTTAAACATTTGATTCTTGCGGTGGAGCCACATCTGGAAGTGGCTTTTGATGGAGCGAGTGCGTCCAACTAACAAAGGCCCATTCGCAGCTATTCCCAATCCGAGAGGAATTCTGCTCCGACTGCAGCCCCAACCCCTCGCTTTGAAGCCGCCGGTGAGTTTCGACAGCTAACCACTTTCAGATGTGGCCGTGTAGTTTTATGGCTTGAATAATAGCGATACCTACACATGTGGGAGCTAGAGGTCCAGAACGGGGAGAAAAATCTGCTTCCATTCACTCCTGCTTTTCTTATGTCACGGGAATATCCAGTTCTCACCGTTTCTGAACTTTAAAACTACACAAAAGTGTGCAATTTCTGAATGTAACAATGTGCAAGGTGTCTTCAAGTTGCCTTACTCGTTAATTCTGTTAACAAAAACTATGACGAAAAATATTCATTGACTACCTTTTTTGGCCATGATTAAGACGAGACGACACTGGCAACATTACACACTAATTGTGACTACATCAGCATTAAATATCGATGATGACAACTGAGACTACAATTTAGTTAAAAAAAAAAAGACTCTATATATCCAAAATGTCTCTATATTTTCATCAACCAAAAAAAGAGGAAAAATATACATGCCTGGTTGCCAGATGAGTTTAAATCCCCCAATCAGAGCTTTTCTCTTACAAGAACACATTTTCTTCCCAGTGTTGAATTTATCTTCACAACCTGGCAACCATTCGCATGCAAAATAAAGCACTGATGATCTGAAAACATTGACAAACATGTAATTTGGTGATATATATATATATATGTATAATCCTGTAATGATACATCACGATATCTAACTATGAAAACAAAATGCCTGTGAAAAGGTTAAGTGCTGGTCCAAACTGCTGAAAATTCTGCAAAAATTTAAATTCTGTCATTTACTCACTCTCAGGTTGTTTTAAACCTGAATGAGTTTCTTTCTTCTGTTGAAAATAAAAGTTATTTTGAAGAATCAGTTGCTGGTCCCCAGTGACTTCCATTGTATTTTTTCCCCTTCTATCAAAGTTAATGGGGACCAGCAACTGTTTGGTTAAACAAAATATCTTCTTTTGTATTCAGCACAAGAAAGAAATTAAAACAGGTTTGGGACAACATGAGAGTGAGTTAATATTGACAGAATTATTTTAATGACAGGTGGCAGCATGTTTAGTACTATCAGTCTGCTGTCACTTTAAGAGCAGCACGCATCTGATATATCTGTTTACTTTCACTTTAGACATAAGCAACTGTGTTTATATGTAAACCTTGTGTGTTTTTGACAGTATTAGTGCAATCAGACGTGAAAGATTACTTCAGTTGTACACGCTCAGAAAAAGCGCATGTCAGAACAGCACGTGAATGAAATGTTTAACCGGCAAGGCTTTAAAGCACATGCAAATAATGCAGTTCTTTGTTGATTTTGTTTGTCCCATCAATGATATAAAAGTCGAGGTGGGTCCAGACTTTGGACTTAAATGTTGCCGGGGCATCTATTATTTTACTCCGCCATTAAAAACCTATTTTTCTTTGGCTAGTTAACTTATGTTCACGTTTCCCTCATTCATGTGTTGAGCGCCACCTCGAGGAGCCATGAAGTAGCGATGCTGGGAGCAGGGAAATCTATTTAGAGCGCCTTATTTTATTATTTAAAATACTGATATTTGGCACCAGCGTATCGATTCTCGTATCACACGGAGAAGGACAACAATATATTGCCATATCGATATTTTGTCCCACCCCTTTATATATATATATATAAATATTCAAGAGATTTTCAAGAGAGTCAAGAGTTTGGGGCAAAAATATTTTTTTGTCTCATATTTATATTATATGATATAGTTAAGCAATATCACACGAGAAACGAGTGCAATATCACACGAGTGCTGTTTTTGTCCCAAATAGCACGAGTGCAAATGTGATATTGATTTGATACAACACCTCAATAAATAAGAACTTAATATTGTGCTATATTTTACACATATATTTTACACTATATTTGACATAACATTGTCTGTTTTTGCTCAGTTTTGGCAACAAATACTGTATATTTCCGGTAAAGCCACAGCAGAACTGTTGTCCTTCTCAGAGTAACTCACAATTTCTGAATGAATCAGTGTTTTGAATGAATCGGGTGCACCAATGATTCAATGGCACACATTCATAATGAGAGACATTTACTTCATTGCTGAATGAATCAACCATTTGAACGAATTGAATGAATAAATGACTCAATGACTTACTGATTAAGACATTTACCACCACCTACTGGCAGCTTGACAGTTTCTTATTTAGAGTATAATTTCATTAAAAATGCTTTCGATGCTTTTTTCATTTAACACAATAATAGCTTTAAATGATCTTTTGGGGCTGATTTCTCAGCCACATTTGATGTGCAATTAATTTGCGATTAATTACATTAATTCATCGCCATATCGTGTAATTAATTCGATTAACATTTTTAAATAATGAAATAGTGATCATTATTTTGCAGCCCTAATATCACTACACAAAAACGCACATTCCTCTGTTCTGTGATTCAAAGGAATCAGTGAATCATTTAGATTTTTTAATCCAAGTTCATTTAAATTACCAGTCAAATGAACAAACAACAAATGCACTGACTGACTGAAATGAGCTTTTAGTCAACTAAAACAAAACACAGGACAGGCTGACTAAATATGCTAAAAAGGACACAGGACGAAGACTAAATAAAAAAACTGCTGACAAAATGAACACTAAAGAAAGAGGTGCATTGTGTAAAAAAATGCACAAGAGTCGTGGCGTTTGTTTCTGGTTCAGTGTTTGTTTAGCGCTCAGACAGGAAGCTGGGTTTAGGGTGTCTGTCTGGCCATCCGTCTGGGGGACTGTGGAGAAAGGATGAGGTTTCTGAGGCTTTCACAAAAGGAATCTCTTTGAGGCGTTATTACATAAGCAAACACTGATACACCGCGTCTGAAAGCGACACGTTTAGAACTCGCATTATCAGATTTATGAGTCCGAGTGTCTGTTTGCAGCACCTGAGCAAAGAAACACAAGCTTTTCTGTGATCAAACACTCAGAATAACAGCGTTTACAATCCCCCGTAACATACGACAAGCAGAAATATCAATCACAGAGACTTATGAACAATCTGCATTGCAAAACACAGCGGAAAAACGGATGCAAAAACCACAAAGCACAATATTATTCACTTTTATTCTTATTAAGAGTTTGCGTGATGGTCTAATATTCTGCTTTATAATATTGGTTAGACCGGTTTAAACTCAAGTGTTTCAGAATGTGAATATTTAAATAATGTAAATATATATATGTATTTTATTATTATTCATATATATTTATAATGTAATGTTTATATAAATTATATACATTTATATAATATAAATTCATATATATATATATAGATATATATATATAAAATAAAAAAGTGTAAATATATATATAAATGCAAATTTATATATATATATTTACATATATACATACGTAAATATTTAAATTTATTTTATTATATATTTATATATATAAAAAACTGTACATATGTATTTATTATTAATATTATTAAATTTAGTATCAAATATACTATTATTAAAATATATTAACATTGATTAATGTTGATATTAATATAGTACAATTGTTTAATAATTACATTATTTTATAACAATTTTATTAATTAATTAAATATATTTTATTATGTATTTATATAAATATATAAATAAGTGGACATATGTATTTATTATTACTATCATTAAATACAGTATTAAATATACTATTATGTACATTTATATATTATATACATTTATATATATTTCAGAAATCAAAAGCAATCAATTGAGAAAAAGCAGAAATATCAATCTGAGAGAAATATGACTGCATTGCAAAACACCTTTCGAGTATTTCATTCGCTGCATTACACAACTATTGCTTAATTCATACGCAATCCATTGTTTCTATGAACATCCCGTAAAATACCTATATTAGGATATAAAATTACTCGTACTGTGATATTTGGTCAGTAAGCAAACAAACATAGGCTAGAGAAGCTGATTTCCTATCAACAAACATTTGAACTTTGATTGCAAAGTTTTTCCAAATGCCTCATCATGAAACTACTGATTAAAACACAGGTATTCAATTAATACTAACCACAGTACTAAATAAATAAATCAAATATTCCCCTGACTGCGCTTAGGCTTGCAAAATGTCCGTTTGGAGACGTTTTCTACAGCGGTTTATATGGAAACATACCTTACACACGAAAACGCAATAACCTCGGAGTCTCCTGCTGTTTGCCTTGGCCCAGAGCTGCTCGAGATCAAACGCTGACTGCCATCCAGCAGACGCGGCCAGAAAAAGTCACCAGCCTCGAGTATTTTCTTTCCTTCTCCTGTAAGCGATGCAAAGTAAACGGCTGCCATAACATCCACCGCAAGCGCTCCATTTCCATTCACTCATTCGACTCTTTAAACGCCGCGCTGACACCGGCCCGGCGAATGCACATGTATGGCATTGGTGAACAGATCTGAGATTTTCAAAACATGACATTATAGCAAAGGTGAAGCTCTATCAGTATCGATTACAACAGAAAATAATTTCACACTAACAACCAGGTCAGCGTTCTGGATGGCTTCAAAGCAGAAATGCGAAGCTGAAAGCACTTACATTAATTAAAGTCAAGTCAAGTCACCTTTATTTATATAGCGCTTTTAACAATACAGATTGTGACAAAGCAACTGAACAGCATTAATTAGGAAAATAGTGTCAATAATGCAAAATGACAATAGTAAACACTCATTTTTCAGTTAAAGACAGTTCATCATTGAATTCAGTGATGTCAACATCCAGCTCAGTTTAAATAATATCTTTGCAATCATGTCAACGATAATGCTGGAAATGAAGTGTCCCCAACTAAGCAAGCCAGAGGCGACAGCGGCAAGGAACCAAAACTCCATCGGTGACAGAATGGAGAAAAAAACCTTGGGAGAAACCAGGCTCAGTCGGGGGGCCAGTGCTCCTCTGACCTGTTTAAATTAAATTAAAGCCTGTTTATTATTTGAGCAGTTATTGCAAATCGTCCTTTTTGAGGTGCAACTACTTTTCTAGATGTGATTTCTTACTTCTGTGATGCAAGTCATCATTAGCTGGTGTGCAAAATCACATTCTGATTGTACAACGCATAATAATGATATGACATGCAGCTTTTGTTTAATGCTTAAATTGAAAATTTGCTGATAATACACTCATCCTCAGGCAACCCAAGATTAGGATGAGTTTGTTTCTTCATCAGGTTTGGAGAAATGTAGCATTGCATCACTTGCTCAGCAATGGATGCTCTGCAGTGAATGGGTGCCGTCAGAATGAGAGTCCAAACAGCTGATAAAAACATCACAATAATCCACAAGTAATCCACAGCACTGCAGTCCATCACTTAACATCCGGAGAAGACAAAAGCTGAAACACATCCAGCATTAAGAGGTTTTTAACTAAAATATGAGTCCATAATCCATAATAACGCTTCCTCCGGTGAAAAACATCTTATTGATGGATTTGTTTCTCACAAACATGCAGTTTTTGTCTTCTCCAGATGTTAATTGATGGACTGGAGTGCTGTGGATTACTTGTGGATTATTGTGATGTTTTTATCAACTGTTTGGACTCTCATTCTGACGGCACCCATTCACTGCAGAGCAACTGATGCAATGCAACATTTCTCCAAATCTGATGAAGAAACAAACTCTTCTACATCTTGGATTTAATACATTTTTAGAAAATTTTCATTTTTGTGTGAACTATTCCTTTAAGGTCAGCATGAAATGCCAAACACAGCCCGGTTTTAATTCAGTAATCTCATGAATTTCCAAATCAAACATTTTCAAAAACATAGCATTCGTGACATTCTGTTGAAAGATTAGTAAAATGTGCGCTGATTAACAGTTCGCAATAAGACCAAGAATGTGAAAGTACATAGACTCAATTCTGACTTTATGTTGACTTTAAAAACAGCGTGAAAACGCTAAACTGCCTAATTATGAATAATTGCACGTCAAAAGCCTGGAATGAGGAAAAGGCAACATTGGTGGCATCTGGAGGAGATCAAACAGTCATCGTGCGCCACCATCTCCTGATGGCACCTCAGTGTCTTTGAAGCCGTGAACCCTCAACCCGCTCGGAAAGAGTGCTTAGACAAGGAACCGGAGGAACGTAAGCAAACACCTTCAAAGCGCCTTTCCCAGCATAAATACCCTCGAATAAATAAACATGCAATCCGCCTGCAGTGTTCAAATAAAACACGGAGCATGAAAAGTGAGAGGAGGAAGTGGGGAGGAGGGGAGCGAAAGAAAAGATCTCAAACACAAATAAATAACATGAGTACCAATGGCAGACGATTATGTCTATAATGTTCTCTTATTATTAAATAAACAACATGCTTTGACAGAATGTGAAGAACAATGATACAATCATATTATTTGCATGCCGAGTCACGATTTGTCTTCTTTCTAAGGTCTATTTGCAGAGTGAATTGACCTAATTTAGCAACATTTTAGGAACTACACAAATTCACTATGGAAAGATGTAAGAAAGATGACTGAGTAGGGCTGCAGGATAAATCGAAATGGAATCGAGATCACGATTCGACAGAAGCTGCGATTGTCATGCGTGCATCTTTCAGTGAAGCACGGTTCTGTGATCAGCAGTAAATCTCCATCTGAAGGACAGAGGGTCTCTCGCGCTGAAACTCCAAATACGCCTCGCAGAAGAAACCCAGAAAATGCCTATCGCTGCGGCTGAATAAACAGAAGATTCTGCTTTCATTGATTCAACGTGACTAATAAACACACGACTACGGCAATATACGGTTGATCTGAGTTCTTATTATTATCATTTTCATTATAATAAAGTATATTTATAATGCAATGCCTTAATCACTGCTTAAATACTATGAAATATGTTGCATGCCTTATTCTGTGTAAGAAGCCACATCATCTCACAGAAGGATTTATTTCAAACACTCGACTGGCGTTATGAAGTGAGTTTGGAGTAAAAATATGTTATTAAATGTGGTATTTTCATGTGCTTTCAGATGGAGCAGCGTTTACTACACAGAGCCGTAGTTCACTGAGAAGCTACGCAAACAGCTGTCATTATCGCCAACGATTTCTTCAATTTCATAATCACGTAATAAAATCGTCTGCGATCTTTTTGCGTAACTTGTCAGTGAACTACGGCTCTGTGTAGTAAATGCTGCTCCATCTGAAAGCACGTGATGATGATTTCCTGCTGATCACAGAACCGGCATTACTATCAAAATGCGCATGACAATCGCATTCGATTAATCGTGCAGCCCTATGACTGATCACAATTTAGTATGCAAATATTATGCAAATAAATATTATTATGATGGCATCATCACTGTTGATCATACTGCATCAATAGCTACGTTTACACTTACCCAAATAATCGGTTTTCTAATGTGATTTATCGCTCAATAGAACTGAATGGCCTTTATTCATCAAGTCAGAATTGCAAGATATAAAAAAGAATTGTGAGAGATAAAGTCTGAACTCAATTTCAACTTCTCAGAACTGCCGGTTTTACATCTTGCAAATGTACAATTATGTTCTGCAAGTGAACGTCGCTCGATTGTGCCATCTCAAAGAGGCACAAGATCACTTTCACAGACTTTTACATTAAAAAAGAATTGTGAGAGATAAAGTCTGAACTCAATTTCAACTTCTCAGAACTGCCGGTTTTACATCTTGCAAATGTACAATTGTGTTCTGCAAGTGAACGTCGCTCGATTGTTCATCTCAAAGAGGCACAAGATCACTTTCACAGACTTTTACATTAACTGTTCCCTCCTGGTGGAATGACCTGCCCAACTCAATCCCAGCAGCTGAGTCCTTACCCATCTTCAAGAAACGACTAAAAACACATCTCTTCCATCTTTATTTGACCCTCTAACTCTAGCACTCTCTATTGTAATTCTATTCTTTAAAAAAAACTTGCCCCTTTTAGACTTGCACTCTATTCATTTACTAACTGCTTGTTTTTCTAAAAAAAAACAAAACAAAAAAAAAACACTATAGTACACTATATTCTATCTATTTGTTTTCTTTTCATTTATTATACAATTAACAAAAGCAAAAAAGGCCTCTAACACTAGCTTGCTCTATTCTTTTTCTATTCTATCTGTTTTCTTTTTATTTATTATATAATTTAAAAAAAACCTTGCTACATGTACTGCATTAAGCTAACTGAGACTTGTTATAGCACTTGCATATTATTGCTCTCTTGTTGATTTTGATTGCTTCCATTGTCCTCATTTGTAAGTCACTTTGGATAAAAGCATCTGCTAAATGACTAAATGTAAATGTAATATGTAATGTAATGTACAATTCTGAGTTTATATCTTGCAATTTGAACTTTTTTCTCAGAATTTACGAATTTATATATTGCAATTCTGAGTTTGTCTCGCAATTCTAACTTTATGTCTCACAATTCTGACTTTATATCTCACAATTCTGACTTTATATTAGGGCTGTGTATCACCAGCAAAGTCACGATACGATACGTATCACGATACAGGACTGCACTGAATTTCACCAAAGCAGAATTTAGTAAAACAGCTGTTTATTAAACACTGCATACTGTAGTGCCATTTCTAACTATTGGCAGAGCAGGCAGCTGACCTCTGCATTATGAAGGGCCTCCATAACTGTACCACAGTACATTATAGGTAATGGCATATGTTTCATGTTTACATTGTGCACTCCCCACCAGGTACAATATTCTGATTGTTATCGTCGTATCGATATTTTGAACACAGCACTACTTTATATCTCACAATTCTGACTTTATATCTCATAATTCTGACTTTGTATATCACAATTCTGAGTTTATTTTGCAATTCTGAGGTTATATCTCATAATTCTGATTTTATATTTAGCAATTCTAACTATATCTTTTAATTCTGACTATATCTCTTAATTCTGACTTTATATCTCACAATTCTGAGTTAATCTCGCAATTCTGACTTTATATCTCATAATTCTGACTTTATATCAATTCTGAGTTTATATCTTGTAATTCTGAGAAGGCTGATTTATACTCGACGCGTCCGCAAGTTCGCTTTGAGTGCGCGTGATGTCGTTTTGCGTGGCGGTGTGCACGACATTTTTTGTAACTTTCCGCGCAGCTCCGCTTCCGAAGATGCATGAGTTCAAAGCGACCCTAGCCGAACAGAAGCAGTTTGGTGTTAAGTGCAATCACTCACACAGATCACGTTGCGGCCGAACTCAGACATTCAGGAACAAACTTTTTAGCGCTGCCCAATTCTGACTTTATATCTCATAATTCTGATTTTATATCAATTCTGAGTTTATATCTTGTAATTCTGACTTTGTTCCACAATTCTGAGTTAATCTCACAATTCTGACTTTATATCTCATAATTCTGACTTTATATCTCATAATTCTTTATATCTTGTAATTCTGAGATTATATCTCGTAATTCTGACTTTGTTCCACAATTCTGAGTTAATCTCGCAATTCTGACTTTATATCTCATAATTCTGACTTTATATCAATTCTTAGTTTATATCTTGTAATTCTGAGATTATATCTCGTAATTCTGACTTTGTTCCACAATTCTGAGTTAATATCACAATTCTGACTTTATATCTCATAATTCTGATTTTATATCTCATAATTCTGACTTTATATAAATTCTGAGTTTATATCTTGTAATTCTGAGATTATATCTCGTAATTCTGATTTTGTTCCACAATTCTGAGTTAATCTCACAATTCTGACTTTATATCTCATAATTCTGATTTTATATCTCATAATTCTGACTTTATATCTCATAATTCTGAGTTTATATCTTGTAATTCTGAGATTATATCTCGTAATTCTGACTTTGTTCCACAATTCTGAGTTAATCTCGCAATTCTGACTTTATATCTCATAATTCTGACTTTATATCAATTCTTAGTTTATATCTTGTAATTCTGAGATTATATCTCGTAATTCTGACTTTGTTCCACAATTCTGAGTTAATCTCGCAATTCTGACTTTATATCTCATAATTCTGACTTTATAACTCACAATTGTATCGATATTTTGAACACAGCACTACTTTATATCTCACAATTCTGACTTCATCTCGCAATTCTGACTTTGTATATCACAATTCTGAGTTTATTTTGCAATTCTGAGGTTATATCTCATAATTCTGACTTTATATTCAGCAATTCTAACTATATCTTTTAATTCTGACTATATCTCTTAATTATGACTTTATATCTCACAATTCTGAGTTAATCTCACAATTCTGACTTTATATAAATTCTGAGTTTATATCTTATAATTCTGAGTTTATATCTCATAATTCTGAGATTATATCTCGTAATTCTGATTTTGTTTCACAATTCTGACTTTATATCTCACAATTCTGAGTTAATCTCACAATTCTGACTTTATATCTCACAATTCTGAGTTAATCTCACAATTCTGACTTTATATCACATAATTCTGACTTTATATCAATTCTGAGTTTATATCTCGTAATTCTGACTTTGTTTCGCAATTCTGAGTTAATCTCACAATTCTGACTTTATTTTCTCATAATTCTGACTATATCAATTCTGAGTTAATCTCATAATTCTCACTTTATATCTCACAATTCTGACTTCATCTCGTAATTCTGAGTTTATTTTGCAATTCTGAGTTTATATCTCATAATTCTGAGTTTATATCTAGTAATTCTGACTTTATATCTCGTAATTCTGAGTTTATTTAGCAATTCTGACTTTATATCAATTCTGACTTTATATCTCACAATTCTTAGTTAATCTCATAATTCTCACTTTATATCTCACAATTCTGACTTCATCTCGCAATTCTGAGTTTATTTTGCAATTCTGACTTTATATCTCGTAATTCTGAGTTTATTTAGCAATTCTGACTTTATATCTCGTAATTCGGACTTTATATCTTGCAATACTGAGTTAATCTCACAATTCTGCCATTTTTTCTTACAATTGTGAGATATAAAAGTCAGAATTGTGAGGTAAAAAGTCGCAATAACAAGCTTCCATAAAAAATATACAGCACACTTAAGACTGAATGCAGTCTGTAAGTTAACGCTTTGGGCTCGTGAAAAACTCATCAGCGCGCTGATAGGCTGTTGCTACGCGTTTGTTAAAGATCATCAATCTGGAGTAAAGAAAAAGAGAAGAAAACCAGCCTGTCAGTGCCACATCTACTGACCACTCCCTGTTCCCCCAAAACAACACCCTTCATCGCACCCCACCACCTCAAAGCCTTCAGAAAAACAGGCCCTTATCGGCCCCCGGACGCCCCATGGCGAGCTCGAGGATTTCTGCTGTACAAACCAGAAACAGATGTCTGCAGGGGCCGCGCTGAAAGACCCCGCTGTTCTGGACGGCCGCCACATGCTTCTCATTCAGAGATGAAGGCTCACGGCCCGCCAACGTAAAAAGAAAAACCCAAGTCGCCTCAAAACCCCGAATACCATTCGAGCACGTCTTTAGTTACCAGGAGAATGTCGGCTATTAAACGAAGGCGCGACGTCGGGCCAATAGCGCAGTTCAGCTCCAACAAGACAATGGTGTTTCTCCAGAAGTCAGAGAACATGAGAAAAGCAGAGGGAGAAAGATGTCACTGAATGTGACGCTCTTAAACAGGCCAGATATCCACCACACGCTGCCAAAGCAAATACCGCTGACTCGAAGCGAACATGTGAGGAGGAGATGCCAGAGACCGAACGAGCCCAACTAAAACAAGAAAATACACAGCTCTGTTGAGGTGAGAAATCTGATTTCTGAAAGTAAACATGAGATTACAGAACGAGTCCACTTTGACTGGCTATCAAGAAACATCATCCATCAGGGCCTGTTATATCTGAGAGAACATGTCACACAAATCACTTTTAGAGATTTCTACGTTTATTCCCACCACGTTTTGGGAAATAATCATTATACTTCAAGAGTTTAGCTTGGCCGTGGTTAAAAAAAAGCACAAAACAAACAACTTCAAGATCTAGTAGAGATCCAAACAGTTGCTGTAAACTATTTCAGCCACTTTGCAAACTTCGGGTTTGGTCTAAGTTAAACCGCCTCCATTGCAACCAAATGCATCTTCATACACA
>NW_015505495.1:746204-772427 GCF_001515645.1 Sinocyclocheilus grahami
CATCATGATTACACAGAAAGAGACTGTTTGCATGGAGAAAACACCATTTGTGGGAATTATACAGTTTATCTGCTTTAAAAAAGCAGCCTTAATAATTTAGAAAACTATACAAATCAAATCATAAAATTAATAACTTAAAGGCCTCCAACTAAAAATACGAGGTTTAAACTCTTTTGCTATCCCTTACTGTGATATTTGCTTAAAAAAAATGAAAGATTAGCTGAAACTATTTGGTGGTAATGGATTTTATGCCACAATTGCTGTTAATGGAGCTTCAAATGTATGAAAATCTGAAAATTACTATAAAATGACAAAGAATGTGACCAACATGGAATGTTCTGTGCATAGAAAACTAAAGTTGGAGTTTGCATGAATGCTTCTGTTATTTTCCTGTTTATTACTGTGAAGCTGCTCTGAAACTGTATTGTATCGTAAAAAGCGAGGTGAGGTAGAAAACAAAGCACTCATATACTTCATTGATGTAATCCAGACATACGTCATCCTTACAGAGATTCCTAAACACTGAGTGTCAGATGATATATCTGCTCTGGTTTTCCGCGAGCACGAGCATCAGTCCGTGTGGAGGTGTCTGCTTTCAGTTCATTTAGAGGACAGAATTACAGCTGCTCTGGGGCACAGAGTCAAACCGCACTTATAATGACAATACAACACTACGAGCGGCTCGACAAATGTCAAAGCATCCCTAGAGATGAGCGACAAAATCACGTCATTCGATTCGACTTAAACTTATGCAACTGAACGACTTTAATCAGAGGAAATTATGGTAACAAGTAGTTGTTGTTGTTGCAGTAGTTAGTAGTTGTTGAGTTGTTGCAGCATCAAAGAGAAATGACATGTAGACAGTCTATAAAAATATTTTTTTATATGAGGTCTGGAAAATAATTTACACCAGCTCAACTGCATTATAAACCAGCATGGCACGACTCCTCACTATTACGAAGAGAAACAGAGACAGAAATAAACTCGTGTTCTCATGTTCGAAACATGAAGAGGCTTCAAATACTGTAGAATAGATTGGCACAATAAATATTTACCTTGCCGTTTTTCCAGCCTAAACTTCAAGAGCCCAGAGAACTCATTTTTAATGAAAAATAAAGTGAAAAATGACAAAACAAATTAAGATTTTGCCATCATTTACTCACCCGCAGTCATATGCACAAGTCTTATTGTACACACTCTAAAAAATGCTGGGTTAAATATAACCCGGCGCTGGGTTAAAAAGGGACAAACCCAGCTATTGGGTTGTTTTAACCCAGCGCTGGGTCATATTTTACCCAGCATTTTTTAGAGTGCATGATTACTGTATTTTCCTGAATACAAAATCATCGGAAACGTGCTGACTTATTTTCCAAAGTGACTTATATAATGCAATTAATGTCAAGCATGCAAAACAATATAAAAAAATGTATATTGTTTGTTATAATAAACAAATATTCGTTTATAATAAATATTGTTTGAAATGCATGAATGAATGACTGAATTGTGTCTATTTTAAACGTATATTTTTCATTCCTTTTCTGTTCTCAATAGCATTTAATTTAAATGATTTGTTGTGGAAAGAGGGAACTAAAATACATGTTTACAATGTGCAAAGTTTTGTTTTATTTACCAGTATTTAACATTATTTCTGAATGTAATAATAAAGTGTGACTTATGCACCAATGTTTTTTCTCTCTCTCAACAGTGCAATTTTTGACCCAACACTTCTTTTGTACTTTATAGGAACTTGATGGTAAAATTCACCATCCAATACAATATGAGAGTTAGTAAATGCTAACAAAATGTGAACTATTCATGTAATGTTTAGTACACAGTTTACAGGCTGCAGCTGCTGATCACTGGAAACAGAATGAAGCAACTCCAAAAAAACCTTCAATCAAACGTGCTCCGCTCCCACAACAATGACTAGTTATTCCTGCAACTCGTGAAGATATTGCTAAAGAGGATTCAGTTTACTGCAGAATAAACATGGCAGCACAAAACTGTGATTACAGTGTTTTCAAAAATCACAAAGAGCAGATTAGACAGCAGCGTGATTCATAAGCCTAGTTCACATGCACACATGCATTCGTTTTCATTTATGCTTAGACATAAATATGCACAATATGAGAAATTGCAGATTAATTTGCAACTAAATTCCAAAAGTGAGATGGCAACACAAGAAAATGCTTGTGATCTAAACTGCAACAAGTTATGCAACAAAACTAGTTCAATCAAGTGACTCATGGTTTGATTGTTTGACCTTTCACATTAAAGGGATAGTTCACCCAAAAATGAAAATGTGATGTTTATCTGCTTACCCCCTGCAGGGCATCCAAGATGTAGGTGACTTTGTTTCTTCAGTAGAACACATTTGATGATTTTTAACTTTAACCGTTGCAGTCTATCAGTCGTATAATGCATGGCAATGGTAACAAAATCTATGAGAGTAAAAAAAACATGCACAGACAAATCCATATTAAACCCTGCGGCTCGTGACGACACATTGATGTCCTAACACACGAAACGATCGTTTGTGCCAGAAACCCAACAGTATTTATATAATATTTTACCTCTAATACACCACTATGTCCAGCTGCTTTGGGCGATAAAAGATTACGTTCTCTCATGCGAACTCATTCGGGAGTAGTGACTTTCCACGTATTCCCAACTTCTGAGCCTGCTCGCCTGAAGTTATGCTTGATTGCTCTTCGGCTGGATATCAACACACCCATTAACGTAAACTACGCCAGAGCGCGTACACACCTCACGCACCGGATGCCGTGCGCGCGCTCAAAGCAGTTGGACATAGTGGTGTATTAGAGGTAAAAAAATTATATAAATACTGTTCGGTTTCTGGCACAAACCGATTGTTTCGTGTGTTAGGACATCAATGTGTCGTCACGAGCCGCAGGGTTTAATTTGGATTTGTCTGTGCATGTTTTTTTTACTCTCATAGATTTTGTTACCATTGCCATGCATTATACGACTGACAGACTGCAACGGCTGGAGTTAAAAATCATCATTTGTGTTCTACTGAAGAAACAAAGTCACCTACATATTGGATGCCCTGGGGGTAAGAGATTGAGATTGAGAGAAATAAATCAAACTAGTTCACTAGTTCAGTCTAGTGACTCATGGTTTGATTGTTCGGTCCAAACCAGAGTTTCACATCAACCAAGCTCTGACCTGAAATGGACTCGAATCAAAAGCTCCGGTTTGAAAGTGCCTCTTTCACTTCATCCACCCGAAATAAACAACCTAAACGCATCTTATCGCAACTCAAAAGTCTCCCGCGCTCTTGCTCACAGTTTCAAAGAGTCGACTTGACGACTGACAAAACACAAACCGGAGCCAAAACTTTGATGAAATCAAACCCTGGACCTGCCCATTAATGGTTTCCCCTCAAGGCCGCTGTCAGATTTTCCCAAATAACTTTCCCATTCATGACGGGAAGGACTTTTATAGGGCTTCTAATAGAGCAGGTTAATCATCAGTTAGAGTCTTTTTACTATGACGTCCTTCAGCATCCTTCGGAGACTAATTGAAATGAAGCAAAGCCATGCACAGGTGAGAGAGTCTGACATACTGAGACACATCGGCTTCTGTCCATTTCAATGAATCAGTTCTTTTGAGATTTTTGAGGTCGACTTACTGAACCGATTCTTTGAAATGGACAGTTTGAAACCATCCACAGAAATGAATCAAACTGAGTTAGTGTTGGTTTGATTCATTCCTGTGAACTTCTGTCCATTTCAAAGAATCAATTCAGAGATTTTTGAGAGTGAATTTTTAATTGATTCATTGAAATGGATATGTTGAACCCATCTAGAGAAATGATTCACACTAACTTAAGAGTTGGTTTGTTTCATTCCTGTGAATATCTGTCCATTGCAAATAAATCCAAAGACTTTTGAATTTAATCTTTAAAATGGACAGTTTGAGTCCACCCACAGAAATAATTTAAACAAACTTGTTAAGAGTCTATATGATTCGTTCTTGTGGATTTCTGTTCATTTCAATGAATCAATTCAGAGACTTTTGAATTGATTCTTTTAAATTTGACATTTTGAACCCATCCACAGAAATGAATCAAACAAACTTGTTAAGGTGAGTCAATTTGATTCATTCCTGTGAATTTCTGTCTAATTCAATGAATAAAGTCGAAGACTTTTGAATTGATTCTTTGAAATGGACAGTTTGAACCCATCCACAGAAATGATTCAAACAAGCTCTAACAGTGCTTTTATTACTTAAGTTTAAACGAGAGACATTAATAAATCTCTGTCTCAACAAGTGTAGTAAAAAGTGCCTTAAAATCATTGCAATATTGTGTAGTATGAACAGAACAGTGTTACTGACATACGTATGCCATGAGGCATGTTATTCTTTGCTATGAATCACTAAGGTTAGGGCTGTCAACCTGTCTTATGTTATAAAACATGCCAGAAAATAGCAGTATTGTGTGGTCAAAGAACGAGACAAAAGTCCTCAGATGGAGGAGAAAGAGCAAAAAATCAACTGCACAGATATAAAAAATTAAATCTGGTAATCTCACACTCCTGTAAATCACTGTATAATCCGAACGCTGTTCACGCAGATGTTATGCACGACTGTCCAGGACTAACCGCGACTCTCAGCTGTTAGTTAAAACAGCTGTCAATCACAAAAACCTCTGGTTCTGCACCTTCAACGCCCGCCGCTGATGTCACAGTCCCACCGCCAAACTTCCCCGCAGGGGACGGCACGTCAAAACCCATCAATCCCACCGGGGAACAACCACAGCGGCGCTGTCCCGCTGCCAAACACGACTAAAACAACAGCAGCAGCAGCTCTCTGTGTTCCTTCTGCGGTGCAGCTCTGGATTCTTGAGCGATTTGACCAAGATACAGGGAAAAAGCTGCAGCTGAATCTCTCTTACAGCTGAATAGTCCGACGCTTCAGGGATTTCATGGATTACTTTTATAAAAGCATAGCAAATCTAGTCTCTAAGATGCCATTTGTGACCCTGGACCACAAAAGCAATCATAAGGGTCAATTTCTGAAATACAACTATTTAAAAATCTGGAATCTGAGGGTGCAAAAAAATCTAAATATTGAGCAAATCACCTTTAAAGTTGTCCAAATGAAGTTCTTAGCAATCCATGTTACAAATCAAAAATATTTACGGTAGGAAATTTACTAAATATCTTCATGGAACATGATCTTTACTTAATATCCTAATGATTTTTGGCATGAAAGAAAAATTTATAATTTTGACCCATACAATGTATTGTTGGCTATTGCTACAAATATACCCCAGCGACTTAACACTGCTTTTGTGCTGCAGGGTCACATATATGGGCCAAATGGTAAGGCAGCATCAAATGCACCCTTTGAGAAGAAAGCAATCCCATAATGCACCACAAATGATAAAAACAGTGCTAAAACAACAGTTTTTCTTAGTATTCGTTGCTGCTGTGTATATCTTATTAGAAAATCTTAGCAGCATGCAAACTAGGGCTGGGTATTGAGACAAATTTCATGATTCAATTTGAGGTTGATTCACAAGCTTGCTATTCGATTCAATTTCGATCTCGATTCACTTGGATATATAGACAATCAGGTAAAGAAAAAAATCTCTCTCAACTAATACAGTAAACTACTCGATAAACCCTGTCAGTTGGTACATTATTAAATGAACTGTTGTGATAATGTTGTAAACAAACATTAAAAAATTAGACAGTTTTTACAAGCAAAAATTTTTTTTTATAATATGTTTATATTATAATATATATTTATTATATTTGTAAACATACATTAAAAAATTTAATAAAAAAGGCAATTTTTATAATCAAATGATTATAATTTATAATATATTTAAAATAACTTTTTAATGACATAATTATGTTTCTACTCCAGTTTGTTGTTGAAATATAAACATTTTACCCGTGGATGTCATAACTTGTTTTCATTTCTTCAAACATGCATTAGATATTTAAGAACAGGTTAAGTAAAAATATAATGAATATGTAATATAGTGCACATATTTAGCAAAATACCCTTTTCTAGAGTGATTTTTTTTTTAGCTAGCTATGGAATTTATGGTCACTGAATGGCTTTTCCTGAGGTAAATGTGACGTTACGTGACATACTGATCACATGCTGTTTTATTGACATCTTTCCACGATTGAAATCTTGAGTGAGTGATTACATGAGACAGGATTCATTTCAGTAAGTTGATCTGTTTCTTTCAACACTTTCTATTGTTCGTTCATGTTTATTTGGTGTTATAACTAGTAGTAAATAGGAAGATGTGATCGGTTCATGATGAAATAGACAGAATCTGAAAGCTGAGACTTTGTTTCACATCAAAAGTAACAACGATTTTTTTAACTTATTGCAGGGGGGGCGCTACAAATAATGTTTCATTAAGTTTTGTTCACACATCGACTGAAAACAGCATAGATTGATTCTTGGAATGTAAAAAATCGATATTGGTTCATCAAAAAAAATAATCGATTAAAATCTGTATTTTCAACCCTGCCCTAATGCATATGCTACAATCTTTGGAAAAATGGATTTAAATTAGTTGGGTTTTCCAAGAGAAGTGCTTTTTGTTTGTAGAACGGTCAGATATTGTGCTCGATTTCAGTTAGGATGCTTCCTTGGAAGACATGTATTGCTGTATTTTCCCCCTGCAAATTGGCACAGAAGCGCTTCTGAAGTAGCATTCAGGCATCTTTAAACACTGTTTAATGCTGCTCAGAGGCGGCATAAACACATTTACACAGCTATACTTCAGTCTGGCTTTTATGCAGCATTGCGCCTTAACTGCACAGCCTTAACTCACCTTATGATGGATAACCAGACAGACTCAGAAGCAAATGCACAAAAACAAGCATTTCTTACCTTATAATCTTTCAGATTTGTGTCGTATCTCTCGCCTTCTTCAGCTCCTCTTCTTGAAATAAAGCCGTTCACAACAAAACTATCCCCTGAAAGTGGATTTGAGGAGCATGTATCTAGTCTTTGGTATGTATCTAGTCTTTGGTATATATCTAGTATTTGGTATATATCTAGTCTTTGGTATGTATCTAGTCTTTGGTATATATCTAGTCTTTGGTATATATCTAGTCTTTGGTATATATCTAGTCTTTGGTATATATCTAGTCTTTGGTATATATCTAGTCTTTGGTATATATCTAGTCTTTGGTATATATCTAGTCTTTGGTATATATCTAGTCTTTGGTATATATCTAGTCTTTGGTATATATCTAGTCTTTGGTATATATCTAGTCTTTGGTATATATCTAGTCTTTGGTATATATCTAGTCTTTGGTATATATCTAGTCTTTGGTATATATCTAGTCTTTGGTATATATCTAGTCTTTGGTATGTATCTAGTCTTTGGTATATATCTAGTATTTGGTATATATCTAGTCTTTGGCATATATCTAGTATTTGGCATATATCTAGTATTTGGCATATATCTCGTCTTTGACATATATCTAGTCTTTGGCATATATCTAGTATTTGGCATATATCTAGTATTTGGCATTTATCTAGTATTTGGCATACATCTAGTCTTTGGCATATATCTAGTATTTGGCATATATCTAGTCTTTGGCAAACTACTGCAAATGAAACTGAAAGTAAGTTGCAGACGCTCAACACATAATGAAGTGTAAATAGAACCGTTTTAACAAATCAGATAGCTATTTGATCAGAGAAAACGCATTAAGTGACCAGGTGTAAACAGGCCCTCAGTACTTACAGTATACCGGCAGTTCCTCTGCTTGACAGACACTTGAGGAGAACTGACTTCAAACATCCATTAAAAATCACTGGATTCAAACACACCGAGCAAAATTATGAATAAAAGTGATGTTAGTGAAGAGAAAAGGTCCTGCAGCATTTGTCTCATATTTTCCCTAAAAGCAAGAGCATTTAGATTCAAATTACTTGCATGTCTGAACAATTTTTGGGGTCATCGTAGGTGTTTGGTAAGAACTTATTAAACCAAGTATTTAACTTTGGTGTATCAATCAAAATGCAACATTTGCAGATTGTACTTTTCTTACACTGACAGAGGGATCTGAGCAACATCTACACTTTCAAACAATTTTCAATTTTAGAATTTTCAAACAACACACATTTTCTCTACAAAAGTAAAAAATCTCTAAATGAGTGTTTGATGATGCATTTTTCCAACTTTTGGAGCTCTTTAAACACCAGCACAACCTCAGGAAAGCATCTAGTGTACTTACAGTGGAAGATTGACATGACTAATTACGTTGCGCTTGATGCAATGAGAAAATTCAGAACAAAAATGCAAATTCAGATTTGAAGGCAGTACAATGGAAAGATCATCACTCTTCAGGCGCCGCTGATGACATGTAATCGCCCACTTGATGACAGCTCAACTGAAACTCTGTTATTACTCTCTCTCCTCAGCATGCTTGTGATGTTGTTCCACATATTCGTCTCTGGGACTTTACAAACTCTCAACCCGTGGCAGCTTGTGGTTTAACGTCTCTGATGAGTTACACAGATGCTGAAATCCAAAGCCGGCTCCTCCAGAGTTGCATCTTTCTCTTTCCTGATGGTATCGTCACATTTAGCATGTTAGTCATTCAGCAGATGCATCCGAAGCAACACACATGACACCAGACCTGAACCCAAGGATTTCAGCATCAGAATGAGAAGCTAAACTTGTTTCACACTGACATATGATACTAGAAACAACAGCTGAATAATCCCTTTGTGACTGGGACAGAAAAGGCTGATTTTTAACTACTAAATGGTATTAACCTACTATAATTAGTATTTTCCTGTTTATGGCCAATTACTGATAATGGCCGACATTATAAATCTATACTACTTAAAGAAAATTGATACTCTAAAAACTAAAGTAAATAGATTTATTTGAATCAAATAATAAATATCGGCCACTAAATAATCATTTTCACATTAAGGCTAATCACCGATAAATGGCCGATATTATAAATCTATGCTACTTAAAGAAAATTGATACACCAAAAACTAATATAAACTGTTTTATTTCAAATTAAATAATAAATATCGGCCACTAAATAATCATTTTCACATTAAGGCTAATCACCGATAAATGGCCGATACTATAAATCTATGCTACTTGAAGAAAATTGATATACCAAAAACAAAAATAAACCGTTTTTATTTTAAATTAAATTATAAATATCAGCCAATAAATAATAATTTTAAAATTAAGGCCAATAATCAATAAATGGCCATTATTTTAAATCGACTATATAAAGAAAATTGATACATTCTAAAAACTGAATTAGTTTTTATTTCGTATTAAACATTAAATATCGGCCAATAAATAATAATTTTCCAATTAAGGCCAATAACTGATAAATGGCCAATAATAAACATTAATACACTCTAAAAACTAAAGTAAATAGCTTTTATTTAGAATTAAATATCAGCCGATAAATAATCATTTTTACATTAAGGCTAATAACCAAGAAATGGCTGATATTATAAATCTAGAAACAAGTAGAAACAATTTTCACTTAGAAATTACTAGTAAATTTCACTAACAGTTACAAAGAAATAGTAACATATTGAATTAAAAGTAATTTTTTTAAGTAAAACATACTCTAATAATGTTTTATGTACAACTTAAAATTTTTTTTTACATTTTATGTTCTTTAAAAAAAACAGAAAACAAATAAACACTAAAAACAAAATAGCTTGTATGCTTAAAGTTCATTTTAAATGTGTTATTTTTAATAAGTTAAGCAAAATTTCAATATCTTGGTTAATAAAAAAAAAAGATTTTTTCACTTAAGCCAGACAGCAACCACTTTCTTCAGAAAATGCAAAACAAATAGTTGGTAATTCAAACATGCACGGTCCCCACAGGAACATTTTTCATTATCAATTAGTTTTAGAAAGACAAAAAAATAAATAAAAACAAGATATGAAAGCATATTGCGTTTGCACGTGTGGAAAAGATCTGTTGCAATACTGAAAGAGGGGAGAGATTTGCAATACTGATTTGCCAATAAGCAGCATAAATCATTCTTTTATTTCAAACAAAAGCTCATGTATCTCTCTGCAGTCCTACTGAACAGCCTTAAATGTCTCATGTTATTAACTCTTCAACTAATGTATTACTATTGGCAGCTCTATTGATATTCCAGCGCTTGAGGCCAGAACCCCAGAGAAATTCTGCAGCATTATAGTGTTTGCTTTGTTTAGGAACTCACTGGCAGTTTCCAACCACAAAAGTGGTATAAAACACTGCAACAATAAGGCTTTTGACGATGTTTTTTCTGATTCGATTCAAACAGCTGCGTGTTTTTGGACGAGGAACTGTCAGGAAGAGAAAAAAGCCTGCAGACATTGCAATTATGGGTTTGTTTATCTGGTCTGCAGCCTGACACGGTTTAATCTCACATCATATCAGAAGAATGCGCTACAGATACCTGCACAATGATGGCTCGCAGGTGTTTACCTGTTTGATCCGGTATCGGCGGGTGATGATACACATCAAGCAGCTCTTTGTGATTATGGGATTCGCATAAAACAAATTCTCACAACTCGAATCTTTCCAAACAGCACATCAAAGCAGGCCGCTTTAAATATGGTGTCAAACTGGTTTCTAAACGACGAAAGGTCAAACTACATGCGAGAAAGCTGACTCTGAATGAATGCACATGTGGGAGAATGAAATGCTATGCATTTTAGTTTGTGTTTTATAACTTTAATCTCTTTGAAATGACACAAAACAATCGGTTTCAGGGTTTCTGCAGGTTTTATGAAGGCCTTTTAAATTTAAGTCCTTTTTAACAACACAATACATCGATATGGTCTCTAGATTTAAATATCACACAATGAGTTGTATTAGCAAACATTTCAAGTTTAAAAATACAACTTTGAACTGATATCTATTACTTTTTAATTCATTTTTACACAAAATAGCTTTGCCAGATGTTGGCAAACAGTGTTGCCAGATTGGGCGGTTTTGAATTTGATTGTGCTGGTAAAAATTGACTTAGGCGGGTGGACAAAATTTGGGCTAGTTTGGGGTCAGTTTGGCGGTTTTCAATCATATAAATTGCATAGGCTAATTGTTTAACAAACAAGCCCAAGTATGCATGTACTGCATCCAATCGGTCATCACAACGTTAGCCTACTACACACACACACTGCAGAGGCGCTGGTGCTGATGTAAACGAGTGACAAATTTTTAGCGTGATAAGTTATAACGTATCTGATTTTGAATGTACACTCTAAAAAATGCTGGGTTAAATACAACCCAGTGCTGGGTTAAATAGGGACAAACCCAGCAATTGGGTTGTTTTGACCCAGCGGTTTGGTTAAATGTTTAACCCAACCTTCTGGGTAGTAACCCAACCGCTGGGTCAAAACAACCCAATTGCTGGGTTTGTCCCTATTTAACCCAGCACTGGGTTGTATTTAACCCAGCATTTTTAAGAGTGTAGTATGACTGTATATTCAAGTAATCACAATGCCTAAATATAAGTTAAAGTGTGGGTGACTCAACTCTCAAAACGTGAATTATTGTGGAGTGAGATGTCACGAAGGCTCTATCACTGCAACTCCGAAATCAGAGCACATTTGAAGTAATTAATTAAAACCGAATCTAAATATGTCGGTTTATACGGTCCTGTCTTTTATCTTTTAAACGGTCCAGATTGATAAATCCTTGAAAACTGCTAGACTTGATTAGTTTTGACTGTGCAAAGTTCTGTATTATGTTCTACAATATGAACTTAACAAGAGGCTTCCAGTTCTGTGTAAAATTATAGAGCGACACGAAGGTAAGCGCATTATTGTTTTTTTTTGTTCGTTTTTTTTAATAGTCGAATTATAATTCAGTATGTAGCCTATCAATGAATGACACAGTTTTGACTGTCGTGGTGTGTGCATGAACGAGTGTGAAATACCTGCAACGTTGCTATTTTCTATCACTTATTTTGGGCACTTTTTGCATTTAAATTGGATTATTCTGCCTGCTGACATTGAAAAGGATGCATTTCTTGATTGCTGTTCTGACAGTGTCTGCTTGAATATTTTATTCATGTTCGGTAGCCCAATTCCCTTTAATGTAAGCTATTTGCCCCGATTCAATCCGTCTACCTGGGAAATTTATCTAACGTTATATAAATTATTTTGTCAACATTATTTTGTTTTAAGGAGTTAAAAATGGCCCTCATCAACCTTGATTTATGTATGCCATCACATTATTTTGACAGTTAAAGTTTTGGGCGATTTTTGGGTGGGTTTTTGTGAGCTTTTGGGCTGGAATTCGTCCATCCAATCTGGCAACACTGCTCCCAAACACTAGAATATAGAAATAACTTTGAAACACACTGCAAAAAAAAAAGCATGTTCTTCCTCTGAATTTATGTCTCGGTTGAAATCTGAAAATGTCTAAAGATTGTTAAATCAAGATGCACTCACTTGAGAAGCAAAATAACATACGCAGTCTTGTTTTCTGAGAAATTTATCCAAATTAGTTTATGATTGAAACAAGAACAAATATCTGCCAATGGGCTCAGAACAATAAACTTAAATACATTTTCATACCCCATTGACAGATGTTTGTTCTCGTTTTAAGCATAAACTCACTTTAAGATTAATTTAAAAAATAAGATTAATTTTTATCTTTTTGTGTCTCAAGTAAATGCGTCTTGATTTAAGGATGTTTACATATTTGTACTTGAAAACAAAAATACTGAGCAAGATATTAATTTTTTGCAGTGCATGCAACATTCAATGCCATGAATCTGAATTAAAGACTTTCTGCTCTGATTTAAGAGCTTTTAAGGCCTTCGATTGTGGAAGGGAGAATTAAGACTTAAGACCCTCAGAACCCCTGCATGTTCAGGCAGATTTTGCTCAGACACAGTCATCAAAAAATGCAAACTATAATAAAAATAAAACATGAAATCTGATTTGTACAAACCTCTTGCATAATGACAATGTGGACGTCAGTCCTAAAGACTGGATTTGAAAACCAAATAAAAACTGAAAGCAATGTGAATAAAGGCATTGTGTTAGCACACAAACCTGGTTTGGTTTTCAAATAGTTTCTAATAAAAGTAAGAATAGCTGTCTGAGTGATTGTGCATCTGGTAATATCTATCAGAGGCATTTCTTGCATTCATGCATGCTGTTTTTCCTGCAGTAGCACCATTATGCCACCTACTGGTTGCAATGTATAAATTAGATTAGACTAAAACATTTTATGTCCAATTCAGAAAAAAAGAACCAAAAGAAGTGATTTTTTCCCCCTCATTTTAATTAAATGATTTAAATATATACATATATAAAAACTGAACATAAAAAAGAACATTATTTTATTCATATGCACATAGCAGCTGCTACACTGCATATTTCAAAGTCGGATTTAGGACACCAAAACTTCAGCTTATGAATATCAAAAAGAACCAAAAGAAGTGATTTTTTCCCCCTCATTTTAATTAAATGATTTAAATATATACATATATAAAAACTGAACACAAAAAAGAACATTATTTTATTCATATGCACATAGCAGCTGCTACACTGCATATTTCAAAGTCGGATTTAGGACACCAAAACTTCAGCTTATGAATATCAAAAATGTTACCTAGCAGATGATAAGTGCCGTTTTAAACTCTCAACACTGGTTTGTTCTAGGATGAAGCTGGTGAACGGACCAGACATACTGAATTAACAAAACAAGAAGAAACCGTTTTGATACAACAGCAGAACATCAGAGTGTCCACGGCGCACTCCATCGCTTTCAGAAAACCCTCGACTGTCATTGTGGAGGACTGGAGACAGAAGAGGAGATGCGATTACAACAAACAAAGACTAAACTGCATATTCAAACTCTGTTGTCTACAACTGATTATAAAACAAAAAGTACAACTCTAAAATTTGTGACGCACAAAATGCTCCAGTTTTCTCATTCACTGCTTTCTGTGACACGTTTTATTTCAGACTAGTGGAAAGAAGACATCTAAAATACACATTTAAGTGTTTATTTGATTGAATTTGATCTATTTGTGTCTGTAGATTTCAATTACAACATACATCTTCAACATAAATCAGTTTTATTATTATCTTTATTCTAAAGGATTTTATAGATGGGTTTGTTTATATATCATTCGCCTGATTCATAACAGCATTTTATTTCTAAAATTAAAATGATTTTTTTTGGCTTTTGACAGTATTTTCTGATTTTTGGAGAGATAAAAATGTGATATTCAAAAGTCTTTAATTCTGATATAATTTTGAACCTGGCTTTTTTCAGGTTTCTGTTCTGGAAATGTATGCAAACTAGTGCATATTTAATTAGATGATGCCTAATATTAATATTATTACCAGTGTTACGCATTACAAGTAACACGAGTTACGTAATCAGATTACTTTTTTCAAGTAACTGGTAAAGTAAGATTTTTTTTTTAAATTTACATGAAAATATCTGAGTTGCCTTTTGAAATAAGCAACGCAAGTTGACTAAATGTGACTCTGGAGCACAAAAGCAGTCATAAGGGTCAATTTCTCAAAATTGAGATTTATACATCATCTGAAAGCTGAATAAATAATCTTTCCATTGATGAATGGTTTGTTAGGATCGGACAATATTTGGTTGAGATACAACTATTTGAAAATCTGGAATCTGAGGGTGCAAAAAAATCTAAATATTGAGAAAATCATCTTTAAAGTTGTCCAAATGAAGTTCTTAGCAATGCATATTACTAATAAAAAATTTAATTTTGATATATTTACGGTAAGAAATTGACAAAATGTCTTCATGGAACATGATCTTTACTTAATATCCTAATGATTTTTGGCTTAAAAGAAAAATCTATAATTTTGACCCATACTATGTATTTTTGGCTATTGCTACAAATATCCCCCAGCGACTTAACACTGCTTTTGTGCTCCAGGGTCACAAATGTCAATGCAAAAAAATGCTGTTGCCATCCTTTCATCACAGCAATAAGGCTAAAACTACAGTTTATTTGTGGTAAAAATCACACAACACGAGTACCTTTCCAAAGAGCGCATGAGCCAGAAATGGGATTTACCTCAAAGCTCTTCCCCTGAGTCCCACACTCCTCCTGTGCAGAAAGAGACACTCGTGAAGATCCGTTCTCTGAGACTTTCAGTACTAGCTGTGTCATAAGCAAACACTCACTGGGTGATGTTCCTCAGGGTTAAGCTCAGATGGGTCACGTCGCTCTCCGTGAAGTTCATGGTGCCCAGTTCCTCCAAACTCAGCACTGCTGTCTGGGGTAGACGATCTGCCGCTGCAGGGAAGGTTCAGATCGATACTGTTGTGTTCGGCAGAAGAACAGAGATGTTCAATGGTTCAAGGAAACGAGCTCACCTTCATGAGTTCCTCCAGACAGGACAGATAGATGTTGAAGATGGCGCTGGCACTCGGGTGGCCGATGTACTGCTTTATATCAGCTCGGTCCACAAAGGCCAGATCGATCTTTTCTGTGACGTTGGATGTGGTGAGGATGACAACATTTGGGTGCCTGAATGAGGAAAACTCAAGGTTTGCATGATTACGAATAGGGTTGCAAAAAGGTGGAAAATTTCCAGAAAATTTTGGAAACTTTCCAGGATTTTTTGGAATATTCCAGGGATTTTTGGAAAGTTTCCACCCCTTTGCAACCCTAATTACAAATGAATTTTAGTTCCATAATATGACATATTTCAACATGCAACAGGTTATTCAATTGCATAAAAAGCAGGGCAAGAAGGGAAAAATGCTGGAGCAGGTTATTATATTTTGATGAAAGACCACAAATCATGCACAAGAAGAGCAGGGACGTGCATTCAGCAAATAGTTGTTCTGATTTCAAGCATGCCTTTGTAGATGAAAGTGAGCCGAGTGGGACAGATGAAGAGAAACTGACCGTTTGATCTGGTCGAGCTGGGTCAGAACTGAATTGACCACCCTAATAGCGTCAGACGGCTCTGTTCCTGCTGTGAGACTCTCCACCTGACGAACACACATCATTAACCCTCAGAGACCTACAATGTTTGTGTACTTTCACTAAATATGGGTAAAAACAGCAATAGACACTCTCAAACTTATCACAACAACAGATTTTGTGGGGGGAAACAATGCATATTACGTATATGCCACAGCTTGCTCAAGTCACCTTTTGGGACATATTTATCTAAGTATTAAGTATTACATATTTTTAATTGATATAAATATAATTATTTTAATTTCTTATTTGATTTCTATATATGTCTAGTGATGGGAAAAGGTTTACAGGTTTACTGATTTTTTGAACGTACATAAATTCGAGACCAAATTTTTTGTGAGCTCACCAACATTTTTTTTTTTATTCAATTAAGTGGCATTGAAATTACTATATTCTATTTAAAATATGAAGAGTTTATTTGCAAAAACAGAAAACGCCGTTTTGTTACATTTTCAAAAATCATGTTTTTTTATTATGTAATCATGTTTTATTGTGTTAGTTAGCTGTAATTTTTAGTTATTTTTAACCTAATCAAAGTAACCCAACTGCAGTTTGATTGAGATTAATTGGAATGCACAACGAAAAAAAACATAATTTTTGAGAATTGCTAAAAACGGAGTTATCTGTTTTTGCAAATTAACACTTCATATGCTTTAATAATATTACAGTATTGGTCTAATAGTAACATTTCTGAACTTTTCATGACTATCCTTTCTGGTTGCATTTTTAGTGCTGAAATGTGTTGCTAATTTAAAACTTTTACTCACTGTATCTATAAAATAGTGGTGAAACATTGCATATTTATATATATATTTTTACTCCTATAAGCATGGTGAATTTTTTTCTGGCTGTTGACAGTAATTTCTGGTTTATAGAGTGATAAAAAGAGCCTGTCTAAAATGTTCTAGAAATGTATGCACAAATGAGTGCATATTTAATTAGACAATGCCTCGTTTGCATATTTAAACATAACATTTCCAAAGATTTGAACTAAATACCAAAAACACCATTTTCCAAATGACTTTGCCTAAACAAAATGGTTTTTACAATTAATGGCTTCCTAAAGACATGCCAAAGGGTGGAAAAAAAATATCAATATATCAAAATATCCAAGCTGTTTTAGAAAAAATGTACTGGAATTGAAATCAACCGACCAATAAAACAGATTCACCTATAATCAAATCATCATTCATTAGAGGATGTGAATTACAGTGTTAATGAGGAGGTAATATCACTGTAAAGCAAGGGTTCTCGTGGTTTATAGCTTTTCTAAACCAGTCTAAAAGACCAGTCTGAACAGTTAAGACCAGATTTAACTGAGAAAAGCTGTTTGTTGGCCAACAAACCGACTGGTTTCAATGGTTTTGTTGAGCAAGAGTGAGTCAAAGGAAACAAAACAAAAGACACGAGCGGACATTAATGACGTAAAAAAGAGAGAACCTCGTCTATCAGGACAAACACCAGAGCTGAATCTTCTGAAACATCTTTGTGACCAGATGTCAATGAGGTTTCAGACACGGATCTGAGGAAGCGTTTCAGAGCAGACGGATCCAGACGGACCCCTGAGAACCACTTGGAGAAGAGGCTGTGGCTGTTAATCTCCACGAACTGGCTGTGTGCATACCTGTTTCGGGTGGAAACGCACAAACAATGGTAAATAGACACAGGACGCTCTACAGCTGCCGGTCTGCTTTTATGAAGATGTCTCACCTGCCAGACAGTCTGATGGAGAGTTTCTGGGCAAGTCCTTTACACAGAGACGTCTTCCCTGTGCCAGGCGGCCCTGAGGGGTTAGGAAAGACGCGCAACTGTATAAACATGGCAGAAGACAGAAAGTGCTGAGCTTTCAAACAAGCTTTTACTGTCTTACCGTGAAGTAACACGACACGATTCCAGGCAATCAAATTGCTGTCGACGTTTCTGTCAGAGAAGAAAATTGTTGTCGAAACATAATCCAAGAGCTGGAGACCGAAGTGAAGACAAAGGTCATGTTATGGGAATGCAATCACAGTTTTGCAATACTACTTATACTGGCATTCAGAAGTTAGGAATAACTACGATTTTTAAAGACGTCTCTTCTGCTCGTCAAGGCTGCATTTATTCAATCAGAAATACAGAAAAAACTGTAATATTGTGAAATATTATTACAATTTAAAATAATGGATTTCTATTTTAATGTACTTTAAAATGTAATTTATTTCTGTGATGCGCAGCTGTATTTCCAGCATCATTACTCCAGTCTTCAGTGTCACATGATCTTCAGAAATCAGTATAATATGCTGATTTATTACAGTTTTGCCGCTTACTTGTTTTTTTTGGAGCCTGTGATACTTTTTTCAGGATTCTTTTATGAATAAAAAGTTTAAAAGAACAGCATTTGAAACATTATACACGACCGTTCAAAGGTTTAGGCTCTGTCATTTTTATTTATTTATTTATTTATTTTTAAAGAAATTAATGCTTATATTCAGCAAGGATGTGTTAAATTGATAAAATAATTTTTTCCCATGTAATAGACAACATCTTAGTAGTCCATGCATCACATATTCCAAGTATTAAAAAAATGGTTTGGAGCAAGTAAATAATCCCAGAATTTAAATTTCCGAAGGAAGGATTCCATGTGAATGTGATTTGCATTAAAAGGGGCGTGTCATGCATGATCATCTGCTGGGAGGAGCCAGTGATTGGCAGCAGAAAGCTCCTCCTCCTCTTCAAGAGCAAGCATGCTGGGACTGTCATCATTCAGAGAGAAAATATGGATACAAAGGTTGTGAACCTTCAGATCCACAAGCTGTGAGATGTAAAAGAAATATCACACCCATAAAGTGGCATGACATGTAAAAACTCAAAACAGATGCATTAAAGGGATAGTTCACCCAAAAATGAAGATGTGATGTTTATCTGCTTACCCCCAGGGCATCCAAGATGTAGGTGACTTTGTTTCTTCAGTAGAACACAAACGGAGATTTTTAACTCAAACCGTTGCAGTCTGTCAGTCGTATAATGCATGGCAATGGTAACAAAATCTATGAGAGTAAAAAAAACATGCACCGACAAATCCAAATTAAACCCTGCGGCTCGTGACGACACATTGATGTCCTAACACACGAAACCATCGGTTTGTGCCAGAAACCCAACAGTATTTATATCATATTTTACCTCTAATACACCACTATGTCCAGCTGCTTTGAGCGCGCGCACGGCATCCGGTGCGTGAGGTGTGTAGCGCTCTGCCGTAGTTTTTAAAATTCCGTATATGAAATATAAAGCAGAATGTACACAGATAAGAGAAAAAACTGTAATTACTTTTGGACCAGTTAAATCCGCTACACTGACTGACTCCACATTTTTGGTAAGAAATTCATCATCAAACTCATGCGTCCTCACCTCAGACCTCTTGGCTGTGCTGCAAACACAAACTCAGACCAGACTCACATGCAGACAATTGAAGAGCTCAGATGCAAAAGCCTCTAAGTGCCGTCTGAAATTTTCTTCTGCAATTAGCATTTTTATCAGGCTCCTATATATTTTTATGTCCAGTTGTTTTACTTTAATGGCTTAGAAAAGGACCTATACATTTGCCATTAAAGTAAAATGACAGAACCTAAAAATATATAGGAGCCTGATAAAAATGCTAATTTTGGAAGAAAATTTCAAACGGCACTTAGAGGCTTTTGCACCAGAACTCTTTAAATATCAGTGTAATACCAGAAACAGTGTTAACTAACTTTACTTCAGAAATGTAAAAAGCAATTAATCGTTCAAAGTCCACTTATGTTATTCTGCGCGCTTAAGATATGTTTTTTTCTTTCTACATGTTATCTTAAGGGTTTTTCCATTGTTTTAGTTTTAGTGTAACATTATAACACCATTCATATTTGTACTTTTTTTATAATTTACAGAAGAAACCAATCCGATGTGTAGTTGACATTTGAGGCTTAATACTATAGAAAAGCACTAAAGGTTGTTCAGTTAGAGTGTTTTCAGCTTGTTTATTTTGATATAAAAATACGGCATGCAGTTGCATCAAACAATGGTATAAACATCATTCAATGTAAATTGTGATAATCGTAATTAATAATCGCAATTATAAACTCAAGGGAATAATCGACCATTATGATTTTTGTCATAATCGTGCAGCCCTATTTTCTATTATAGAAAACTAAATAGGGGCAAAAGTATGGATATGCAAATATTTGCTTTCTTTTTTCCATACTTTCCCAGACCTGGGAATTACTAAAATCAAATTCCATACTTTTCCAAACTGCGTAGAATGAACCTGGAGTAGAGTTCATTAATTCATGAATTACCTCTGCGATTTCAGGTGAACCTCTATGTGCACTTCAGATTGGTGGATGATGCCGAGGTCAGTCATGTGATGATCAGAAATGTCCATTACTGAAACAGCTGGTGACTGAAGAACAGACAATGAAAAATAACGCCAAATTCAAATGTAGACCGGTATTCGGTATTGCGATATATCACGGTAATGAATATGCACGATATTGTTATCGTGGGCACTTCTAAATACCGTGAATAATTATATATTACAAATTATTCAGAGTTTTGAATGCATTTTAAGAATACTTTTCCCATCAACTGGTCAAAACATGTGAGAGACGCGCTGGATGAAAGCGCACTTTCACTCTCTGACAGCAGATGGCGCTAAACTGCAGAAATAATAATAATAATAATAATAATAATAATTAATTTAAATGCAGCCGTTTCCCCGGAAACCCTTTAAACAAAGCAGCTGCACTACTTTCTGTTTCTGAATCGTGTTTAAATGATTTAAACAGCCATTCAGATTTGTGTGTTTGCTCTGATGTTCATCACCGCGCCAAATACTTACATATTCAGACTTAATAGGCTATTTATTTTCAAACTAAATAAATACAACATGCCCTAGATATTATTTGATAAGTGTTTTGATTTGGCCACACTTTACATTAGTTAATTCCTTAGTTAACATAAACTGCCAATGAAAAATTCTTCTGAACATTCATTAATCTTACGTATTCCAATATTTAATAACACTTTGTTAAAATCGAAAGTTGCAACTGTGTTATCTAATGAGCTAACATGAACTGAGACTTGTATTTTTTAAACAAAGATTAATAGCTTCTGTAGCAAATGTAGCTATTGCTCGTTGGGAATGTTAATGCATTAACTAAGCTTAACTAATGAGGTCTTATTGTAAAGTGATACCTATCGGTCTTTATAGTTCTTTTGCACTTTAATCTGTGTAAAACTTTTAACTTTATACATTTTTCTGTATTGCTTTATTGCATTTAAATGTGCAGTTATTTTTGTTATAAGAAAAAAGTTGTTATACTGTATTATGACAGCACGGTTTTTTAACTGAATTGCAATATCGTGATAATACCGTATACCGTGATAAAAGCATTAGCAATTAATTGCAAACATGAAAATTTGATACCGGCATATCGCTATTCAAATGTGACGTAAACAATATCAGATTTATCAACAAACCCAGAAACTAGCAAACTAGGCAGAAAAGCTAAGTGCTGGGAAGTAACTCATTACATGTAATCTGGATTACGTAATCAGATTACAAAAATGAAGTATTAGATTAATTTACATTTTAAAATACTCAAAATAATTTTTTTTATTATATTTATATATATTTATATATTTTTTTGTTTGTTTTTTTAATTAATTGTTGTCATTTTGAAATTATTTATTTTAATTTTACATTATTATGATTCAATTATTAACTTACAAACCTTGAGGTAACGTAATGATAAATGCATGTTGTTGATTACAATAAATAGAATATATTTTCTTTCTCTTTGTATTTTTATATCACTATGGTACAAGATCATCCTATTTAACTCAATGTGATAAACGCGTTAGGTCAAACGTAATCTGATTATATTGTAATGTAACGGATTACGTTACTAACCGCAGTTTTTATCGTGTAACTTGCAATCAGTAACGGATTACAATTTGTCAGGAATCTAACCCCACAACAGCGAATTTACCGCGTTAACGGTGACGTCAGCCCGCGCCGGAAGCGACACCGCCTGAAACCGGAAGTTAACCGTAGCTGCTAATGTTGTTGTTGTTGTTGCTGCTGCTGCGTCGAAGCTAAAGAAGATTAAACCTGACTTTTCCTCATAAATAAAGGCAAAGATGGGGAAGAAGCACAAGAAACACAAACCCGAGTGGAGGAAGGTTGAAGGAGGTAACTAAAATATTAGATCTGCGATATGCAAGTCTGTGTATTATTCCAACTAGTCTATAAATGCATGATGCACTTGTTTTTATGCACACAAGAATACACTAATAATCTATTTACTTCATAATTATGTATGTCTAAATCATGGGGCTACGATCTTTAGATCCTAGACGCTGAAAGGCAGCTGAATCTTTTCATACTTAAAGACCCAAAGTATAATGAGAGGTTTTAATATTTTATAAATGTGTAGAATATTATTTGGAAAATGTATTTTTATTTTGGAAAATAATTTGGAAAGTTTTGCCCCTAGTCTCTGTACTGTACTGTAAAATATGTTATTTATTTACTTTAATACATTTCTGTTATTAATTTATTTGTTATTAAAATGTTTTTTAAAATGTATTTAATTTTTAGTCTTATTTCTATTATCTATTTGGTTTATTTATTATTTTAATATTTTTTTTATTTATTTAGATTCATTTTATTTTATTCTATTTATTTATTTAAATGATTTATTATTTATTATTATTTAATATCATAAATAATATTTTATTCTAATTTTTTATTGCTTATTTATTTAGTTTAATATTATTTGTATTATTATTTTTTACATTTGTTACCCTGTACTGTTAAATATGTTATTTATTTACTTTAATACATTTCTGTTATTCATTTATTTGTTATTTTGCTCAAATGTTTTTTTTATTTATTTAATTTTTAGTCTTATTTCTATTATCTATTTGGTTTATTTATTATTTTAATAAAATGTTTTATTTATTTAGATTCGTTTTATTTTATTCTATTTATTTATTTAAATGATTTATTATTTTATAATTATTATTTAGCATTATTTAATATTATAAATAATATTTTATTCTAATTTTTTATTGCTTATTTATTTAGTTTAACATTATTTTTACATTTGTTTCCCTGTACTGTTAAATATGTTATTTATTTAATTTAATAAATTTCTGTTATTAATTTATTTGTTGTTGTTTTTTTAATCTTTTTTCATTTATTTAATTTTTAGTCTTATTTCTATTATCTATTTGGTTTATTTATTATTGTAATAAAATGTTTTATTTATTTAGATTCATTTTATTTTATTCTATTTATTTATTTAAATTATTTATTATTTTATTATTATTATTTATCATTATTTAATATTATAAATAATGTTTTATTCTAATTTTTTATTGCTTATTTATGTAGTTTATTATTATTTTTACATTTGTTACCCTGTCCACAGACCCTATTTTAAAAACCCCTGGTCCAAACAATTACAGTAAAGGGAATACACACTTCTGGATTTATTTACTGTAGTTAGTTTAAATGAACTATCGGGGGGTATTCAGTTGTATTTACACTAGATAGTGGGTTTGATCTTGTGATGCTCCTTGTAGTCTATTACTACACAGAGCACATCTCCTCCAGAACAGCAGAATAAGAGTTTACAGCACAGAAAAGTCATTAAAGTCTGTTCAGTTTAGAATTGATGCTTGATGACTTCGTGTGCCGTGTTTCAGACTACGAGGACAAACCCCTGGATAAACCGCTGAAGCTGGTGCTCAAGGTGGGCGGCAGTGAAGTGACCGAGCTCTCCGGATCCGGCCACGACTCCAGTTACTATGACGACCGCTCTGACCACGAGTGGGAGCGGCACAAAGAGAAGAAGAAGAAGAAGAAGAAGAAATCGGAGAAGGAGAAATATGTAGATGACGAGGACAGGAGAAGGAGGAAGGTGAGAGAAAAGAGCGACTCTTAAACACTCAGAAGTCAATCATCACTGTTACTAAGCTCGTGTGTGGACATATGAGTGATTCCTCTAATCATGTAGCCTGTGTTGTGCACAGTATGAGAATATTCAGCATGCATGCATGGATTCAAAATGCAAAGTAACTCATTTCAAGAGGATAACTAGATGCTACTCGCTGAATTAAATGTGCAACACGATGGAGCTGTATGACAACAACTTTTGGAACATTTATTTCACCAGGTTTATTGTAGTTAACTAAAATTAATCCATAAAAAATGTTACTTTAAATAAAATAAACATTAGCTGAAATTCAATTGAAATGGAAATAAACTATATAAAAAGACTTGCCAAAGCAACATTTTTCATTTGCATTTAGTTTAACTTGACGTACTAAAAAAGATCAAACAGAAACTTAAATAAAAAGGATATAAGCTATATAAACTATAACTATAATAACAAAAATTACTAAAACTTTCATTAAAATGAAAGCAGAAAATACAAAAATAAAAAATAATTCAACATGTAAAATATGTATATATATATATATATATATATCATCAAGGTTGCATTTATTTGATCAAAAATACAGGGAAAATTTTAATATTGTGAAAAATTATTATGATGTAAAATAAAGTTTTTCTATTTTAATATACATTAAACTGTAATGTATTTCTGTGATACGCAGCTGTATTTTCAGCATCATTCCTCCAGTCTTCAGCGTCACGTGATCTTCAGAAATCAGTATAATATGCTGATTTCTTATTAGAATTATCAATGTTGTGCTGCACAATATTTTATTTGGAACATGTGATACCTTTTTTTTCAGGACTCTTTGATGAATAAAAAGTTAAAAAGAAGAGCGTTAATTTAAAATAGAAATCTTTTCTAACAATATACACTAGCGTTCAGAAGTCTGGGGTCAGTACATTTTTATTCTTTCTTTTTTTGAAAGAAATTAAAACTTTTATTCAGCGAGGAATGTGTTAAATTGATAAGAAGTGACAGCAAAGATTTATATGGTTAGAAAATATTTATATTTTGAATAAATGCCGTTCTTTCTAACTTTTTATTCATCAAAGAATCCTGAAAAAAAAAATTTTATTTAGTTAGTTTATACTATTTTTTTTTATTAAATAAACAATTAATTTATTATATATTATTTTATTGTTTATTTACTTAGTTTAATATTATTATTATTATAATTATTTACATTTGTTACCCTGTCCCCGGACCCTATTTTGAAACCCCTGGTCTAAACGATTATCGTAAAGGAAATACACACCTCTAGAGGGTTTTTATTGCTGTATTTAGTTTAACAGGACTATCAGGGTGGGGGTATTTTGTTGTATTTACACTATAGTATTGTGATGCTCCTTGTAGTCTATTACTAGAAGTGAATGAGAAGTTCCTCCAGAACAGCAGAATAATGTCATTAAGTCATGTACCAAATAAATCTTCAATTTCGACTCTTGATGGCTTTGTGTGTGGTTTTTCAGACTACGAGGACAAACCCCTGGATAAACCGCTGAAGCTGGTGCTCAAGGTGGGCGGCAGTGAAGTGACCGAGCTCTCCGGATCCGGCCACGACTCCAGTTACTATGACGACCGCTCTGACCACGAGTGGGAGCGGCACAAAGAGAAGAAGAAGAAGAAGAAGAAGAAATCGGAGAAGGAGAAATATGTAGATGACGAGGACAGGAGAAGGAGGAAGGTGAGAGAAAAGAGCGACTCTTAAACACTCAGAAGTCAATCATCACTGTTACTAAGCTCGTGTGTGGACATATGAGTGATTCCTCTAATCATGTAGCCTGTGTTGTGCACAGTATGAGAATATTCAGCATGCATGCATGGATTCAAAATGCAAAGTAACTCATTTCAAGAGGATAACTAGATGCTACTCGCTGAATTAAATGTGCAACACGATGGAGCTGTATGACAACAACTTTTGGAACATTTATTTCACCAGGTTTATTGTAGTTAACTAAAATTAATCCATAAAAAATGTTACTTTAAATAAAATAAACATTAGCTGAAATTCAATTGAAATGGAAATAAACTATATAAAAAGACTTGCCAAAGCAACATTTTTCATTTGCATTTAGTTTAACTTGACGTACTAAAAAAGATCAAACAGAAACTTAAATAAAAAGGATATAAGCTATATAAACTATAACTATAATAACAAAAATTACTAAAACTTTCATTAAAATGAAAGCAGAAAATACAAAAATAAAAAATAATTAAACATGTAAAATATGTATATATAT
>NW_015505495.1:772553-776523 GCF_001515645.1 Sinocyclocheilus grahami
TAATTTATTTCTGTGATGCGCAGCTGTATTTTCAGCATCATTCCTCCAGTCTTCAGCGTCACGTGATCTTCAGAAATCAGTATAATATGCTGATTTATTATTAGAATTATCAATGTTGTGCTGCACAATATTTTATTTGGAACATGTGATACCTTTTTTTCAGGACTCTTTGATGAATAAAAAGTTAAAAAGAAGAGCGTTAATTTAAAATAGAAATCTTTTCTAACAATATACACTAGCGTTCAGAAGTCTGGGGTCAGTACATTTTTATTCTTTCTTTTTTTGAAAGAAATTAAAACTTTTATTCAGCGAGGAATGTGTTAAATTGATAAGAAGTGACAGCAAAGATTTATATGGTTAGAAAATATTTATATTTTGAATAAATGCCGTTCTTTCTAACTTTTTATTCATCAAAGAATCCTGAAAAAAAGTATCACAGTTTCCCAAAAAATATTGTGCAGCACAACTTCTAATAATAAATCAGCATATTATACTGATTTCTGAAGATCATGTGACACTGAAGACTGGAGTAATGATGCTGGAAATACAGCTGCGCATCACAGAAATAAATTATATTTTAAAGGATATTAAAATAGAAACCATTATTTTATATAGTAATAACATTTTGCAAGATTACTGTTTTTTTCTGTATTTTTGATCAAATAAATGCACCTTGATGAGCAGAAAAAACATTACAAGTCTTACTGATCCATATATATAATAGTATCTAAATGATACCAAAAGAACACTGGATTACACACTCAAAAACCACTCACATTTTCTTTAGTAAATGTCAAAAAATAAATAAAAAGGTAGGTACTTACTGCTCATCTGACAAATGCTGTGTGTATTTGATCCAGGAGGAGAAAAAGAAGAAGCGTGAGAGAGCGCAGTCAGAAAACGCTTGCAGTGCACCAGTGGAGCCCTTCACCCTGCCGAAGCCCGTGGAGGTAAAGCCTGTGTGATGGGGATCCAGAGCTTAGTTCGGTAGCTCAGAGCTGTTACTGAAGGAACGTTGTGCCACAGGTGCTTCCAGAGGAGAAGAAGCGGAAGCGGGACAAATTCGAATCGGAATCAGAAGCAGATGAATTTCATCCTGGAGTGAAAGTAGAAGTGGAGCAGCAGGCGGATCGGCCCGTACGAGCCTGTCGAACTCAGCAAGGTACAACTATATACCTAGGCCTGTCGCAATAATCAATATTAGGGCTGCCACTAACGACTATATTTATTACGATTAATCTATCGCTGAAATCAGCGTTCAGTATTATAGTGTAAGAATGACAACATTTCCACATGTTCTGGTCTACTAACAATACAATTATAATCAAAGAACACTTTTTAAAGGAGTACTTACCAGAATTTATTTAGGAGAGAAATGTAAATATGCAGTATTTCTGAAAAAAAAAAGAAAGAAAAATATATATATATTTTTTAAATAAAATCAATTAAATGGAGATGCTTTTGATTATTAAAATTTAACAGGAACCATTCAAATGGAATCCAGAAAATAATGGAAAACAGAATTTGGTAAAGATAAAACTGTAAAACTCAATTAATCAGACAGGCCTTTTGATTAATAAAATTGTATTTAACCATTAAAACGGAGTATAGAAAAATTAAAATGGATAAAAACTGAATTTGGTAATAAAACGGATTTTTTTAGGGCCCTATCATTATAATAAATTTTTTGTGGTAATAAAAATAGATGTAAGTGAACAATAGCCTTTAAAATTACTTTAAATACATTATGGCAGAAAAAAATTAATAAATCCTGTGTCCAGGGATTTTTTTGCCATGCATTAGTCATAGAGCTCTTTGTGGCGTTGCCTCAGATGTTGAAATAGAGTTGTTTACCAGAAACACAACATTTATCCATTATTTTGATTTCAAAGTTTCTGAAAATGCTTTTTCAGCATTGTGATTCTCTTTTATCACAGTACAGTAATACAATCTTTCATAGACATATTCACGTTTAAACTCAATAAATATAACTTTGTTTAACTACCACCACGAGTGCCATCTATTATTGCCTTGTTTATCTAAAAGTGCACTTTTCCTTGTTTTAAATCTAGCCAAAAAGCCATGTGTTGACTGTGAAACAGTAGACTTTAATTATATGCATTTATGGTGTAATTTCTCAATTTCAGTGTCAATCCATGTTAATTTTTTACCACGAATAATGCATGCAGCACAGCAGAAATAGATTCCGTGCGGAAACGATCGCAGCATGACTGCTGCAGACGCACCGCTCCTGGAGCGCACTGCCGGACCACAATCGCGTGCAGTGTGAACGCTCTGATCCGTTAACATGGGCGCGGACAAAATACGCACCACAGACGGAGTGTGTGAACCTGCCCGCCTGGTCTGTTCTGTTCTTGTGCTCCATTTAGGCGTGCTGCATTCTGATTGGTTCGGATAGCATACTGCAGGAGGTCGGGGGCGCGGAAAATCGTGCTATAAAGCGATTTAGAAATCGCGCATGCTCAAATCGTGATTTTATGACGATTTCGATTAATTGCACAGCCTTAGTTCAAACTGAGCTTTGCTTAAAATAACGTCTTGAGACCGCTAGTGAAAATGCTCCTCATTCGTGTGCTTTTGTTTGATTAAATACAACGTTTTTCATTGCGAATTATAAAATCAGGATTAAAGCCAACATGATTCGAGGACGTTCCAAAATGCATCTTTTGTTCGTGAAAATAAGCAAGAACATCTGTCCTTTTCAGGATTCCCACCGTTGGAAAAATCATGGAATTTTAAAATTGTGATCGCAAAGCCTGGAAAATTTCTTAACATATAATGAAATCTTTAAAAGTGATGAAAAAGTCTATTAAATATATTAAAATTATAATGTAATGTATAATAATATATTTTAAGATAATATGTGCGCCTGCAGCACAAAAGCAGTGTTAAGTCGCTGGGGTATATTTGTAGCAATAGCCAACAATACATTGTATGAGTCAAAATTATCAATTTTTCTTTGTTTATATTATAGATGCCAAAAATCATTAGGATATTAAGTTAGGCTCATGTTCCATGGAGATATTTTGTAAATTTCCTACCATAAATATATCAAAACTTCATTTTTGATTAGTAATATGCATTGCTAAGAACTTCATTTGAACAACTTTAAAGATGATTTTCTCAATATTTAGATTTTTTTGCACCCTCAGATTCCAGATTTTCAAATAGTTGTATCTCGGCCAAATATTGTCCGATCCTAACAAACCATACATCAATGGAAAGCTTATTTATTCAGCTTTCAGATGATGTATCAATCTCAATTTTGAGAAATTGACCCTTATGACTGCTTTTGTGGTCCAGGGTCACATATTGCATTTAATAAATCTAGCTCTTTTGTAATTTAGAAATATTAAAAGAGCTGAATCTTCAATATTTCTTCTTCATTTTCCTAATTGTAATATTTTTTTTACAAATCCTATATATATATATATGTGTGTACTAATAAACAGCCAATATGTTAGTAATATGCATGCTAATTAATAGTGAGAATTGGTCCTTAAAATAAAGTGTTTCCAAATTAAACACTAAATAAGCAATCAGCAGATTCTCTACAAAAAAAAAAAAAGATTCTGTCTAGTCTGTATTATATCTTTTTTTCCCTCGACCACATCAGGAGTTGTGTAATGTGGTAGACTGGTAGTACAAACGATGTTTATTTCAATATTACCAGTTTATTACCCCTAACCAGAACATTTGCTTTACTTTGCATGTAGATGGGGTACCTCAAAAAGGACTCCGACGGGTCCCTCAACTACACTGTTGTAAATCAAGATCCTGAAGCAGAAGGTATGAGCATCACTCTGTTTCAGTGTCTACTGCTTTATATAGTGGACTATATGTATGTGTGTGTGTATGTATGTGTATGTATGTGTGTATGTGTGTGTGTGTATGTGTGTGTGTGTGTGTATGTGTGTGTGTATGTGTGTGTGTGTGTATGTGTGTGTGT
>NW_015505495.1:779526-782669 GCF_001515645.1 Sinocyclocheilus grahami
CTCCTGATCCGCGGCTGTTTACCACAAACACAACATTTATCCATTATTTTGATTTCAAGTCCAAACGTCGTTTCTGAAAATGCTTTTTCAGCATTGTGATTCTCTTTTATCACAGTGCAGTAATACAATCTTTCATAGACATATTCACGTTTAAACTCAATAAATATAACTTTGTTTAACTACCACCACGAGTGCCATCTATTATTGCCTTGTTTATCTAAAAGTGCACTTTTCCTTGTTTTAAATCTAGCCAAAAAGCCATGTGTTGACTGTGAAACAGTAGACTTTAATTATATGCATTTATGGTGTAATTTCTCAATTTCAGTGTCAATCCATGTTAATTTTTTACCACGAATAATGCATGCAGCACAGCAGAAATAGATTCCGTGCGGAAACGATCGCAGCATGACTGCTGCAGACGCACCGCTCCTGGAGCGCACTGCCGGACCACAATCGCGTGCAGTGTGAACGCTCTGATCCGTTAACATGGGCGCGGACAAAATACGCACCACAGACGGAGTGTGTGAACCTGCCCGCCTGGTCTGTTCTGTTCTTGTGCTCCATTTAGGCGTGCTGCATTCTGATTGGTTCGGATAGCATACTGCAGGAGGTCGGGGGCGCGGAAAATCGTGCTATAAAGCGATTTAGAAATCGCGCATGCTCAAATCGTGATTTTATGACGATTTCGATTAATTGCACAGCCTTAGTTCAAACTGAGCTTTGCTTAAAATAACGTCTTGAGACCGCTAGTGAAAATGCTCCTCATTCGTGTGCTTTTGTTTGATTAAATACAACGTTTTTCATTGCGAATTATAAAATCAGGATTAAAGCCAACATGATTCGAGGACGTTCCAAAATGCATCTTTTGTTCGTGAAAATAAGCAAGAACATCTGTCCTTTTCAGGATTCCCACCGTTGGAAAAATCATGGAATTTTAAAATTGTGATCGCAAAGCCTGGAAAATTTCTTAACATATAATGAAATCTTTAAAAGTGATGAAAAAGTCTATTAAATATATTAAAATTATAATGTAATGTATAATAATATATTTTAAGATAATATGTGCGCCTGCAGCACAAAAGCAGTGTTAAGTCGCTGGGGTATATTTGTAGCAATAGCCAACAATACATTGTATGAGTCAAAATTATCAATTTTTCTTTGTTTATATTATAGATGCCAAAAATCATTAGGATATTAAGTTAGGCTCATGTTCCATGGAGATATTTTGTAAATTTCCTACCATAAATATATCAAAACTTCATTTTTGATTAGTAATATGCATTGCTAAGAACTTCATTTGAACAACTTTAAAGATGATTTTCTCAATATTTAGATTTTTTTGCACCCTCAGATTCCAGATTTTCAAATAGTTGTATCTCGGCCAAATATTGTCCGATCCTAACAAACCATACATCAATGGAAAGCTTATTTATTCAGCTTTCAGATGATGTATCAATCTCAATTTTGAGAAATTGACCCTTATGACTGCTTTTGTGGTCCAGGGTCACATATTGCATTTAATAAATCTAGCTCTTTTGTAATTTAGAAATATTAAAAGAGCTGAATCTTCAATATTTCTTCTTCATTTTCCTAATTGTAATATTTTTTTTACAAATCCTATATATATATATATGTGTGTACTAATAAACAGCCAATATGTTAGTAATATGCATGCTAATTAATAGTGAGAATTGGTCCTTAAAATAAAGTGTTTCCAAATTAAACACTAAATAAGCAATCAGCAGATTCTCTACAAAAAAAAAAAAAGATTCTGTCTAGTCTGTATTATATCTTTTTTTCCCTCGACCACATCAGGAGTTGTGTAATGTGGTAGACTGGTAGTACAAACGATGTTTATTGCAATATTACCAGTTTATTACCCCTAACCAGAACATTTGCTTTACTTTGCATGTAGATGGGGTACCTCAAAAAGGACTCCGACGGGTCCCTCAACTACACTGTTGTAAATCAAGATCCTGAAGCAGAGGGTATGAGCATCACTTTATATAGTGGACTATATGTATGTGTGTGTGTATGTGTGTGTGTGTGTGTGTGTGTGTGTGTGTGTGTGTGTGTGTGTGTGTATCTTACCGACCCGTAACTTTTGAAAAGGAGTGTGAAATATCTTATTATACAATATATAATAAATGTTTTTGTTTTTCAGAAAAGGAACATGCCGATTGATGACACTAAGTCTAGTTTATGTGACATGCCGGTGAGAATTATATATCTTTTGTGCAATACGTTTCAAAGTATGACATTGATGACATTTTCTCGATGTTTCGATAGGGAACAGATGGAAGCAGCATAGAAGCTGGTTCAGTGCTGGATTTCATGAGCATGAAGAGCTACCCAGACAATCCTCTAGATATGCTCAACACGTTACGTGAGTCCTATATCACGCATCTAAACCTCCCGGCTGCGCAGGCCTTTGCTCTAGCTGAACCTGGGTGTTTTCTGATCTGCAGGTAAATGTGTGAAGAAGGAGCCGGAGCATGAAGACGGTCATCAGCACTTTGACGACGCAGCCAAACTTCTGCAGGAGTTTCAGGATGCAGCGGTGGACCGAGTCGGATCCCGACCGTCCTCCAATCTCTCGTCCCTGTCAAACACTTCCGAGAGGGATCCGCACCATTTAGGTACTGAGTCATAGTTATAAGGCAAAATCGCACATTATTTCAGTTGTTTTGAGGCTTTCTAAAATTAAAACAAAATGAAAGAAAAGTCAAACAGGAAAGTGCCTAACCCTGTAAAAGCATGACGTGCATGAAGCATATGAAATGATAGTCAGAAATATCTAATTATTTTAAATGGAACAGTGTATTGAACCTTTAGACAAAATATGTTTTTTAAATCAAAAAAAAAAAAGTTTGCATATTTTTTTTTTTTAGTTGAGTGTCATATTTGATCTGTCAGGCTTTTATGGATCATACAGTATGATATAGTAAGAATATGAAGTAAAAAAGAAAACAGCTCTTTATTTCAGAGACTCGAACTGAGCAAAAATATGCAATTTGGTGCAGGTGCTGATATTTATATGATGAAATCTGATTCTTGTAATGTAAATCGGGTTTAAATCTTTTTATTAAGGTATTCAATGAAACAATCCAATAGTTATTGTTAGATACCATGATTTCAGTTAT
>NW_015505495.1:782863-800598 GCF_001515645.1 Sinocyclocheilus grahami
CAGTTATATATATATATATATATATATATATATATATATATATACATACATAAACATGCAAACCTAAATAACACATAAAATACTGAACATACAAGCACAACAAAGATTTATGGTACAAAACAAAACAACCCCTTACCTCCCTCCGCACCCTAGGGACTTAAATCATGCCACACTAATGGTGCATGATTACTCAGCCTGCATTATCAAGATATAGGAGAAGAGGAGACCAAATCGTATCCAATTTATTTACCAACAGGAATCTATTTTTTTCCAAATGTAGTACCTTAATCATTTCTTCCAACCAAAGTGGGTCAGGCTCTAATACACTGTGTATATCTGACAGAGTTTTAAATACTTCAGTCCAGAATGAGATTTGAACACAGAACATTACTATGCAATGAAGTGGCTACATCAGTCTGACATCTGTCACAATATGGAGAGACATCTGGAAAAAGTCAATGTAATTTTCTTGTGATGTAAATCAGTGAGATCTTTATAACAGTACAGCAGATGCTGTCATAAACTGCTCTAAATATCAGTGGTCGCTGTATATCTCCAGTAATAATAAGATGAGATTGAAATGCTCCAAACATATAATGCAGTGATTGAGAGCTGAAGAAATAAAGGCTCCTCAGAAGATGTGAGATGTTCTGGAGGCTTGTGAAGATCATTCCTCCGCTGAGGAACAGTGAAAGTAAAGCTTCTGGAAACAAACGCTCCTCAAAAGATCCTGAGGATCAGATTTGAGACTCTAAAACATGATTGATGGAGAATCAAGTAAAGCTGAGCTGCTTCAGTCCAGTAAGTGTTCATCTGGAGATATTACTGACGTTATTCTGACCTTTACTTGATAGAAATCAGTTAAGATTTGACACGAGAAGCTCCAGCTGAAGCTGGACGTTTGTACAATTACACTAAAAGAGCTTTAAACTATCAATCAGAGACAGAAGACATGGAGCGGATTGGTAAAGAAAAATCGTAATGTTCTGATATGAACTTCATTTGTTTGTTCACTGTGATCAGGAGGTTCCGAGCTTTAAACTATCAATCAGAGACAGAAGACATGGAGCGGAATGTGTGCGACAGCAAAGTTTGATCATTTAGAGGCCTCTCTGTATGAAATATGATACAGTCGCTTTACGGGGTAAAAGAAATCGTAATGTTCTGATATGAACTTCATTTGTTTGTTCACTGTGATCAGGAGGTTCCCCTCATCTTGCAGATCAGACAGAGATGGTTGAGGACCCTTACGAGTTCCTGCAGTCTCCAGAGCCCGGATCCACCGCTAACAGCTGATGTGACTCTCAGACGGACTCGCTGGGATTATGTGCTGTTCTAAAGGACCGGACAGACTCACTGCATCACCTGCTTGTTTTTAAATAAAACCTTTGTGTCTGATTTCCTCTTTTATATGGTTGTTAAACGCTGTTTTTTCTTCCTGACCACATGTCGTTTGATCTGCAGTAGTGGTGCGTTAAGCTCACGTTGCTTCTCTTTTTTTACCTCGTGAACGTTAGGAAGTAGAACTTCACATCTCCAAAACCCTTTTGTCCAAATATTACTGTGGTTCTCAAATGGTTTTGTTTCAGGAGTCATTTTATACGCAGCCCAACAAAGTGACAGAATCGTTTGACTCGCTGGGATTATGTGCTGTTCTGAAGGACCGGACAGACTCACTGCATCACCTGCTTGTTTTTAAATAAAACCTTTGTGTCTGATTTCCTCTTTTATATGGTTGTTAAACGCTGTTTTTTCTTCCTGAACACATGTCGTTTGATCTGCAGTAGTGGTGCATTAAGCTCACGTTGCTTCTCTTTTTTTACCTCGTGAACGTTAGGAAGTAGAACTTCACATCTCCAAAACCCTTTTGTCCAAATATTACTGTGGTTCTCAAATGGTTTTGTTTCAGGAGTCATTTTATACGCAGCCCAACAAAGTGACAGAATCGTTTGGTGTGCATAAGTAAAAACGAAATGCCTTTCAAATAAAACATTGACATTTATTACACAATTTTGCACAAAGAATTAAATAAAAGATCTAAAGTCATTACTGAGTGACATGAGAAAAATGACTTAAAATTCACAATGTTCACTTTATCGTGGCAAGTTTATTTTTCATGCACAATAGGAATTCAAAGTGCTTTGCATAAAAAGGATTTCATAACAGATCAACATAAAATGCAAGTTTATTTCAAATTGAAAAATGTTGCATTGTAATCACTAGTATGCAGCACAGTGCGTATTCATTAAATGCACAGCTAAAAGAAAACAAAAAAAAAAATGTGAGTTTATTATTTTATGCATTGCATTAAGATGAAAATTCTTTCATGTTTTCCTGCAATGTGCTGAACTCTCACATGCATTCATGGAGAGCTCTCATTTGCATTTGGCTTTGCATGTCCTAGTGGTCACTAGGTAACAGTTAAGATCTCCCAGCCCTGAGAACTTCAATGCTCTGTAGTTTTATTGCAATCACGTTGTTTCCGTATCGAATTACAGTCACACAATGGTGCACATTTTTAGAAGTTGTAATTCCACTTTCATGATTCAGTTTGCTGTTAAATGTTTTCACATTTCTTTGCGTTGATTTGTTGTTTATATGCGCTTTAAAAAAAAGTGTAATGTCAAATGAAGCGTTTCAGCTTCGCATGAGTAGCACATTTATTCCGTTTAATAATCATGAGCTGTAACCAGGCGAAGTGCACCGTGATCTATTAATATTCATGAGCCGCCGCTCGCCATTGGAAGTCTCCGGAGCGTGACGTACGCATGACCTAATTAATATTCAACAGTTACGCTTTCGCTCTAGTGGTTCATATTTTATCCGCTTGAAGTCAGAGGCGCACCTCGCCTCGCGTCCTATTAATTGACGAATAATGAACATTTTAAGGATTTGATATGCTACATTAGATATTGCAGCGTTAAAATAGGATATTAAACAGCTTCAGACTGGATAATGGCTTTGAAAACGACTCTTCTGCTGTACAGTGGACTGTGAAGGAGATGATGAAGAAATCAATGGATCAGCAAACTGTATCCTAGAGATCCAAATGATCAACAACAGATGTTTTTCCAGAGAAAACTGCTGGAAGCTGTTCAATGACGAATGCAAGTGGCTTTTTATTCATGCAAAATGCATTTATTTTTGTATTGTATTATATTTTCTTAGTCACTTTTTAATTAAGCTCTGCCTTATTGTGTTATTAAAAGTGGAATAAAGAAGCAGCATGCTTATTCTGTGTGCAAAGGTAATAGTTTGCATGGTTATGCATAACAGAAGAGTTCCTGGTGCATTGGTTTTGTGTGAGTTACTCATTATTAGACTGTTTTCACTCATGTTGGAGTCCCTCAGAGCTTCTTCAGGATGCATTTCTGATGACATTTGCCAGGCAACACAATCTTTCTGTTCATGCTCAACAGGAACAGCTCAGAGTTGATTTGTTCTCTGTCTGAATTCTGCAGCTGTGAGGTACAACATTATTCATTCTGAAGCTTGAAGACAGAACAAGGAAAATCCGAGGATTATTACGGGTTTATGGTTTAAAAACCTGGGCTTTTTGGGAAATGTGGTTGAAGTGTTATTTTAATATTATGGTATTACATGTTATTGTAGTATTTATTTATATTTGGAATGAGTTTTTAATATTAGTTGAGGTTTTTAGTCATTTTGTTATGTGCTTTTTTATTAATTTTGAATTTGAGTAATTTTAAACTTAAATATGTTTAGCTCAGTTTGTTGTTGTTTGTTTTTTGAGTTTGAGTTTGAGTTTTTGATCTAGTATTTTTATTTTATTCCAACTTTATTTCAGCTTCTAGTTAAAAATAGCAGCACTGGTTGCAAGTCGTTGCTAAGGTGTTCTTGTTGGCCGAGTGATGCTGACTGGTTGATGAAGTTGTTGCTATGGTGTTGCTAAGGAGAGGGTTTATGGTTTAAAAAACCTGGGTTTTTTGGGAAATGTGGTTGAAGTGTTATTTTAATATTATGGTATTACATGTTATTGTAGTATTTATTTATATTTGGAATGAGTTTTTAATATTAGTTGAGGTTTTTAGTCATTTTGTTATGTGCTTTTTTATTAATTTTGAATTTGAGTAATTTTAAACTTAAATATGTTTAGCTCAGTTTGTTGTTGTTTGTTTTTTGAGTTTGAGTTTGAGTTTTTGATCTAGTATTTTTATTTTATTCCAACTTTATTTCAGCTTCTAGTTAAAAATAGCAGCACTGGTTGCAAGTCGTTGCTAAGGTGTTCTTGTTGGCCGAGTGATGCTGACTGGTTGATGAAGTTGTTGCTATGGTGTTGCTAAGGAGTTTCTAAGGTGTTCTAAGAGGTTGCTAGGCAGTCACTAATGTGTTTTAGTGACTTTTTCTGTACTGGTTTGTGGACGGCATTTCTAGATATATTACCACCGCACAGTTTCATGAATTTTCAATGTTATTTTAGTATTATTTATGTGCCATTCTAGTATTTATTAATATTTTGAATTAGAATTTATTTTTATATTTTCAGTTTTCAGTATATAATATAATACAATATAATATAAAGTCGTTGCTAAGGTGTTCTGGTTGGCCGAATGATGCTGACTGGTTGATAAAGTGGTTGCTAGGGTGTTGCTAAGGGGTTTCTAGGCAGTTACTAATGTGTTTTAGTGACTTTTTCTGTACTGGTTAGTGGATGGCATTTCTAGATATACGTATTACCACCGTTACTTTCAACTATCATGTAAATATATTATATTATATTATAATACAAACTACATAGTTTCATTCAATTTTAATGTTATTTTAGTATTATGTACCATTCTAGTATTTATAAACATTTTGAATTAGCTTTTATTTTTATTTTTATTTTTTCAGTTTTCAGTATATAATATAATATAATAAGTCATTGCAAGTTGTTGCTAAGGTGTTCTTGTTGGCTGAGTGATGCTGACTGGTTGATAAGGTGGTTGCTAGGGTGTTGCTAATGTGTTTTAGTGTTGCTAGGCGATAGATAGATAGACAATCATTGGATAATAGGATGAATTGGATTTCATAAGAGAACAGGCAGAAAGCTTTACGCTATAAAAATGATTTTTCAAAGCTGTAAACGAACCAAAGAGAAAATAAAATAAAAGAGAAAATACTATTTTAGTCTTTCGACTTCAAAATGTCTCACTTGAGTTGATGCATATCTTAATTCTTTGTGAAATTCACTAGCAGTTTGTTTCAAAGTGAATCCGGCACCAGATGTTTCTAGGAGCTGCGTTTAGACGTTTTTTTTCGGGCTCAGGTTGGTGATTTTGGAAAGAAACTAACTCAAGGTCAGTGCTGACAGTAACAGCTTTGTCAAGCCAACATAATGATGTCAGAGAGTCTTTTAAAATGTGTCATTGTTCAGCTTGAAGGGACTCAGTGAAGAGACCAGTTCTGGTGTTTCCAAACCCTCCAGCTGTATTCATGAGGAGTGTGTGTGTGTGTGTGTGTGTGTGAGTGTGTGTGTGTGTGCGCGCGCCTGTTTTTGTGACAAATGAGGACATACATTTGTATAATGACAAAGGTATGACAGGTATTACAAGGAGAAGGTGACTTTTCAGGACATTACCCCATGTCCCCACTTTTCACAAAAACAAACCTGTTTGTGTGTGTGTGTGCGCGCGCCTGTTTTTGTGACAAATGAGGACATACATTTGTATAATGACAAAGGTATGACAGGTATTACAAGGAGAAGGTGACTTTTCAGGACATTACCCCATGTCCCCACTTTTCACAAAAACAAACCTGTTTGTGTGTGTGTGTGCGCGCGCCTGTTTTTGTGACAAATGAGGACATACATTTGTATAATGACAAAGGTATGACAGGTATTACAAGGAGAAGGTGACTTTTCAGGACATTACCCCATGTCCCCACTTTTCACAAAAACAAACCTGTTTGTGTGTGTGTGTGCGCGCGCCTGTTTTTGTGACAAATGAGGACATACATTTGTATAATGACAAAGGTATGACAGGTATTACAAGGAGAAGGTGACTTTTCAGGACATTACCCCATGTCCCCACTTTTCACAAAAACAAACCTGTTTGTGTGTGTGTGTGCGCGCGCCTGTTTTTGTGACAAATGAGGACATACATTTGTATAATGACAAAGGTATGACAGGTATTACAAGGAGAAGGTGACTTTTCAGGACATTACCCCATGTCCCCACTTTTCACAAAAACAAACCTGTTTGTGTGTGTGTTTGCAGCTGAACTGCTTCGGGCGTCACCGCAGACAGACGGCCCCGGCCCCGGCCCCGCAGATCTCCGGCAGCAGGAGCGAGCTGTGTGCTCCGCCACTTCACTCCAGGATCAACGGCTGGTCTCTTCCTCTGCATGGCTTCCAGCTCCTCGCCTGGCTCGTCTACAGCTTCATGGCCATCGTCGGCTTCGGCATCTACTTGCCTCTTCTCCCGGCGCCGTGGAGCTTCGCAGCGTACGCCGTATCCTTTACAAACAATCCACAGAAACACAAACGTTTATGTTAAAAAATCATATGAACAGTGAGTCATGCCAACTCATATTACTTTAACTCATCAAAATCATTTTCAGTTTCAACTAGATGAGATTTTTAAAAAGATTTGTTGAAATGACAGACAATTTGATTATACTTAACTTGTTTTTACAGCACCACCAATGTTCACATTCGGTTCTGCCATAAACATCCAGTTATACTAAGCACCACAATGCACTGCCAAAATAAAGAGGGAAACTATAATTATTTATATGCTATTGAAGTATTTATTAATAGTTTGAATTAACTTGTTTTGTTTATAATATAATATTTTTATTTATATTTTAGTAATTTTGTTATGTGCTTTTGTCATTTTATTAGATTTTTATATATCTAGTTTTAGTTTATATATAATTATTTTTGCATTATTTTATTTTTTTATATATAATATAATAACTACACTTACATCCGTTTCTTTCCATTTCGATATTTTTTTATTTTTTTATTTTAAATTGAGTTATTTTAAATTTAAGTTAAATTTTATTAAGTTATTTTATATGAAAATGTTGAATTAGCTTTTATTTTAATATTTTTTAGTTTTCAGTTTAATTTTAGTGTAAGCATACATTCAGTTCTGCCTTAAAAATCCAATTATATATATTATATACTGTTGTTATAGCTTTTATTTTTATATTTTTCATGTTAATTTCAGTTTTAGTTTTCATTCAGTTCTGCCATAAAAATCCAATTATGCTAAGCAGAAGACTGTAATTTTTGCGCAGTTTATAATAGAATATAATAGAATATAAATAACTACACTTACATCAGTTTCTTTCCATTTCAGTGTTATTTTAGGATTATTTATATACTGTTGCAATTTCATTAATATTTTTTATAGCTTTTATTTTTATATTTTTTCTTTATTATATATATATTTTTTTTTATTATTATATTTTTCACATTCATTTTAGTTTTAGTTTTCATTCAGTTCTGCCTTAAAAATCCAGTTATACTAAGCAGAAGACTGTCACATTGTATTTTTGTGTCACATTGCATTGCCAAAATAATGAGGGTTTCCCGAGCACTTGGTCTGTTCAAAAATATAATAAATAGACAAAATTCCTGTTGCATTGTCTCGACTGATTGCATGCAAACCCAAACATAGCCGAGAACACGACCGGTTCATCCAATTCATGAACAGATGACTCTTATTTTCAAATGAATCAGTAAAAAAGACTAGAAGGGAGAGGTTATTATGTGAGTATAGGAGAGCATAAGTCTAAGTGGACGTCCATGACATGCGGAGTCCCACAAGGCTCAATTCTTGCACCGCTCTTGTTTAGCCTGTATATGCTCCCACTAAGTCAAATAATGAGAAAGAACCAAATCGCCTATCACAGCTATGCAGATGATACCCAGATTTACCTAGCCTTATCTCCAAATGACTACAGCCCGTCAAAGGAAGAAGCAGGCTTCGTCAGCACACAGACAGCACTTAACAGCGTGAGCTCAATTCCAGGCTGACGTCAGCAGCAGCAGATAACCGGAGGATGTAGTCCTCTCATACAGTCGAGCTGACAGTGAGTCAAACGAACTGTTGTTGAACCTTCACACCTCATGTGTAGCTGATCGGCGCAGTGTTTGTTCTGCATTTGGTGACTCACGTGGCGGCGGTGACCGTCGACCCGGCGGATCTGAGCGTTCGGAGGAGGAAGGATTACTCCAGCCCCATGCCTGTGTTTGACAACACCAAACATCAGCACGTCATCCACAATCTGCACTGCACGCTGTGTGAGGTGGACGTGTACGTACACAAACATCTCATATTTACTGAAACACTGTCGGAAAACAATAGATCAAAGCTGAAGAAAAATTAGAATTACATTTTGCTTCCTGCTTCCTTTTAATTCATGAGTGTAAATTGGAAAGACTGAAAAAGGTTTCTGTGTTGGTTAGTGAGATGGCATTACTAGATATTTTGCCACACTTACTTTCAAATATAAATATCATCTAATAACATATCATATAATACAATACAATACAATACTATATTATATTATAGTATATTATATTATAGACACTTACAGCAGTTTCATTCAATTTCAGTGTTATTTTAGTATTATTTATGCTATTGTAGTATTTATTAATATTTTGAATTAGCTTTTATTTTTATATTTTCAGTTTTCAGTATATAATATAACATATAAACTAATCTAACAGCAGTCTCATTCCATTTTATAGTTATTTTAGTATTATTTACATACAGTAATAATGTAGTATTTATTAAAACTTTGAATTAGCCTTTATATTTTTGGTTTTCATTTTAATTCCTTTAAAACTTTTAAAGTTTTAATTATAGACACTTACAGCAGTTTCATTCAATTTCAGTGTTATTTTAGTATTATTTATGCTATTGTAGTATTTATTAATATTTTGAATTAGCTTTTATTTTTATATGTTCAGTTTTCAGTATATAATATAACATATAAACTAATCTAACAGCAGTCTCATTCCATTTTATAGTTATTTTAGTATTATTTACATACAGTAATAATGTAGTATTTATTAAAACTTTGAATTAGCCTTTATATTTTTGGTTTTCATTTTAATTCCTTTAAAACTTTTAAAGTTTTAATAATTTTGTTATATGCTTTTGTCATTTTTATTAATTTTTTTCAATATTTCTAGATTTGTTTTTATTTTTATTTATTTTTAATTCTAGTAATTTTATTACTTCTATTTAAACTTTTATTTTTAGTTTTTCATCCAATAATACTGTAAATTATAAAAAGTAATTTTAGTATTATTTATATACTACTATAGTAATTATAGTTTTATTTTATTTTTTTCAGTTTTCATTTGAAGTTTTAGCAATTTTTTATGGGCTTTTGTCATTTTTAAATATTTCTATTTAGCTTTATTTTTATTTCAGCTTTAGTAATTTTAGTAAGTCAACTTAAATATTTATTCCACTTAGTTTCTAAGTTTTCTAAGCATTTTTTAGCATATATTTACTGTATATTTTACTTTATTTCAGCTTTATTTTAATTAATAAAAACAAAAGTTTTAGTGAACAATAACAATGTTCCGTTTTAATTTAATTTTCTTAAATTCGGCATCCTGTTTTCTACCTCAATTCAAATGTAAGAATTTAAAAATTCTCAGTTCCCTTTCATGGGAACTTCGAACTGCGTCCTCTAGGTTCCCAATAGCGACCCCTAGAGGACGCAGTGTCTCGTTCCCTACTCAGGGAACCATGGTTACATAAGTAACCTGAGACGTTCCCTTTCATGGGAACTTCGAACTGCGTCCTCTAGGTTCCCAATAGCGACCCCTAGAGGACGCAGTGTCTCGTTCCCTACTCAGGGAACCATGGTTACATAAGTAACCTGAGACGTTCATTTGTGAATGCCACACAGCTATAGATGTGTTTTTTCCAGATAAGCGTTTGCTTTAGTGAATAATCAGCTTCTCCTTCACAGCGCACCTAAAGCCAAACACTGCAGCACCTGCAACAAATGCATCGCAGACTTCGACCATCACTGCAAATGGCTAAACAACTGTGTGGGAGGAAGGAACTACTGGTGAGCAGAAGTGCCAGTTGATAACACAAATGTAGAAGCAGCATTTGCATATTTTTGTTTCTAAAGATGTTTGACAGTGTCTGAATGTTCATATAGGAATGACTGGTTTTTCCCAGGTTCTTTTTCATAACCGTCTCGTCTGCTGTCATTGGGATGTTCCTCCTCATTCTTGTGGTCTTGTTTGTCTTCATCGAGCACTATGTGAACCCGGCTGTCCTGCGCACCGCGCCGCAGTTTCAGAGTAAGACCAGCCGTGTCTCTGGACTCAATTCAACTCCTCAGCACAGAAATTAATGTTTTTGTTCATCAAGGATGCATTAAATTGACAGTAAAGACGTTTATAATCTTACAAAACATTTCTATCTCAAATAAACGCTGTTCTTTTGAACTTTCTGTTCATCTGTGAATCCTGAAAAATAAAATGTGTCACAGTTTCCACAAAAATATTGTGCAGCACAACTGTTTTCAACATTGATAATAATCAGAAATGTTCAGCATATTAGAATGATTTCTGAAGATCATGTGACGCTGAAGACTGGAGTAATGATGCTGAAAATACAGCTGCGCATCACAGAAATACATTACAGTTTAACACATATCCACACAGAAAACAGTTATTTTAAATTATAATAATATTTCACAATTTTACTGTATTTTGATTAAATGCAGCAGCCATGGTGAGCAGAAGAGACCTCTCCTAAAAACATTAAAAACCTTAGAAATGCAACTTCTCATTTTCTATACTGCAAAAATTACTTTGATCTTTTGATACTTTGATATTGATAGTCTTGTTTTCTAAAAACAAAAAAACGTGTATCAAAATTATGCTTAAAACAAGAAAAATCTGCGATTGGTTTAAGTTTATTTTTCTTACCCCATTGGCAGATACTTATTTCTTGTTTTGCTTAATTTTAAAACATTTTCAGAAAGCAAGAATCTTATACTCATTACATTTCAGTGTTATTTTAGTATTATTTATATTATTATAGTATTTATTCATATTTTGAATTACCTTTAGTTTTCAGTTTAATTTGTTTTAAAACTTTTGCTTTTGCAAGTGCTTTTGTCATTTTTAACTCTTTCTATTTAGCTTTATTTTTATATTTATTTTATTTGAAAAACAAAAAAAATCTGTGATCGGTTTACTTATTTAAGGTTATTTTTCTTACCCCATTGACAGATTATTATTTAGTTTTTCTGTTTTAAGCATAAACTCACTTTATTTTAATACATATTTCTAAATAGTCATGTTGCTTTTCAAGTAAATGTATCTTGATGGAAGAATCTTTAGATATCTGTGCAGGAAAGCAAAACAAAAATACAGAGTAAGTAATAGATGTTTTTGCAGTGTATAGTTGTAATTTCTGATGTTGTGGTTTGTAATTTCTCTGGCAGCTGTGAAAGGCAACGGCACGTGGCTGGTTTTCCTCCCGGCGGCTCCTTTAGAGACCAGCTCTATCGGTCTGCTGGCGCTGGCCTTCATCACAGTCCTGCTGGCTCTGGCTGCGCTCTTGCTGCTCTGCCACTTACTGTGCTTCCACATTCACTTGTGTGAGTTTGAGCCCGGCGTTATCCACTTTTAAAGGCAGATAGCAGCTTCTGTTCACTCTGTGTCGTGTCTCAGTGTCTCAGGGCATCAGCACTTATGAGTACATCGTCCGGAAGCGTCAGTCGCCGAACCCTAAAGAGAAAGAGCAGGGTCCTCCGGCACTGCCGTCTAACGGAGCCACCACACAGGTACAGACACAACAATATATCACAGATAGAAAGCAATCAATACAGCAAAATGCTAGATAACTCCTTTTGTAATTTTTATAAAATTACTATACAGTTTCATGGATTTCAAGTCATTTTCTTGTCTGTTCAGGTGTGGCCAAAAGCTCATTTTAGGATGTTTAATCGAGCTAAAAGCTCATTCAGAGTATTTATAAATAATGCAATCATCAAATTATTAATAAATCATTGCTTTGAAATGATATGTATTGTTCAAAGCACTATACAAATAAACAATTGCATTCAGTTTAACTGAATTAAATAATACTAAAATAAAATAACTTCTTTGCATGGGGATAAAAAAATATTTTGTATTAAAATTGATGCAAAATAAATTAATTTATAGTTTTTTTAATTGAATTAATTGTAAGATGTTTAACCAAGCTAATTAAATATATTAATAAATACTATAATAGTTAGTTTATTAATAAATCAACTTTTTAATAAAGTTTGTTTATTAAAGATGCATTCAATCTTAGTATTATTTATAATACTACTGAAAATAATTTCTTGATCGTAATATTTAAAACATGCATTGTCTGAAATGCTTTGAAACAATATGTATTGTTAAAAGCTCTACAAATAAACGTGAATTGAAGCATTCTAAAATAACACTGCACAGGAACAAAACACTTGCCATGCAAAAAAAATAAAAATAAATAACAAAAGAATGAATAAAAATCTTGCAATGCAAAGACAACAAAACACTAAATAACTGATGCAAAATATGTTTTTATCATGGATTGCAAGAGATTTTCAGGTGTGGCATGCAAAATAAATTAATTTATAGTTTTTTTAATTGAATTAATTGTAAGATGTTTAACCAAGCTAATTAAATATATTAATAAATACTATAATAGTTAGTTTATTAATAAATCAACTTAATATTTATTAAAAATAATCGTTTGTTTATTAAAGATGCATTCAATCTTAGTATTATTTATAATACTACTGAAAATAATTTCTTGATCGTAATATTTAAAACATGCATTGTCTGAAATGCTTTGAAACAATATGTATTGTTAAAAGCTCTACAAATAAACGTGAATTGAAGCATTCTAAAATAACACTGCACAGGAACAAAACACTTGCCATGCAAAAAAAATAAATAAAAATAACAAAAGAATGAATAAAAATCTTGCAATGCAAAGACAACAAAACACTAAATAACTGATGCAAAATATGTTTTTATCATGGATTGCAAGAGATTTTCAGGTGTGGCCAAAAGTTCATTTCATGTTCAATCATCTGATCTCATGGGAATAGAAGGGAAGTTTTCGACTCCTCAGATCAGAACAGGGTCCCACCCATCAACATCATGCACATTTACACAGACTGGTCTTCTGTGTTTTCTCTTCCTCGCAGAGTCTCGGGCCGCTGGAGTCCCCTGTGAACTGTGACGCGCCGCTCTCCAGCAGGTCTTGGTAAGCTTTAAGTGTGTTTCAAACAGATAGTTAACCCCTTAACTGTCACCGTCCCACCTGTGGGACGCTTGGCACTCTTTTTTGTTGTCCTTTTTAATATATCATTTGAAAGCTTAGAAGCCCAAGATTCATCCTGCGAAAACCATTTTGAAATCGGACATTGCGAAAACCTTTAAAATCGTTTGGCGGTCTCCTCCCCCTTAGTGGGCGGTGTCAAGTGTCATATTACAAAATGCATTACGCTCTTTTACAATCAAAACTTTTTATAATCTTGACAAAAAACATATCATTGGAAAGGTCTGAGTCTCAGGATTCCATATTTAGTGGATAGAAGTAATATTGACAGAGAAATCTAGACATTTGTGACAGAAAAATGCATAAACAAATGTAATAGAGTTTTGGTGGCACATTCCAAATAAATAGATTATGATCCACAAATAAATAGAATGAGATCCATAACGCCCTAAATAAAATCTCACAGGAACCTCTTTTTTCATGTCAACTTCAAATTTGGAACATAACTTATTTAGACATAAGGCTTTCATTTTATACCAATTTTAGAGTAAAACCTGTTACGTAAAATATTTATTATATATAAAATATAATAAAATTAATATAGTGCATTTTCTTTACAGTAAATTTAAACTACCATAACTTTTTGATACTTTTTGATTGTTATTTTTTTGCGATAATCTGCTGATTTTCTTCTTAATTAAAATAAAGCTGAAATAAAGTCAAATATACAGTAAATATATGCTAAACAATGCTTAGAAAACTTGGAATAAACATTTAAGTTGACTTACTAAAATTACTAAAGCTGAAATAAAAATAAAACTAAATAGAAATATTTAAAAATGACAAAAGCCCATAAAAAATTGCTAAAACTTCAAATGAAAACTGAAAAAAAAATCAAATAAAACTATAATTACTATAGTAGTATATAAATAATACTAAAATTACTTTTTATAATTTACAGTATTATTGGATGAAAAACTAAAAGAGACCAAACTTATGTCTGTATTCCAAAGTGTTCATAAATTACAACAGTTTTAAGTTTGGATAGCGCACCTGCATGGGGGTGACAGTTTTGGTCAGATCTTTTCTCAGGCAGTCGCTTCAGATGTTCTGCTACTTTTTTCCCAGTACCTTCAAACTGGAAGATAGAGGACCAACATCCGGTGGACTGCCAGAACCCGTCTGTGCTGAGGTAATCCTGCTCCAAAACAGAGAGAGCTGCCTGTCTAGACCACGTATTAAAGCATCAGAGAAGAAACAACTAATGCTATATCACATCAGTGTTGCTACTGTTAACCAACAACTAAAGGCAACACTATTAAAAAATTTCGGTAATTGAAATAAAGCTGAAAAATAAAATAATTAAATTAATTTAAAGTGAAAATTAGACATTTGGACTTGGCAAAAAAATATGTAAACTAACATTTCAGTAACTGACGTAAAGCTATAATAAAATACAATATAAATATTAGATGAAAACTTTAACAACAACAACAACAGAAAACTTGCGAAAATGATAAATGTTGCCTTGGCAACTAACAGGAAAAAAGTATTAAATCTAGTATTAAAACTAAACCATTATTAAAATTAAAATTAAATAATGTTATGTTTTCGGTATTTGAAATAAAGCTAAAATAAAATAAAATATAAATATTAGATGAAAAAGTTCAACTAAAAAAAAATTAAGCAAAAGTTATGCAACTTACCAGGAAAAAAATTTAAGTACTAAGATTACTAAAACTGAAATAAAATAAATAAATTAAAATTAATTAAATTAAAATAAATAAATAATAGAAATAGAAATAACAAATTACTAAAATCTAAACTAAAATTAAGTGTAAATTATAGAAATAAAAGCTAGTGCAAAATATTAATTAATTACTTTTTGTATTATTGATACATTTTTAATCTTTTAATATTATTATTAAACTAGTATTAATAATAACATAAATACTATTTATTAATAAATTAATGTATTATTTATAATAGTTTATTAAAGATACAATCAATGCAATTTATAATAATACTAAAATAACACTGCATTGAATATACTGTATCTTTTGAACTAGAGAGGTTTGATAATAAATATAATACATTCAGTTCCCAAAAGTATCAATAATAATCATTCAGTGTAATTTCAAATGTACTGATTGACAGATGGAGGAGGTGAATGCAGAGAGACGTCTGGACTACGGCTCTGAATGCCCAGCACTGATGATCCCAGGTAAAGCTGCAGCGTTTTAGCCATCGGCTGATAACTGCAGCCGCACCTGATTGTGTTTCTGTTTCCTGCTGGTAGGTGAGCTTGTGATGTCACTTCCTGCGCACGGGATAGAGAAGCCTCAAGCCCCGGGACGGAGCAGCATGAAGCCGATCATCCAGGACCCGCTGGGAAGCTCCATCATGGTTCATCAGCAGCTGATGACGGATGCGCAGACGCAGCATTTAGGGATGCCTTGAGTCAAAAACACGCTAGATCAAAACATTTCAATCTGACTGACTTTATGCAGCTTCTGTACGGACTTATGTGAGCCTGCAGCACAAAAGCAGTGTTAAGTCGCTGGGGGATATTTGTAGCAATAGCCAACAATACATTGTATGGGTCAAAATTATGCATTTTTCTTTTATGCCAAATATCATTAGGATATTAAGTAAAGATCATGTTCCATGAAGATATTTTGTAAATCTCCTACTGTAAGTATATCAAAACTTAATTTTTGATTAGTAATATGCATTGCTAAGAACTTCATTTATAGATGATTTTCTCAATATTTAGATTTTGTTGCATCCTCAGATTCCAGATTTTCCAAATATTGTCCGATCCTAACAAACCACACATCAATGGGAAGCTTATTTATTCAGCTTTCAGATGATACATAAACCTCAATTTCAAAAAATTGACCCTTATGACCCTTTTGTGCTCCAGGGTCACAGATATATAATGAGCGCTGATGAGAAAGAACTAGGATCTCTGGATTCACCAATTTTATGTTAGACTGAATCTTTGAAGGACATTCAGAGTTTAGTTTGAGGCACTTCGTAGCAAGTAAATTGATTTCCAGCACATTTTGTTACAGAATAAACATTTGTACTTTTTTCACCATAAACACATTCGGTACACAGCAAAGTGACTGAAATCTTGAACATCGTACACAATGAAATATGTATGGAAGCCCATTTCTGCTGCGGAATAAAAAGGCTTTTTATCTTACAATTCTGACTTTTTTCTCAGAACTGCGAGATATAAACATACAATTCAAATATAAACATTAGATGAAGATTTTTTTTTGTAGCATTGGCAACTAACAACTTATCTTAAAGAAAGTTTAAGTACTAAAACTAAAACTGAAATATAAGTAAATTAATATATTAATGAAAATTAATGAAATTAAAATAAATAAATAAGCTAAACAGATACACACACACACACACACACACACACATATATATATATATATATATAACAAAAAAGTCAGAACTGTGAGATATAAACTCAGAATTGCAAGAGAAAAAAAAGTCAGATTTTCTAATTCAATTTTTTAGAATTGTTTTATTCAGTGGTGGAAATGGCCTTCCATAAATAAGCTCTCTGTGATTAATTGAAAGTTGTTCTGTTTCTGTAACTTACTGTATGTTGTTTACATTGTACAGCTGGTTTATTTTAAGATGATTTATAATAACTCATTAAGGATGAAATGCAAACAATTTTATGACACTATTGCTATTTTTGTATTTTGAAATAAAGGCCTGTAGATGTGTGAGGTGTGTGTTTGATGCAGCACTAGATGGGGCTGTTGGGTGATGATGATGGTCTGAAATTATTCTGTCCTGTAAATTCATTCCAGTAGCACCATATTTATTTCATATCTGTTACAATTTGTGTTGCTCAAAACAACTGTTTGACACTTTAGTATGACACTTTTCGCTGTTTCTTTGTGTGTGTAAAAAATTAATAATTATAATAATAATATAACAATCACTTTTCGCTGTTTCTTTGTGTGTGTGTGTGTGTGTAAAAAAATGAATCAATAATTATAATAATAATAATATTAAAAAACTTCGCTGTTTGTGTGTGTGTGTAAAAAAAAATTATAATAATAATATAAAAAACAATTTTCGCTGTTTCTTTGTGTGTGTGTGTGTGTAAAATTTATAAATAATTATAATATTTAAAAAAAAACACTTCGCTGTTTATTTGTGTATGTGTGTGTAAAATGAATCAATAATTATAATAATAATATACAAAATGTTTCTGTTTTCATTCCAGTAGCACCATATTTATTTCATATCTGTTAGATTTTTGTTGCTCAAAACAACTGTTTGACACTTTTCGTTTCTTTGTGTGTGTAAAAAAATTATAATTATAATAATAATATAAAAATCACTTTTCGCTGTTTCTTTGTGTGTGTGAGTGTGTGTGTGTGTGTGTGTGAGTGTGAGTGTGTTTGTGTGTGTGTGTGTGTGTGTAAAATTAGTC
>NW_015505495.1:800773-803039 GCF_001515645.1 Sinocyclocheilus grahami
GAGAGAGAGAGAGAGAGAGAGAGTGTGTGTGTGTGTGTGTGAGAGAGAGAGTTTATTTCTGTATGTGTTGGTGTGTGTGTGTGTGTGAGTGTGTGTGTGTGTGTGTGTGTGTGTGAAATTAATCAATAATAATAATTTCAGACTCTAAAAAATAAAATTATAAATGTATAATTATTCAATAATAATATATAATATTATTAATAACAACATATTTCAGACTAATACATTTAATAAATTTATATATACATGTCTGGCACATTTTTTAATGATATAATTTATTTATTTATGTTGCGTTTTGTAAATATTTATTTATTTATTTATTTGAAGTCTGAAATTCCTGGCACAAACTAAAAAGTGTGTCATCTAGTAAGATTTGTCTTCTCTTATATTATTACGTAATCCTGCTCCAGAGCCCTAGTTGTGTAACATTTTGTGGATTTGAAGCTTTATTCTCAATCCCAGTGAAATGAAGCATCTCTGCAGGAGCCACAGACCTCAGAGCTGCTGTTTCTTGACTCATCTCTCCTGCATTCCAGCATTAATTACAGTCAAAGCAAACAGCTGTTCCCTGTGAGAGAAGCCTTTTCCAGCCATTCTGTTCATGCATTTTCATTTATTTGTTAATATGCATGTTTAGTGACAGTCATATTGGATTTGGATGCAAGAATGTTAACCTTCCTTATTCTAGGACCTTATTAATAATTAATAACTTTTTAGATAGTTAGATGGGTTGCAATATAAGCAGTTGGAGACTTTGCACAGGCCAAAACAAGCATGAAAAAATATGTAAATATAAATAAAATAAAGTTCTTGTTGGTATATATATTAGCTCATAGGCTGTTATGTATTAATACAATATTTTTCCTCATGTGAACTAGTTTGAGGTGACAGCCAATCATCGCGCGGCGTCTGATCATCCTGCAGTGCGTGCACAAGCACCGCGCACATAACGCGCAGATCGCAGCGGGCGTCGCGTCGCGTCTCTCGGGTGTCTAATGTACACATGTTCTGCTAGACACCGACAGAAGGAAGAAGACGACAGAGGCGTTATTCAGGTAAGACTGCGCGATATGTCCGCTACAGCAGCGCGGTTCCCCTCAGAGCGTGCATTTTAATCGCATTTGAACCTCAGATATTGCGTTACTGAACGCGAGCGCGTTTATGGTTTTATCATTTTACCTAAAAAACAAACAAACAAAAAACAGACCGAGCAGGTTTAGCGCTTCATTATTAATGGCTGTCACGGAAGTCCGTTGGATTTACTTTCATTTTTGCTTTGTTGCGTAATTGCGCGCTGGTTTGTTGTGTTTGTCAGGACAATAACAGTGATCACGTGTTTCTTCAGGATGCTGCTGAGTTTATTATATAACTGTGATGCTGCTGATGAATACAGCGCTTACATAAACACCAGCAGAGAAGAGCTATAGATCTGAAATATAGAACTCAAAATATAGATGAAATCTATCTATCTATCTATCTATCTATCTATCCATCCATCTATAGGTATATTCATCCATCCATCCATCCATCCATACATCTATCTATAAGTCCATCATCCAATCATCCATCTGTAAGTCTATCCATCTATATGTCTGTCCATCCCTCCATCTATGCGTCTATTCATCCATCAATCCATCCATCATTAGTCTGTCCATCCGTCCATCCATCCATCCATCTATAAGCCCATCATCCATCTGTAAGTCTATTTCATCTATAACTGTGATGCTGCTGATGAACACAGCGCTTACATAAACACCAGCAGAGAAGAGCTATAGATCTGAAATATAGAACTCAAAATATAGATGAAATCTATCTATCTATCTATCCATCCATCTATAGGTATATTCATCCATCCATCCATCCATCCATACATCTATCTATAAGTCCATCATCCATCAATCCATCTGTAAGTCTATCCATCTATATGTCTGTCCATCCCTCCATCTATGCGTCTATTCATCCATCAATCCATCCATCATTAGTCTGTCCATCCGTCCATCCATCCATCCATCTATAAGCCCATCATCCATCTGTAAGTCTATTTCATCTATCTATGCATCCGTCCATCCATCTATACATCTATTGATCCATCCATCCATCCATCCATCTATAGTCTGTCCATCTGTCCATCCATCTATAGTCTGTCCATCCATCCATCCATCTATAGTCTGTCCATCCATCCATCCATCTATAGTCTGTCCATCCATCCATCCATCTATAGTCTGTCCATCCATCCATCCATCTATAGTCTGTCCATCCATCCATC
>NW_015505495.1:803078-808200 GCF_001515645.1 Sinocyclocheilus grahami
TCCATCCATCCATCCATCAATAGTCTGTCCATCCATCCATCCATCAATAGTCTGTCCATCCATCCATCCATCAATAGTCTGTCCATCCATCCATCCATCAATAGTCTGTCCATCCATCCATCCATCAATAGTCTGTCCATCCATCCATCCATCAATAGTCTGTCCATCCATCCATCCATCAATAGTCTGTCCATCCATCCATCCATCTATAGTCTGTCCATCTGTCCATCCATCCATCCATCTATAGTCTGTCCATCTGTCCATCCATCCATCCATCTATAGTCTGTCCATCTGTCCATCCATCCATCCATCTATAGTCTGTCCATCTGTCCATCCATCCATCCATCTATAGTCTGTCCATCTGTCCATCCATCCATCCATCTATAGTCTGTCCATCTGTCCATCCATCCATCCATCTATAGTCTGTCCATCTGTCCATCCATCCATCCATCTATAGTCTGTCCATCTGTCCATCCATCCATCCATCTATAGTCTGTCCATCTGTCCATCCATCCATCCATCTATAGTCTGTCCATCTGTCCATCCATCCATCTATCTATAAGCCCATCATCCATCAATCCATCTGTAAGTCTATTTCCTCTATCTATGCATCCATCCATCCATCTATACGTCTATTGATCCATCCATCCATCCATCCATCTATATGTCCATTCATCTATCCATCCATTCATCCATCCATCTATAGTCTGTCCATCCGTCCATCCATCCATCCATCTATAGGTCTATACTGATCCATTCATCCATCCATCCATCTATCTATTCATCCATCCATCCATCTATGTCTATTCATCCATCCATACATCTATCTATATGTCCATCATCCATCAATCCATCTATAAGTCTATCCATCCATCCATCTATCCATCCCTCCATCTATATGTCTATTCATCCATCCATCCATCCATCTATCCATACATCTATAGTCTGTCCATCCATCCATCTATACGTCTATTGATCCATCCGTCCTTCCATCTAAAGTATGTTTGTGTGTGGATATCTAGTGTATGAGTGTAATTTAATGTTCATATATTTGAGAATTGTGCTGTTGTTCTCTCATCACAGTTGTTTCGTCCATATGTTGGTAGATTATCTTCGCCTGAGCAGAGAACGCAGCCATTTGCTGAATTTGGCACAGATTTCTCAGTTCTAGGCTGTGTCAGAAAAACACTGGCCTCTAAATTCAGCTATTATTCCAACATCCCTTTAACAGACCTTGAAGGGTTAGTTCACCCAAAAATGAAAATCACTTGCGTCGCTTCATAAAACTGAGGTTAAACCGCTGATGTCACATGGAGTACTTTAATGATGTTTTAGTAGTTTAGTGTTTTAGTTTAGTGGTAGTTGTGTTGCTCCCTATGGGGGGAGAAGATTTCATCAAAAATATCTTCATTTGTGTGATGAACGAAGGACTTACAGGTGTGGAACGACATGAGGGTGAGTAATTAACGACATCATTTTCATTTTTGGGTGAACTATCCCTTTAAGATTTAAGGTGAAGCCTTGAAACAAGACCTGTATTGTATATCTGACATGTCGTAGCTCCGCTTGTGCTGGAATCATTATATTGTTGTAGATTATATTGTGCTTCATTGCAGAGTCAGTGTATGTAGAAACTCTCACGCTGGAGAGTGTAAGGACGTGTACTACGAGACAGACACACATCTGTATAAATGAGTGACTGCGAGCATCACTGTGATGCAATGAGAGATGTAGTTGACCCGATCAGCAGCAGCAGCAGGGTGATCTGAGGGCGTCTCTGAACACACGGGTGTTTGTGAAGCAGATGGGAGACATATTTGTCTGCTCTAGATTTCTACATTTATATTTATGCATTTAGCAGGCGCTTTTATCCACAGCGACTTGCATTGAATTCAAGGTATTTTATCAGTTCATGCATTTCCTCTTTGTGATTTCATTTTTTATTTGAACAGTCCAATCATGTCAGGGTTATTATAGTTGACTAAAAATGAAACTAAAACTACAAAAAAAAAAAAAAAAAAATATATATATATACTGTATATTGTTACAAAATATTTATATTTTGAATAAGCGCCATTCTTTTTAACTTTTTATTCATCAAAGAATCTTGTAAAAAGTATCACAGGCTCCAAAAAAATATCAAGCGGCAAAACTGTAATAAAGTAGCATATTATACTGATTTCTGAAGATCATGTGACACTGAAGACTGGAGGAATGATGCTGAAAATACAGCTTTAATCACAGAAATAAATTATATTGTAAAGTATATTAAAATAGAAAACCATTATTTTAAATTGCAATAATATTTCACAATATTACAGTTTTTTTCTGTATTTCTGATCAAATAAATGCAGCCTTGGTGAGCAGAAGAGACTTCTTTAAAAAACATTACAAATCTTACTGATCCCAAACTTTTGAACGGCAGTGTGTATATATATATATATATAATTTTTTTTTCTTATCAAATAAAGAAATAATAAAAACTTTATAGATATATTTTAAAAACTACAACTTTAGATTAGAATATATAAAAATAAAACCTCAAAATATTAATAAAATATAATAAAAATAACACTGAAACTCTTTTTAGTGAACTCGATCAAACACGTACTGTATTTGGTATTGTTAACTACCGCTGGCTTCAGATTTCCCTGTGCTTGACCTTTTCCTGTTTATGTGTTGCATCATATCCTCTTCATGTCCTCAATGCTTTATGTCACTTGAATTTTTTTTAAGACCATGTCCATTTTATCACATATATAAATAGTTTTTTTTGTTTAAAATAGGTCCGGTTATTGTCTGCGCTCTCATCTGTGCAATGCATGACCAGAAGTCGAATGCATGTCATCATGCGCTCCACCAATCACAGATTCTCTTGAGGTCTGTGCGCATGCAAACAAGCATTTCTACTCTCTGATGCTCCATCGTGCTCTGTGTTCTTTTCTGAAGTCCCCAGAACCTCCTCCAGCATTAGACAGCAGCAGATGTCTGTTCTGATCGCTTGAATTACATTTGGTTATGGTTGTGTTACATGCATCATATAATAAACATGATGAACTCTGTTGTTATCACTTCAGCTATTAGCAGCGTCAGGTTTATTACGTTAATGATAGCAGAAGTGATATTGACTGGGTGTGTTCACGAGAGTATTTAAAGCAACACTCATTTTATTTTGTAAATATGTTTTGTTGACTGATATAACAATAGTATTGAAATTTAGACCGACACTTTTTATATAAAGCGTCACTTTTATAGTATATCACAGTAATTGTATATATCACAAAATTGAATAAAATGTATTAATAAATCATATATATATAAATATACACACACACACGCACACATATATATATATATATATGTGTGTGTGTGTATTTTAAATGCATTATAGGGTTGCACAATTTGGGGGAAAGTCTAATTTCAATATTTTTTCTAGTTAAAAATCACAATTGCGATTTAAAATGCAATATTTAAAAAAAAGAAAAGAAAGAACAACAGGTTTGCTGTGCTTGTTTGTTGGGCTGCACAAGTTTCAATATGACTAATAATAATTAATAATGATTATTATTACTAAATGCAAATATTAAACAAAATTACAAATATTATGGTAAACGTACCCATTAAGCACACTTCCATTTTTGAGCTCAGATTATAAAAAGAAAAAATTATATATTATCCTACTTGCTGTCTTAACCAGTTGACGTGTTTGTTACTGCATACCTCCTGTGCATTTTTTTTTAGATGTTTAAGCCTTTGTTTTGGGTAAGCTTCACTACTTACTGTAAAATTAAGAGATTAATGTTTAGACTTTTGCATATTATAACCTGGAACTTGGATGTATAGGAAATAATAATTACATTAGATCCAAAAGATAGTTTTAGCAACATAGCGCAGATGCTACAGAACACACTTATCTGACTAGATGTATAAGATTGTGTGCATTACTGGCTTGTTCTTTTAAATCCATAGTATTACAAATTGACAGTTTATTGCGGGTCTGTGGTTTTATACTGCTGTATTTTTTAAAGATTTCATATTATTTTAAGGTGAGCTTAAAGGGTGCACTACTATGAAAATCACACGGCTTCAGTGTGACATCAATAAGAAAAAGTATCATTTCATAGATGTTCTTAATGATAGTTGTTCATATTAAAATATGTATGAACTTAATACATGGCCTAGATTATAAATTTTGCAAAATCTTGTCATTTTAATAAATATTACATGAAATGTATTAAAAATTGTTGCTGCTCCAATTAAGCTCAGTGTGCTCTCTTTAAGCTCTTCCACATTGAACGTCAGTGTGAATACTTCATGAACAGATTTTAAATATAAACTGATGGTTGTCCCTTTAAGTTAATCTTTATAAAATGATTAATAACTATTAATAACATATTTTTTAAGATGAAAGAAGCATGTTGTCCATTCAAAGAAGAAGCCAACATTTTAGTTGATTTTAGTGTTCTGTTTTTTTTATTGACTTTGTGCCTTCAAATAAAACATTTTTCAATTATTCTTTAAAAAGGTTGTTTAAAATAAACAAGAATTTTTAATAAAACATGATGTGAGCTTAATGGGGACAGTGGTGTGCTTAAAGGGTGCAAACATGTACCCATTAAGTACAGCCAGACTTTTTGCATTTAATGATGTTTATCTTAATGGAAATGCTTTTGTCATTTAAAATCAAATTAAATATTTTTGTGTGAGAGATTAATATTTTATTTTAACATAACTTGAAACCGATATCCTGTGCACTAATAATGTCTCAATGTAGATTTTGGTGAGCTTAATTGGTACGTTTACCCTACTATTGTAATAACAATAACACTTAATAACTTTACTAGAAAATAAAAATAAAGTTTGATATAAAAAATTATATTATATTAATATTAATTTGATATAAAAAATATTATAATTAGAGTATAATATTATTAATATTAATAATTCATTCATTTTATTTTACAGAAAACATTTAGTATTTTTACAGAAAAATCTAAAGTTTTGTTATAAAATATTATATTACTATTATGATGATAAAAATCTGTGAAAGTAATTTCTTGAGTTTTGTCATGAGGTAGCAAAATCTAAAATTAATTGTTCATTTAAAAAAAAAAAATAATAA
>NW_015505495.1:809183-828752 GCF_001515645.1 Sinocyclocheilus grahami
TTTTTTTTAAAGACAAAAATGTAAAAGTAAATTTTTTTTTTCTAAATATTTCTCAAGTTATACATTACAAACTCTTACAGATACAAACTTGTAATGTTTTTGAAGTCTTTGCTAATCAAGGCTGCATTTATTTGAGAAAAAATGAAAACCATAAAATCGTAAATATTATTCTAATGTAAAAGCTGTTTTCTGTGTGAATGTGTTACACTGCAATTTATTTCTGTGAACTGCAGTCTTCAGCGTCACATGATCTTCAGAAATCAGTATAATATGCTGATCTGCTGCTCGAGAAACATTTCTGATTATTATCAATGTTGAAAACAGTCGTGCTGCACAATATTTTTGTGGAAACAGTGATGCATTTTATTTTTCAGGATTCACAGATGAATAGAAAGTTCAAAAGAACAGCATTTATTTGAAAGAAATCTTTAGAAATGTTATGTTATAAAAAATATCAATTTAAAAATAAAAATCCCACTGTAGTGTATTTAAAGACACGTGTATATAAATATATTTTCCCAACATCTGAAACTGATTAGGAAAAAAAACAGCACACATGATGTTTAAAAAATAATTTATTGTTCTTTATGTACAGGAAATATAGAAAACGGAGTAGAAAAGTTATTGTCCAGGAAACTCTCTGTACACTGCATTGAGCAGAAACTCCAGGCTTTAAACTGTACAGATGAAGAACTCAAGAGTACCGAGTCGTGCATGAAACCAGATCAAATCCTCAGTCCACATGAGATAACAGCATCAGTCCTGTGACGTCAGAGGGATTGTGGGTAATCTGTACCATGAACACGTCCGTGAATCACACACGGAAGCTCTTTGGTTTGTGAACAACATGATCGTCAGAAATACTGCGACGAGAGGAGGAACCGCTTAAATCGGCCCAACCACATTTTATGGGGTTTTGGGCACTTGTCAGCTGGTTTGGGAGCCACTGAACCAGCTTAAACCAGATCAGGCCGGTCTAAGCTGCTCTTTTGGGGGAAAATAAAACATTAAAATAAAGATGCATCTCATTAAAGCGGCTAAATACTCAGAGACGACTGTCAAAAACGCATAAGAGCTACAAGAAGAATACAAAGGCATTGATAAATGTAGATGATTTGGTCCGTTGTGAAGGCAGCGCTAACAAGACGAACACTGAACATTAATACTGACCATCGTTCAGATATCATAAAACACACACGTGAGAGAAACTCAACCCCGCGTCCGTCTCTTTGTCCTGCCGCTCAAATAAATACACAGAAAACCTGCAACAACGCAATTTAGAGAACACAAAACAATCGCAATAATGCATTCAGACGAGCTGCTTGTCTGAGATTAATAATCAGAAATAGACATTATCATGGCTGTAAAATAATAACGCATGTGTTTATGTCTTCATGAAGACACAGGAGCGTCCTCAGCTCATCGATGGGTTTACAGCTTAAAAACAAATAAAAGCAGTCAGCTTCGAAGCTGCAAACATGATCCGGATCAGACCTCACAGAAATCTGCGTCAGGGCTGATCATTCACAATTAACATTAAAACATGAAGCCGTCCTCTCAGACACCAAACTAACTCAAACCAGTTAAAACACGTGATCGCTCCTGCTCATCGGCACTGCAAAAAATAATCACTTTCTCAGCATTTTGGTCTTCTGCATTTCTGTTTTTGTGTTTTCCAGTACAAATATAGAAATATACTTAAATCAAGAACGAAATGACTGTATTTTGCTCATTTTGATGAGATATTAAATCTTGTTTTCTGATTAAAAGAAATTAAGTAGGTTTAGGCTTCAAAAAATAAGTGTACTTTTTAATTTGTAGAAAATTTTGAGAGAACATAAAAGTAAAAAATACACTTTATACACATTTTTTAATCTTGGCTGTAAAATAATGTTGACAAATAAATAATGTGTTTGTTTACTTTGTTAACAGCCTTTTTTAAGCCCTTAAGATATTAAGTCATGATTTTTATCAATAAAATTATCAAAATGAAGCAACTTCATGCTTAAAGCAGGAAAAAATAATAATATATATATATATGTATATATATATATATATATATGTATGTATATGTGATTTGATTGTATTAATATATATCATTATTTCACAAATAATATAATAATTTATTTAAATACATAATAATTTAATTTTATATATACAAATAAAACATGCTTCATTCAATTCGATTATTTTCTCTCTTTATTTGTAACTTGATGGACACAAACCAAAGATTATTTTCATAACAAATTAATGAATCCATCTGAAATCAATGCAAAAACACCAGCCGACTAAAAAACGCACCAGACTCTGAGTTCGTCCTCATCTTAACTCATCTCATATGTTTGCATTCCTCCATGTTTCTCGGGTCACTCTTTTCTTAGCATGAAAGATAAGAATGTTATCATTTATTGAGGGCACGTCACTCTGCCTCGCTAACACCAGCGATCGTGGAGATGTCGCGAGTGTGTGTAGTACACTAGACGGCACAATGGGCACACAGAGCTGAATGACATGATTGAGAGCCATTCAGAAAGGTTTGTTTCTCTGTTGAAAGACAAGTAAAACACAATGCTCTTGAATAGGGACATCTTCAAGTGCATTTTGAGGGTCCTCTTGTACATTGACTGTACTCGAGGAGTTCACTTTGGCCTACAGAGCTCTGTTGTGTGACCATAAAGACAGATGCAGCTACTGTAGCCCGTGTGTCCGGCGTTACGGACGCGTGACGTAACCCTCGTTTGGCTCGGGACAGAAGAAACTGCTAGTGAAGGGCCAGACTGTGCTTTATGACATTTGACTTAGTGGCTTGAAACATAGAAAAGCTTTGGCCTTGTAGAGTCTTTGCCATGGCATCGCAGGGCTAATGCGGTTGGTGCTGCAGTGCATTATGGGAGCTTCTGGGAGGTGAGCATCGTTGTCTGATGTAGTGTATGCTCATTTTAAGTAGGGATGGGCATTTATCAAAAACATTGTATTTGAATATTTGGGCTCATAAAAAACGAATATTCGAATATTTGTTTATTTAAATGAGATTTAACGAGAAAGATGTTATTTTTTAATAATCAAGTTTTTGTCACCCTTTCTGAACAAGCTTATGATTAGGCATTATACACAACGTTACATTATATCTTAAGGTTTTCTTTTAGTTGAAAATGTGTGTAAACAAATATATAATATATATATATATATTAGTGAAACGTCAGCTCCTGAGCTAGATCAAGCTTTAAACGTGACGTGACTGGAGAGCCGATTGCAGAGCTGGTGCAAAGTTCTCCACATCGCTATGATCAGATGCTTTCTGAACTGCTGTTTTCGCACCGCTCTCATTTTTGTCGTGTTTATTTCGTTATTGACAGGAAAGCTCGCAGCACATATCTACATATTCACAGTGGTGACATACTTAGACAGGAATAGACCGTGCATATATAGACAGTTGGTTTTGTTTTCTGTGCATTTGTGGTTTTGAACGATTGAGATGTTTCTGCACTGATTTCTTATGAATAATCTCTGCTTTTGCTTCGCGTTAGACTAACGTGACCTGCCAGAACTAACGCTACACTAGATTTCATTGGTGATGTAAGAATACATGCTTTTGAGTATACAGTATGTAAGATACACCTGAAATGCTTGTGAACTTTGAAAATCGCTGTGAATATTGATTTGGCCACAACACACAGGACGTTGAGTTGGAATGACTGGAAGAGGAATGTATTTTTAAAGAAATTCCCCCAAAATTACTTTTCAGGTTTGTGAACTTGTAAGTCTTATTAATGTTGTTTGGCTCCATTTTGAGAAGTTTGAGGTAAATTAGGGGAATTATGATTATGATTAATTTCTTTTCTTTTTTTTCTTATAAAAAGAATTATAATTTATAAATACAATTATTATTTATTTATATATAATTTATTATATACTATTTTATTATATACATATATATATATACTGTATATATGCATAATTTATATATAATCTATATATTTGCATAATTTATTACATACAGGAAATAAAAATTGTATATATATATATATATATATATATACTGTATATATATATACACACACATGAAAATCCATTTCTCATCATGCTTAAATTCATATTATATTATTATATAATCTCTCTCTCTCTCTCTCTCTCTCTCTCTCTCTATATATATATATATATATGTGAGTGTATATAATTTACTAAAATTTATATAATTTACTATATATAATGTCAATTATGCTAATTATATATATTCAAATTAATATTACCAGTGTAACTATGATCATCATCAAAGTGGCCAAAACATGAACAGTTAGACAATGAACAATTACCAATTTATTTATTTATTTATTACCTTTTTTTGAAAAGGGACCATGCACAATTTTAAAATAAATGCTTCCATTTCATGCATTGTACCGAATTGAGCCAATGGCTAATTTTCATTTTAACACAGCGTGTCATTTATAATAAAGGACGATGCACAAACACACTTTTTAAGTTGCAACAATATTAACTATTAACATTCATGTTCTTCACCAGCAGCATGGAGGAGTTCAAAGTTCAGACCGCCAAACACCCCGTACCCAACAGTTCACCCACGCGGCCCCACAGCGAGCACCCGAAAGATCACGCGGCCAAACGCCTATCCTCCGCCTCCAACGGCACGAGTGACGGAGGAGCGGGAGCCAAAACACCTGTGGAGATCACCGCGCTGGAGGAGTCCTTCCGCCGCTTCGCCATCCACGGAGACACGCGAGCCACCGGCAAAGACATGAACGGCAAGAACTGGTCCAAACTATGTAAAGACTGTGGCATCATCGATGGCAAGGGCATCACCCTCACAGACGTGGACATAGTCTTCTCCAAAGTCAAGTAAGTAAACATTTAGGACTAGAGCACAACAATTAGGCTATGGAAGTAAAAGTAACATTCATTTTCTACATAGAGAAATTAATTTTTTTGTTCTTGATGCACAGTGTTGGGGAAAGTTACTTTTAAAAGTAATGCATTACAATATTGCGTTACTCCCTAAAAAAATTTATTTGTGTTATTTAATACATTTAATTATTGCAGGTTTGCATTGCACTGTTTTCTTTCATTTTGAGGAATACTGGATCTGTTTTTGTGCAAGTGAGATAATGCATGTTCACATTTATTCTCTTGTTCACACAGCGCCTCTTACTCACTTACTCCCGATTTCTCTCAACACGGGGACAGGAGAGCTGTCAGTCAATACATGGGAAAACAAAGTAACTGGAGTTACTTATTTGAAAAAGTAACTCAGATATTGTATTGTAAATTAAAAAGTAATGCGTTACTTTACTAGTTACTTGAAAAAAGTAATCTGATTATGTAACTCGCGTTACTTGTAATGCGTTTCCCCCAACACTGCTGATGTAAAGGTAATGACTTGAGACGCACAATAAGACGAACATACAAATATACGTGCAATTACATTTTACATTCGTGCATTTAGCAGGCACTTTTATCCGGAAGCATTAATGCATTCAAAGCGGTATACATTTTATACATGCAGTGCATGCATTCCCTGTTTGAGCTACAATTAACATTTCCATCTCCCTTGCATCACTCACTTTGAGTTTGTTGCAGTGCATCCTGGGATTGCATTGTCTAAGAAGCATGCATGCGATGTTGTCTATGATTTTGGCCAATGCAGTGTGCCTCAAATGCTCAGTGCTATCTAGGTAGGATGTGATTACACTGTCAGCGAATTGAATTTTCTTGCGGACATCTGGCACAGTGTGTTGCATACACATAAACACAGATGTTGCAAAAACACTATGAGATCTGACTTAGACTGCGTTCAAATGTGGTTTTAAATCACATCTGGTCATCTGACCCACTTTTACACACTCGCATCCGATTCTCCTATTAATGCATCACTGTTTCACAGCAGGTTCAGGAAGGTTAGTGAATCATGCAGGGAAGACGTGAGTGAGTGACAGATTAATATGTGTGTATTTAGTCGTCCCTCTCATGTGCATGTCATCAGAAATCAGCTGTATCAGAGACTGAATGCTCCAAATGAGGGATAAAATTGTGTTTCTCAGCTGATTTGTGCATTATGCAATATGTGCGTGTTAATAGATGGGATAAAAAATTACGCACGTGTCAAAAGATCGAATCAGTGCAAAAGGCTTTGTAGTGTAGGGGTGTAACTGTGATATTTCCTGTAACAGTAACATATTTGCTTTTAATCTGTGCATGCATAAAATACACATTAATAAACATTAATAGAAATAAAATATATAATATATATTAAAACAAAAAAATTATAATATAATATAATAATATATATAAAATAAAATTACATTTTATTTCAGGTAGATGCCAAGGCAACCTTTTTTATTTTCGTTTAGTTTAAGTTGAAGTACTAAAATAACCAAAATTAAATAAACTAAAATGAAAAAAAAATAAAATATATATATATATATATATATTATTAATATAATATAATAATAGACGTTTTAAAAAAAAAGACAAAATACACAACAAAATTACTAAAACTTTAACAAATGAAAGTGAAAACAGAAAATCTAAATATTAACGAAAACTATATACTACAACAGTCTTATCAATGAAAGTGAAGAGGAGTCGTGCTGTGTTGATGTTTTTCTGGTTCTTCCCCCACAGCCACAGGCCGTGATGGCTCAAGCTGAATAACCCTGATGACTGCAGGACAGAGAGAGTCATCGCTGCTTCAGTAGGGCCAGATTTGAATAGCGTGCCCTTAATATAGAGCACCGTACACATTGATCTCGCCTTTAAACATTCAGTCTTCAGATGTTTAGATAATAGCGCTGGTTCGTTCAATTAGGAGAATTAATTTATCCAAATCTTTGTAGTATTCATGCATAGAAAACATTGTCTGCCTTTTATCAAGCCTGCAGTGGTGAAGAGATTCACTTCACCCCGACTGACCGAGAATAAATATCATTCTGCTAGTCAGAACAACGTGGCTGAGCAGAAACGAGAGGCGGAAAGAATGAATGCATGCAATATGTGGCATGCATTAACATTTAAAGGAAAAGTGCAACCAAAAAGGAAGTCAGTCCTAACCTTATAAGAGTATTATTAAACATTTTAATGCAGGTCTTTTCCTGTAAAGTATCAAAAAGGACAAAAAACACCATGAAAATATCATGACTGTAGTCCACACAACTCTTGTGTTATGTTAAAGCAAGCAAGCAAAATGTAAGTTATTTTAGCAAAATGTTTTGATGCTTCTCAGGTGTTTTTTGACCTATTTGAGCCTGACTGCATGAGCCAAACAGAGCGTGCAGTCAGTGTGTGTGTGTGTGTGTGTGTGCTCAGAAGCTCAGGCCAAAGATCAAGATTGCAGTCATACAGCATCAGAACTAAAGGCACGCGTCTGCTTTAATCAGTGTTAATGTTAATGATGCTTGATAAAGCCTCGGCGCATTTAAAGCTGCAGCACACCACAATGCAAACATTACAGTACTCCCTCATTCAGCACGTAATACCACATTACAGACAAATAGACTAAAAACATAATCATAACACAGCCGTCTTTTCTCTGGTTTGCACAGATATTATTACCTAATTTGATGATGCTGAGTTCAAAAATATAATAATATAATCCTGTCTTTGGATAAAAGTGTCTGCTAAATGCATAAATGTAAATCTAAATGTAAACTGGGGTTCATGAGTTGATTAAAAGCTTATGATTAACAAACCATAAAGAAAAAATAAAATAAATAGTTTTAAAATGTAAAAAATAAATAAAACACTTACTAAACATATCACATGACCATTAACCGACATCAGAGAACAAAGAACGTGAATTTGTTGTTAAATTACTGAAATATTAACTCAAATCTCCCTCCAACTTGAAAAAAATTCTTCTGATTTGCATATATAATATTACCTAATTTGATGATGCTGAGTTAAAAAAAAATCTCAGTAAAAATCCATTGTGTAGTTCTTTACAAAATAAGAATATTTCAAATTTAGCAAATTACAAACACACACATATATATCAGCTTTAATGCACTTATCAAAATAAAAGCAGTCAAATGTCAACAATTTTAATGATAACTTACAATCTGCTCAAGGAGTGGAAAAATGTTCAAATACTCTCTTTAATGTCAAAAACTTTAAAGCTTTTCCATTAAATCTGTACTTTTCTCTGGCTGTTTCAATGCAGTAAAACACAAATGTAGCCAAAAACATCTTGCTGGAAAAAATACAAAATATTGACATCAAATAATGTCATGCGTGAAAATGGGCTAATTGAACTAATCGCTGTAATCTAGGCTCAGATTCAGACAGGAATCATGACTTTATGGCAGTTTTTCGGCTGATTAAGTGAGAGTACAAGACTTCTTCGCCAACAAATGCTGGTTGAAAGCAAAAATGCAACAATATGCGTCATATTTTGTGAAAAAGAGATATGCTCGAGCAAAACAGATAATATTCAGCTCCTCAAAATGAGTAAGAAACAAGTATTGGGTTTCATTCAGCAAATAAGATGCAGAGCTGTTGTGATTTATATGTGTGTTTATATACATATACATATATACTTTACTTTTCCTGTAAAGGACAAAAAACACCATGAAAATATCATGACTGTAGTCCACACAACTCTTGTGTTATGTTAAAGCAAGCAAGCAAAATGTAAGTTATTTTAGCAAAATGTTTTGCTGCTTCTCAGGTGTTTTTTGACCTGTTTGAGCCTGACTGCACGAGCCAAACAGAGCGTGTTGCATCTGTTGTGATTTATATGCGTTCATAAATGCATATGTAGGGTAATATTGCTGTTTATGACTAGCATTCTGCACATCCTCATAGTTGAGAAGAGAGCAGTGAGAGAGAACAGCGGCTGACATTAGACAGCAGCGCTGAAGAATCGCACAAACAAAACTGCTCAGCAAAGAAATCGAATTAATTATAAATCCATAGAGGCGTGTTTACCCAAGCTTGCTGCTATGACACGGCCAGCTTTATAGGCTTTTGATCACCACGGTAAAGGCTGTTTGTATTCGTGTTACTATGTGCACCGTTTTAAGCGTTGCTTTACGGGCCGAATGCATTCGCCGTAAGTGCATGCCTGGAGTCATAATGCAAATCCTGCTTCAAGACCAGTTAAATCAGCCGTTCTCAGCTAGTTCTGCTTCAGGACGCTGATTTTGGTGAGCAAACACAGAACCAAAACTGTTTATCGTACTGAAGTAAACGAAATACCGTGCAGTTTGATTGGACGCTCGGTTCTTGAGGGCAACAACTACAGATACAGGAAGCATTTCCTCTCTTTCAAAGATGATTAAAAGTGCATTTCTTCTTCTGAAATGAAAGACTCGTGTGTAGCGACCCAAACTCTGTATGGCCGTGACGCCGGGCCACTGCTGTCGGTTCATGCAACACTTTCAGAGGCCTTTATCCAAGTACTTACTGTGCAAACTTTTCTTCTTCAGTAGAACAGTAAAGAAGATTTTCAGCTGAAACCGTGCTCCTTTGTGATTCATAAAATGCAAGTCAGCAGCTTCTGTCAATTTGATCATATCAGGCAACACAGAATTAATATCCGTGGCTCCTGATGATATATTGAGGTCTTATGAAGCGAAACGATCAGTCTGTGCAAGAATCTGAACATTATTTACTACATTATCACCTGTAATCCAGAACCTCAGGCGAACAGGAAATCTGATTATTTACCACGATGTGGTTCTTTCAGACAGTGTGTTTCAATGAACTGGTTCAATTCACTAGTTTGTTAACATAATCACTCAATGACATAAAATATACGCAATTATATTATTAAAGCACCCAATAATGAAGTGAAACATGGATGTTTTATGTGTCTAAAGCATATAAAGTGAATAAAACTAGTCTTCATCAGCTCAACTTTTTACTTAAACAATGAGAAACCATAAAATGTTCATTTGGCCCCTTCGTCAAGTGCTGGGTTCACGCATGCGCATATTTCCTCAGTTCAGTGACTGAGGCGACTCGAATGATTCATTCATCATAGGATCAGATTCGCCGCTATTTCAGCTCATTTCCAGTCGGAGTGACTGTCAGGCGTCTGAAAGTGAGTTTCGATTGAGTAACTTGTAGATCTGTGCTGCTCGAGACCTGAACTGTTTCAGACGCTTCAGTCAGATTTGGTGAACTGGTTCAACTCACTAAAAAGAACCGGTTCAGAAGAACGATTCGTTTGTGAACCAGACATCACTCTGGACTGTTCGCCTGAGGCTCTGGATTACAGGTGATAATGTAGTAAATAATGTTCAGTTTCTTGCACAGACTGATCGTTTCGCTTCATAAGACCTCAATATATCATCAGGAGTCACGGGGATTCATTCTGTGATGCCTTTTTTGACTCTCAAAGTGACGGTAGCCATTGGCTTGCATTTAAGAATCACCAAGGCCCACGGTTTCAACTAAAAATCTTCTTCACTGTTCTACTGAAGAACAAAACTCATCTTAACAGCTGACTAAAATGTTTGGGTGAACTATCAATTGAAAGTATATTTCAAAATCATCATTTACTGACCCTCGTGTTGTTCACACGCTGTGTTATTTCTCGTGTAAAATGCAAAAGCAGAACATCCAAGCTGCAAATGTCGGAGTGACTGTCAGGCGTCTGAAAGTGAGTTTCGATTGAGTAACTTGTAGATCTGTGCTGCTCGAGACCTGAACTGTTTCAGACGCTTCAGTCAGATTTGGTGAACTGGTTCAACTCACTAAAAAGAACCGGTTCAGAAGAACGATTCGTTTGTGAACCAGACATCACTCTGGACTGTTCGCCTGAGGCTCTGGATTACAGGTGATAATGTAGTAAATAATGTTCAGTTTCTTGCACAGACTGATCATTTCGCTTCATAAGACCTCAATATATCATCAGGAGTCACGGGGATTCATTCTGTGATGCCTTTCAAAGTGACGGTAGCCATTGACTTGCATTTTATGAATCACCAAGGCCCACGGTTTCAACTAAAAATCTTCTTCACTGTTCTACTGAAGAACAAAACTCATCTTAACAGCTGACTAAAATGTTTGGGTGAACTATCAATTGAAAGTATATTTCAAAATCATCATTTACTGACCCTCGTGTTGTTCACACGCTGTGTTATTTCTCGTGTAAAATGCAAAAGCAGAACATCCAAGCTGCAAATGTTTTTCAGTGTCACTCAAAGTGTTTCTCTCATGTGTTTACAGAAGCTCTTTTAATCAGGTCTTGCATGTTTCTGCTCTGCTCTGTATTTATATTTGATGCCACAATATATACAGACGAATTTATCATCCATTTGTTATTGTTTTCCAGGAACAAATCTGCGCGCACTATTACATACAGCCAGTTCAAAGAAGCGCTCGAAGAGCTCGCCAGGAAACGCTTCAAAGATAAGAGCAGCGAGGACGCCGCGGAAGAGGTTTACAGAATGATAGAAGGGAAATCACCCGTTATAGCTGGAGTCACGGTAAAGCCCACTGCAGACGTGCTGCTCTTTCTCTAAATCAATAAGCGTTGATAGTATCCTGTTTTTCTCAAACTTTTGGATAAAAGAGTTCGCTAAATGCATAAATGTAAACTGGGGTTCATGTGTTGATAAAAAAAAAATAAAATGTTTTCATATAAAAATCAATAATTAATCATAAAAATTTAAATAATATATATATATAATAAAGAATAAAACCTGCATTTTTAATATTTATATTTTTAATTAATATTATCTTTAATATTAAAGTATTTTAAATCATTTATTTTTTCATCTTCATTTAATGTGACCATTAACAGACATCAGAGAACTGTGAAATTGTCAAATTATTGAAATATTAACTTAAAATGTCTGGGTGACCTGAGGTAAATATTTGAGATCAAACTGGTTTGGATGACAGAAAAGTTTGGGAATGCCTCCTGTAGTATATGGATGATATCTACTTACTTATTGCTTTAATTATTGCTTTTAAATGTATGTGAATGAATAGCGTTTACAGCTTAATAACTAAACTGTCTGGTGATTTCTAAATGTAATGATTGTGATGATTATATGACAGTGATGATAAATATGAAGACTTCATGAGCTTATACACGTTTGGGTTCAGTAGGATTTATTTTACAGAAATTAATACTTCTATTCAGCAAGGATGCATTAAATTGATCAAAAGGGACATTTATAATGTTACAAAAGATTTTTATTTCAAATAAATGCTGTTCTTTTGATCTTTCTATTCATATGTGAATCCTGAAAATAAAATGTATCACTATTTTTTGCAATATCGGGCAGCACAACTGTTTTCATCATTGATAATAATCAGAAATGTTTCTCGAGCAGCAAATCAGCATATTAGAATGATTTCTGAAGATCATGTGACACTGAAGACTGGCGTAATGATGCTGAAAATTCAGCTTTGATCACAAAAATAAATTACAGTTTACAATATACTCACATAGAAAACAGCTATTTTAAATTATAATAATATTTCACAATTTTGCTGTATTTTTGATCAAACAAATGCAGCCTTGGTGAGCAGAAGAGACTAATTTATAAAACGGAATTGATCATAAGTCTCTTTCTGGACTCACAGAGAACCATTGCTTCCCCGACCGTGTCCCGTTTGACCGACACCACCAAGTTCACCGGATCGCACAAGGAGCGTTTTGACGAGACGGGCCGCGGGAAGGGCAAGGCAAGGCGAGTGGAATTGGTGGACACGTCCGGATACGTGTCTGGATACAAGCACGCAGGATCATACGAGAAGAAAATTCAAAAACCTCCCCAAAAACCCATGTGAGATTCTCCGTCCAGCAGTGAACCCGACTCTATAAAGCACAAACAGATCTCCCATTTTCCACTGAGGGTACGTCTTTTTCTGTGAATAACATTGAGTTTGTTCCTCTTCCTATAAGTGTTTTATTTCTAACTGGAACGCTGTTTACATCAAACGCCGACGTCACCAGCTGGTACGTTCCTAACAAACACGATGATGCCAAGAGAAAGACAAATGGCTACAGTATTGCACGCTTACTAGTGAAGGTTTTTGCTGTTAATCTGTGGTGAATATTGACATGAAATGAATATTTGGCATTTTGTGGCTTCTCTAATGATGCAGTAGAATCAGGCCTAAAATAGACTTTAAATGCTTGAGTAATGCAGTGCATGTCCACAATTTGCGTTACAACAACACACAAAACATTTCCATTAATTTTTTTAAATGCATTTGGCAGATGCTTTTATCCAAAGCAACTTGCATTGCATTTCAGGGCTAAATCAGTTCATGCATTCACTGGGAATCGAACCCATGACCTTGGCATTTCTAACACCATGCCCTTTCACACGGCAATCCTGGTAAATTACCGTAAAATGACCAGAATGACTTTACAATAAGTATGCTGTTCACACAAGCAACGGCGTTCTGGCTTTTTACCGGTAAGAGATTATTCACACATCAGCACCAAAATACCAGTAAATTCTGTGATGTCAGTCATCAGAAATAATCTTTCAAAGCTGCGGCGTTGTCTTCATTCGTCCACACGAGGAAAATGGAAAAGAAGGCCGGGTCTCGAGCGCAACACATTGAAAAAGCAGCGAGACGTGTCCAACGGTCAAAGTTGTCCATCTAGTGCATATTTACATAGAAAAACTAATTAAAAGCAGCGGAGCTTACTGTAAACAGCTCAGAGTAATCACCTCATCTGCATAAGAACTATATGATTGGCCCAAAGCAGACTTCATTCGTCAGCGCGTTCTGACTTTGCATGTGCTCATACGGGTAATCTTCATTCTGCGTTCACACACAGCATCGTACCGTTAATTTACTGGTAATGTTACAACTTCCCTTACTGGTAAATTGCAGAACCGGTAATTTACCAGTAAAGACTGTATGTGTGAAAGGGGCTTATGTTTCAGGCCTACAATAAAATATATTTAAATGTATTTGTCTTAGTATAAATTATGCATAATTTGAAGGAATATTTTACCAAAAAATGGAATTTGCTGAAAATGTGCTCATCCTCAGGCTATCCAAGATTAGGATGAGTTTGTTTCTTCATCAGATTTGGAGAAATGTAGCATTGCATCTGTGTCTCAGCAATGGATGCTCTGCAGTGAATGGGTGCCGTCAGAATGAGAGTCCAAACAGCTGATAAAAACATCACAATAATCCACAAGTAATCCACAGCACTCCAGTCCATCAGTTAACATCTGGAGAAGACAAAAGCTGAAACAAATCATTCATTAAGACGTTTTTAACTTTAAACAGTTGCTTTCAGCTAAAATACGAGTCTATATGTGTAATTTGTGTGAAAGGGGCTTATGTTTCAGGCCTACAATAAAATATATTTAAATGTATTTGTCTTAGTATAAATTATGCATAATTTGAAGGAATATTTTACCAAAAAATGGAATTTGCTGAAAATGTGCTCATCCTCAGGCTATCCAAGATTAGGATGAGTTTGTTTCTTCATCAGGTTTGGAGAAATGTAGCATTGCATCTGTGTCTCAGCAATGGATGCTCTGCAGTGAATGGGTGCCGTCAGAATGAGAGTCCAAACAGCTGATAAAAACATCACAATAATCCACAAGTAATCCACAGCACTGCAGTCCATCAGTTAACATCTGGAGAAGACAAAAGCTGAAACAAATCATTCATTAAGACGTTTTTAACTTTAAACAGTTGCTTTCAGCTAAAATACGAGTCTATAATTCATAATTCCTCCAGTGAAAAAGTCCATCTCCTGTTGTCTCTCACATCAAAATCCAGCCACTTATTTGTTTAGAGCTGTTTTGGCTTTTATACGGTGCTTGATCTGTGCAGATTTCTCTCCTGATTCACACCAGACCACTTTTTCACTGGAGGAAGCGTTATTATGGATTTCATTAAGACGTTTTTAACTTTAAACAGTTGCTTTCAGCTAAAATACGAGTCTATAATTCATAATTCCTCCAGTGAAAAAGTGCATCTCCTGTTGTCTCTCACATCAAAATCCAGCCACATATTTGTTTAGAGCTGTTTTGGCTTTTATACGGTGCTTGATCTGTGCAGATTTCTCTCCTGAGTCACACCAGACCACTTTTTCACTGGAGGAAGCGTTATTATGGATTATGAACTCATATTTTAGTTAAAAACGTCTTAATGCTGGATTAGTTTCAGCTTTTGTCGTCTCCAGATGTTAGCCGATGGACTGGAGTGCTGTGGATTATTGTGATGTTTTTATCAGCTTTTTGGACTCTCATTCTGACGGCACCCATTCACTTGCAGAGCATCCATTGCTGAGACACTGATGCAATGCTACATTTCTCCAAACCTGATGAAGAAACAAACTCGTCTACATCTTGGATGGCCTCATAATGAATACATTTGCAGCAAATTTTCATTTTTTGGTGAATTAATTTAGATGCATTTATGGCTTGACTTTATAATCGTTTGGTTCTGCTTCCCCGTCTCATTTACCAAGATTTTACTCTAAAAAATCGACTGATTTTGTTTGCATTTCACATATATTTTATAATAATAACCGAATGCATCACAAGTTATTGTTTGATGCATAAAAAATTGACTGCTGGTGCTCAAGATTGTATATCTAGAAGTTTGGTCGATGTTTTTTGAAGTTGATGGCATAACCATGTATTTCTAATGCTATAATGGCATAATATGAAGCACTGCCTGTGTGTTTTAATTGTGGAGTGATTAACTATAGTATGTAAACGGAAACACCATCAGCAAAAGTTCAGGATTTTTTCGTTATTTCCCTGTTTGCTCTGCATCACAATATCTGACCCAATGCATGATGCGTTATCATACCTCAATACAGACCAGCGGGAAACGTGGCCGACTGTCCTTAGAAAACTCCTCGGTGCATCGGAACTAAAAGCTTTGGCCAAACATGACAAAAACAAATAGTTGGCAGAAGTTTCTAATGATTTGAACACGTATAATCAGACCCACACAGAGTCTGCTGCGCTGAATTAGGAACGTCCAAATTGCATGTTTGTTCATGAAATACTTATCTTTCTGCCTACTCTAAGCTTTATTATTAGCACATTTACCATATTAAAATCCATTATGTAGCATTGAAAATGCGATTAAGCCTGCAGATTCTGTCTGGGCCTGATTATCAGCAATAGATCAAACTGCAAATTAAATTACTAAAAGGTGTTTTGTATTCTGCTGTGGATTTTAGTTTGAAAAGTACTGTTGTAAAATTTAAGGCCATATCGAGGCACTTTGCTATTTTCATACGTGCAGTGTTTCTGCCTACAGAACAATGTTTACAAGAGAAGTGACATGCTGTAACTAACGCTGGCATGGCATACGTCTAAATGAATACATTCCCTTTACCATAACTAGTGTTCGGAGTTATTTATAAACGCACTGCCATCTGAACACGCTGGACGAGATCCAACCGTCAGGGTTCCCACACTTCTGACCAGTCAGTGACTTTCCATGAGATTTCCAGAACATTCCGATTCACTAATGAATCATTCAAACTGATGACTGCTTTATGGCTTGCAAACAAGTTTTACTCAATGCAAGCGCAATATTTTCAACAGAACATTACTACTAGTCAAATCTATATTCATCATACATATTTTAAGACCTTTAAAGATTTTATGACTTTTCCCAATTTAGTAAACACAAAATGTAAAATTCCCTAAAATTTTTTTACGTGATAAACTGATTTGTGAACCACTGATTCACTGAATCAACTCAAAATAATGATTCACTCAATTCAGTTTTACTTGAGCCAATTTAATATTTTAGAGCATAGAGCAGATTAAAATAACTTTTCCAGATCTAGAAAACACAAAATGTAAAATTCCCTAACATTTTTTTACGTGATAAACCGATTTGTGAACCACTGATTCACTGAATCAACTCAAAAGAATGATTCACCCAATTCAGTTTTACTTGAGCCAATTTAATATTTTAGAGCATAGAGCAGATTTTTTAAATAACTTTTAAGATTTTATGACTTTTTCAGATCTAGAAAACACAAATGTAAAATTCCCTAACATTTTTTTACTGATAAACCGTTTTGTGAACCACTGATTCACTGAATCAACTCAAAAGAATGATTCACTCAATTCAGTTTTACTTGAGCCAATTTAATATTTTAGAGCATAGAGCAGATTTTTTAAAAAACTTTTACAATTTTACGACTTTTCCAGATCTGAAAATCACATATTTTAAACTATGTGATGATGGGAACCTTGAAGTTTGTAATAGACGATATTGTCCATGTCTATGGAGTGAAGAAGGGAGGAGTGAGAGTGTACAGACATATTCTTATTCATATTCATATTCTACAGAACATCTATTTTCAAAAAAGAATAGTGGCTACGGATCATAAATGTCAAGCTCTCCTGCAGAAAGTGACTCATATTTATGATAACAAACCACAAATAAGTATATATGTTGTTGTATTTAAGTATGATTGTAATGTTTTGCTTAATGCCAAATATTGTTAACCATGCTTTTTGAGGAACAATACTGACTTATTTTTAAATAATGTTTTTTAATGTTCTGCAGTATCCTGATATGCATGTCATATGGTGATGGTAAAACGATTTTAACGTGTCAGTGTTTTGTAGCATCGTATTGAATAAAAAAACAAAAAACTGCCTGGTTCTCGTTTATTTCTAACGCACATGAAGACTCGAAGGATTGTGTTCTGCAACAGCGGAGCATAGTGGAGATCGGGGCTAGTTGTCACGTGGTTTTTTAACAGGGGTTTCTGCAGGTTTTATGAAGGGCAATTTAAGACATTAAGACCAAATAATGAGAATTTAAGGACCAAATTGTAAGGTTTCTTAAATCAAGATGCACTGAGAAGCAAAATGACAAGATAAGTCGTTTTGTTTTCTGAGAAATTTATCAAAATGAATATTTATGATCAAAACAAGAAAAAATATCTGGGCTCAGAAAAAAAACATTAATTTTCATACCTCATTGACCGATGTTTGTTCTTGTTTTAAGCATAAACTCATTTAATTTTGTTCTATTTCTCAAAAAATAAGACTTACATGATCTTCATTTTGGATTTCGAGTAAATGGATCTTGATTTAAGGATGTTTAGATGTTTGTACTGGAAAACAACATTTAATGCCATGACTTTATGAATTGAAGACTTTCTGACTTTTTAAGGCCTTCATTTGTGGAAGGGTGAATTAAGATTTTTTAAAGACCCACAGAAATCATGTTTAAAGTCTGTCTGAACAGAAAACTTACCTTGTCACACAAACCGAACAAGCAATTTTGCATCAGTTCAAGACTTGAAATCTCAGATGTAGAAATAAACAGAGCCCATGCTGCTTTACAGAGTGTTTATAAAACAAAAGGCTTCTACAAAAAGAGATGTGACCTCATATATCATCTTTTGAAGGGCAGATCTATAATCAATTCACACTAGATGTCTATCAGAGGAACGTTCTTCATTTGCAGCAATCAGCTCATTAGAGCCTCTTCCAGCTGCCGCAGCAAACGCTCATTTCTGGCAATCAAAGACCTGCAAAAAAGACAAAATCAACACAAACGTTGGAAGTTTTTAAAGCGGTGTAGCATTTGGATCGTCCTGACACGTACCTGTAGCTCTCTTGCTGCACATTCGCTCCGTTCCCCTCCTGAATTGTGTGTCTTTTCACGTTCAAATCCTCAGGGACCGTCCGCTGTCCTAAAAATCCAGCAGCACAAACATTAACAACCCTGTTGTATTTGAACAACTCTCATTTAGAAAACTGACCTCCGTCCTGCATGTCTGGCATCTTCTTCAGCCGAGACGACAGCAGCTTGTTTTCTGCTTAGATCAGCTGTTTCTGTAAAGACACGTTCTCCTCCAGCACGCTCTTCAGCTGCTCATTAAGGGCTTCCTGCATTAAAGACAACAGCAGACGTCATTTTGCCTTCTCTAATGTGACGTATGAAAGAGAAAAAAAGTTAAGTCATTATTTACTTCCAAATTGGAAAAAAAGGTCAAAAGGACTAAAAACACCAAACTTGGTGTAGATTTCATCCTAAAAGTATATGCACAAAAGGCAGGTTGTGATGTGCAAAATTCAGATACTTTCATACATGCATCCCCAAAATAGCTGAGCAATGCATAACCTAATTTACATATAATTTCAATATGCAAGGGATCATAGTGTTTAACTGTACAAGACGCTCTAAAAATGAGACTGTCACATTACCAAAATCATTCAGTTTTAAAATAAAAATATCCAAGTTTAGTTTTTAAAAAAAAATCGTGCATGTAATGTTTATACTTCCGAGTCTTCTTAAGTCATAAGATAGATTTGTGTGCCATATGTATTGATATCTTGCACTATCTTGGAATATGGCACACAAATCACACGGACGTTGTAATTGGGCTTTTGTTAACCCTTAAATATTATTTGTGGATAATTTTGGCAATGTTCACTCAAAAATGTTCAGAGGTGCATGAGCTCAGATCAACGAGGCCTATGATCAACCAGCTCCAAAAAGAAATACAAAACCTTTAATTGAAAAAAAAAATTAGAATCCAGTATTTGGTACATTTATAAGCAATTTCTTTGTAGGCAACAAGGTTGCCCATTTTAGAGGGCAACAAGATTGGAAAAAAAAAAG
>NW_015505495.1:828762-831745 GCF_001515645.1 Sinocyclocheilus grahami
CTTTTCTTGGCATACCTTGTTTGAGCACAGTTTTAGTCCAATGTGATCAAATTGACTGACTTTCAGGACAAACAAAACCCCCAAACCCCCCAATATGAGAGTTAATGAGCTAATAATGAACTATAGTTCAAACTAAGACAAAGACTTCTTTGATTGAAATGATCTTACGATGGACTCTTGCGTCTGCTGAACCTGGAGTTTCAGATCTTCAATCTCAGACTGATGCTGTTTTTCCTCTAATTCAGTCCATGTTTTCATGGCTTTGAGCGTCTCTTTCAGAGTGTGTATCTCCTGTGCTCCTCCCAATCAAGCTGAGGATCTGGACCATCTTCACTGGATAGAAAGCACTGGGTTAGCTGGACTAGTTGACTAGTTATGGATTGCTCTGTTACGGAGAGAATCGCTTACTGATGAACTCTTTGTTGTTTTGTTGATTCTCCTTCTTCCCAGACCAGAGCTCCTCCATCATGCCGAGGAGCAGCTCCATGGGCTTCTGTAGGCACCCTGATTAAAGCATGCGATCAGATAATTAAGTCAATTTTTTAAGCTCTGTTTGTGTTGAGTTGCAGCCTACAAACCTTCTGTGGTTTGCGTTTTCTCTCTGATACCAACGAGCGTCTGTCTGAGGTTCCTGTCGTCTGGGAGGATGCAGGACTGGATTTGCTCTGTCTTCAGGTTTGGATGTTGCCATTTAAGGGCTGTGCAATCATCCTCTGCAACAAATTTCTTTTTGCATTTACATTTACACATTTGGAAGATGCTTTTATCAAATAGAGGAACAAGAGCAATTCATCACAGAGCCGACAATATTCGTAATATGCAATGCCATGTTTGTTAGACAGCTATTTTAAGATTTAATTATCTGAAAAGGGAATAGTCCTGAAGTACCGTGTGAGTCAGAGCGCACGTCTGCAGGATGGGGTGTAAAGACGCTCTCTCCTCGAACCGTAGCTCGAGTCTGACTCCTGACTGAACGTCGGCTCACAAACGTCACTCTCTGAGAACCAACGGGAGCCTCTAATGGTGACAATCATGGAAAAAAACATTATTCCACAGCAATTTAGTGTAGATATAAGGTTAAAGGTTAAACAGCAGGTTAATGTCACTTATACAACAAAATGAGTGAAATGTCACCCCTTGTGGACAGAAGTGGAATAATAAAAAATATTCACCTTTCTTACAATCCCAGCTCTTGAGAACAGACTCCTACAGGATGGACAATGAATAAAACTGTGTTAAAATATATTTTAAAATAATGTATATAATTAATAATATAATTGATATCATTATATATATATATACACACACACACACACACACACACATTATTGTGCAAAAGCCATTAGTATTTTCACCAACAAAAAAATGGTTTTAAGTCAAAGACTAGCACAGTAGTGTGTGTGTGTGTGTGTGTGTGTGTGTGTGTGTATATATATATACACACACATTCATTATGGCACATTTATATATGTATATATATATATATAATGAATGAATAGATACATGCACCTTATTTTGTTTTGGCGAACTTTCACACTCAGGATCATTGATTAAATGTATGATATCAGATTCGGAAGTATTTTCTAAATACAAAAAATAAAAAATTACAAACATAGATAATAGTTCACAAACAGTAAAGTATATTTGTCATTTATTATTAAAAATAGAAGTGGAGAAGTGTTATGCATTTATGGCTGGGTGATATATTAAATATGAACTATTTATTTGCAATATTTCCTCATTCCCCTCTAGAAGCCAGAGCATCTTCGTCATCTTCATCATCGCTTTTATTCTGAACTCACTACTTCTGCAAAACAGTGACGATAATCAACGACAAACTGTGTGTGACTTCAACTCATAAGCAGGGTGAATTTACTATTACTCATATACTTCTATAGTATCTAATATTTTGAATTAGTTTACATTTTTATATGTTCAGATTCCATTTACATTTTTTTAATCAAGAAATCAATCTAATTCTATTTATATAGCACTTTTCCAAACAAATCAATGCAGTTCAAAGTGCTTTACATGCAAGAACAAGCAATGGACACTAAAATTAGAATAACAAATAAAAACAGAACCATAAATAGATTATACCAATAACATTAAAAACGTTAAAAACATAAAATAGACAATCAAGGGAGATAAAAACCAAAGCATACAAGAGATTACAAGAAAGCCAGACTAAAATGGTTAATTTGAGATATTTCTATGTAGTTTTATTTCTGTTTTATATACTTACTTAATTGCAGTTAGTTCCCAAGGCAACATTTAAGGTTTAGTGTTTATTTTTTTAATCTAATATTTATATTTCCTTTTATTTCAATTATCAAAAACTATGTTTAATAGTTTTAGTTAACAATAACAACACTGCTTATTAGATCATTACCTGCACGTTGTGAATTGTATGTTTCTTATGATTAGTGTCTAGATTTGCCTCTGATGAGAAATGCATGAGAGCCGCCTTTCTGTCTCTCGGTCTCGCACTGGACAGTCATCTGCAACAGGGAGAAACAGGCAGAAGACAGATGATGCACCAAGCTTGTGGAGTTTGGTCATTGCATGCACCAGGTACAAACAGTAGAGCGGGTGTTTCTTGACCACAGGATTCAGCAGCTTGTGCGGGGAAAAGACGTCCTGCTGAGACGCCAGCCTGTTGTAGTACCTACAGATTCAATCTCTCCAGCATTTCCAAACGCTCAATCCCCTACAAACACCAGCATGACATTTACACAACAGAATAAACGTACAGATGTACAGTCAATTATAAATGTCATGAAATGTATAAATATATACACGTGTACACCTGAACTGTGACCAGTGCATTATGCGAAAGATCCAGTGACTTCAGACGCACAAAGTTCTTTAGGGAAGTTCCTAAATGATAGATTTTCCCTTCATATGTTCCTCGTAGAGTCAACGATCGGAGTACATCCGCTGCGATAAATCATTAAAAATATTAATTAATCAAATAGTGACT
>NW_015505495.1:834972-879450 GCF_001515645.1 Sinocyclocheilus grahami
GAGGGGGGAAAGGAAAAAAAAAAAAAAGGGGGGGGGGGGGGGGGGGGGAGTACAAACATTATCCTTTTCTTGGCAAGTTGTTATACCTTGTTTGAGCACAGTTTTAGTCCAATGTGATCAAATTGACTGACTTTCAGGACAAACAAAACCCCCCCGGAACACAATATGAGAGTTAATGAGCTAATAATGAACTATAGTTCAAACTAAGACAAAGACTTGTTTGATTGAAATGATCTTACGATGGACTCTTGCGTCTGCTGAACCTGGAGTTTCAGATCTTCAATCTCAGACTGATGCTGTTTTTCCTCTAATTCAGTCCATGTTTTCATGGCTTTGAGCGTCTCTTTCAGAGTGTGTATCTCCTGTGCTCCTCCCAATCAAGCTGAGGATCTGGACCATCTTCACTGGATAGAAAGCACTGGGTTAGCTGGACTAGTTGACTAGTTATGGATTGCTCTGTTACGGAGAGAATCGCTTACTGATGAACTCTTTGTTGTTTTGTTGATTCTCCTTCTTCCCAGACCAGAGCTCCTCCATCATGCCGAGGAGCAGCTCCATGGGCTTCTGTAGGCACCCTGATTAAAGCATGCGATCAGATAATTAAGTCAATTTTTTAAGCTCTGTTTGTGTTGAGTTGCAGCCTACAAACCTTCTGTGGTTTGCGTTTTCTCTCTGATACCAACGAGCGTCTGTCTGAGGTTCCTGTCGTCTGGGAGGATGCAGGACTGGATTTGCTCTGTCTTCAGGTTTGGATGTTGCCATTTAAGGGCTGTGCAATCATCCTCTGCAACAAATTTCTTTTTGCATTTACATTTACACATTTGGAAGATGCTTTTATCAAATAGAGGAACAAGAGCAATTCATCACAGAGCCGACAATATTCGTAATATGCAATGCCATGTTTGTTAGACAGCTATTTTAAGATTTAATTATCTGAAAAGGGAATAGTCCTGAAGTACCGTGTGAGTCAGAGCGCACGTCTGCAGGATGGGGTGTAAAGACGCTCTCTCCTCGAACCGTAGCTCGAGTCTGACTCCTGACTGAACGTCGGCTCACAAACGTCACTCTCTGAGAACCAACGGGAGCCTCTAATGGTGACAATCATGGAAAAAAACATTATTCCACAGCAATTTAGTGTAGATATAAGGTTAAAGGTTAAACAGCAGGTTAATGTCACTTATACAACAAAATGAGTGAAATGTCACCCCTTGTGGACAGAAGTGGAATAATAAAAAATATTCACCTTTCTTACAATCCCAGCTCTTGAGAACAGACTCCTACAGGATGGACAATGAATAAAACTGTGTTAAAATATATTTTAAAATAATGTATATAATTAATAATATAATTGATATCATTATATATATATATACACACACACACACACACACACACATTATTGTGCAAAAGCCATTAGTATTTTCACCAACAAAAAAATGGTTTTAAGTCAAAGACTAGCACAGTAGTGTGTGTGTGTGTGTGTGTGTGTGTGTGTGTGTGTATATATATATACACACACATTCATTATGGCACATTTATATATGTATATATATATATATAATGAATGAATAGATACATGCACCTTATTTTGTTTTGGCGAACTTTCACACTCAGGATCATTGATTAAATGTATGATATCAGATTCGGAAGTATTTTCTAAATACAAAAAATAAAAAATTACAAACATAGATAATAGTTCACAAACAGTAAAGTATATTTGTCATTTATTATTAAAAATAGAAGTGGAGAAGTGTTATGCATTTATGGCTGGGTGATATATTAAATATGAACTATTTATTTGCAATATTTCCTCATTCCCCTCTAGAAGCCAGAGCATCTTCGTCATCTTCATCATCGCTTTTATTCTGAACTCACTACTTCTGCAAAACAGTGACGATAATCAACGACAAACTGTGTGTGACTTCAACTCATAAGCAGGGTGAATTTACTATTACTCATATACTTCTATAGTATCTAATATTTTGAATTAGTTTACATTTTTATATGTTCAGATTCCATTTACATTTTTTTAATCAAGAAATCAATCTAATTCTATTTATATAGCACTTTTCCAAACAAATCAATGCAGTTCAAAGTGCTTTACATGCAAGAACAAGCAATGGACACTAAAATTAGAATAACAAATAAAAACAGAACCATAAATAGATTATACCAATAACATTAAAAACGTTAAAAACATAAAATAGACAATCAAGGGAGATAAAAACCAAAGCATACAAGAGATTACAAGAAAGCCAGACTAAAATGGTTAATTTGAGATATTTCTATGTAGTTTTATTTCTGTTTTATATACTTACTTAATTGCAGTTAGTTCCCAAGGCAACATTTAAGGTTTAGTGTTTATTTTTTTAATCTAATATTTATATTTCCTTTTATTTCAATTATCAAAAACTATGTTTAATAGTTTTAGTTAACAATAACAACACTGCTTATTAGATCATTACCTGCACGTTGTGAATTGTATGTTTCTTATGATTAGTGTCTAGATTTGCCTCTGATGAGAAATGCATGAGAGCCGCCTTTCTGTCTCTCGGTCTCGCACTGGACAGTCATCTGCAACAGGGAGAAACAGGCAGAAGACAGATGATGCACCAAGCTTGTGGAGTTTGGTCATTGCATGCACCAGGTACAAACAGTAGAGCGGGTGTTTCTTGACCACAGGATTCAGCAGCTTGTGCGGGGAAAAGACGTCCTGCTGAGACGCCAGCCTGTTGTAGTACCTACAGATTCAATCTCTCCAGCATTTCCAAACGCTCAATCCCCTACAAACACCAGCATGACATTTACACAACAGAATAAACGTACAGATGTACAGTCAATTATAAATGTCATGAAATGTATAAATATATACACGTGTACACCTGAACTGTGACCAGTGCATTATGCGAAAGATCCAGTGACTTCAGACGCACAAAGTTCTTTAGGGAAGTTCCTAAATGATAGATTTTCCCTTCATATGTTCCTCGTAGAGTCAACGATCGGAGTACATCCGCTGCGATAAATCATTAAAAATATTAATTAATCAAATAGTGACTATATATATATATATACACACAAATATACACATGTATATATTATACAGTCACTATTTGATTAATTAATATTTTATATTTGTAATATTTATTATATATATATATATATTATTATATATTATATAATAAATATTATTATATATATTGTATATATTTTTATTTATATATATATATATATATATATATATATATATATATATATATATATATATATATATTCAACCTTCAAACCTTCATCAGCAAATATTGACAAAACCTGTATCGTTGACCACTATCAAAAACAATGAAATTAAATAAAAATGACAAATGCATACAACAAAATTTCAAAACATTTAAATTTAAAATTTAAAATAAAGCTAAAAACAATTCAAAATATTAATATCTAGTATAATAATGATTCTAACATAACACTAAGCCAAACACCAAAAAACAACTACATATATGTGTGTGTACAACCACACACACACACACACACACACACAACCACACACACACACACACACAACCACACACACCCATGCAATCCATTCAGCATCATACCAAACGCCCGATACACAGATGTTCAAAATCAATAAGAAAGGAGTGAAGAAAAAAAATCAAGTAAGAGAAGAACACCTGAATCGATGAACTCCTTTAGGGTGGAACTGCACCGTATGCAGATATCCATGTATACCTTGATATCAGGAGTGTGTGGTGGACTTATGAAAAAAAAAAAAAAGAATTAATTCCTGTAGCATTCTATTGGTATGAATTGAAACATAACTCATCTTTGCACCAGTGGACATCCAGTGTTTTAAAATAAACATAACTTTATCATCCGTTGTATGGATGGACGCTATTATAGTTAGCGTTATAGTTTTCCTTCTTGGTGTAAGCAAACCCATAGTGCATAAAGAGTAAAACTCTGAACTCTAGCACTGCTTATTTTTACTGGCACAAATGAACATCCTAATAATTTACTAGTCAGTTCTTAATAGCAAGGATATGTGTGAAACTCTAATTTTATCATTCACTTTATTCGACACATACACATTCAATATACAAACCCAATTCCAAAAAAGTTGGGACACTGTACAAATTGTGAGTAAAAAAGGAATGGAAGAATGGAATAATTTAATAAACTTATATTTTATTCACAATAGAATATAGATAACATATCAAATGTTGAAAGTGAGACATTTTGAAATGTCATGCCAAATATTGGCTCATTTTGGATTTCATGAGAGCTACACATTCCAAAAAAGTTGGGACAGGTAGCAATAAGAGGCCGGAAAAGTTAAATGTACATATAAGGAACAGCTGGAGGACCAATTTGCAACTTATTAGGTCAATTGGCAACATGATTGGGTATAAAAAGAGCCTCTCAGAGTGGCAGTGTCTCTCAGAAGTCAAGATGGGCAGAGGATCACCAATGCCCCCAATGCTGCGGCGAAAAATAGTGGAGCAATATCAGAAAAGAGTTTCTCAGAGAAAAATTGCAAAGAGTTTGAAGTTATCATCATCTACAGTGCATAATATCATCCAAAGATTCAGAGAATCTGGAACAATCTCCGTGCGTAAGGGTCAAGGCCGGAAAACCATACTGGATGCCCGTAATCTTCGGGCCCTTAGACGGCACTGCATCACATACAGGAAAGGATCCGGGTGCTGAAATGGCCAGCCTGCAGTCCAGATCTTTCACCCATAGAAAACATTTGGCGCATCATAAAGAGGAAGATGCGACAAAGAAGACCTAAGACAGTTGAGCAACTAGAAGCCTGTATTAGACAAGAATGGGACAACATTCCTATTCCTAAACTTGAGCAACTTGTCTCCTCAGTCCCCAGACGTTTGCAGACTGTTATAAAAAGAAGAGGGGATGCCACACCGTGGTAAACATGGCCTTGTCCCAACTTTTTTGAGATGTGTTGATGCCATGAAATTTAAAATCAACTTATTTTTCCCTTAAAATGATACATTTTCTCAGTTTAAACATTTGATATGTTGTATTCTGAATAAAATATTGAAATTTGAAACTTCCACATCATTGCATTCTGTTTTTATTCCCAATTTCAGCAGAACTAGGATAGGCTTATGAATATTAACTACGTAATGTGACGCAGACGCGTCTGATTCGCTGAAAACCAAGACGTTAGCGAGTCAGTTGGTGAACTAGCCAATCAAACTTTGGTAACGGCTTATCTCATGAATATTGATTACGTACGCTTGTTTGAACGTGCGTCTCTAAGTAAGGTTACCGAGCTACTGGTGTATTTATGATTAATTTGTGGACACAGGTGAGGAAGACGCTGTTAAACTACACCAGAAGTATATTTAATCAAAGGAAAGTTGTCGAAATATTCCTTAAACAGGCAAAGCGCTCAACTGAGAAAGTATGTAAAGAATTTGATTCTCAAAACGATGTGAATTTTCAAAGAAATAATAACCCGAATTATTCCTAAACTGTTGTTTTTCCACAAGGGGGCGCTTAAGGGCTCGGAGGACCGAATCCTAAATTAAGCCGCATTCAATTCTAAGGTCGTTTTATATATTATTGGAGGTTTATTCAAAAAAAAATATAATAATAATAATCGTAAATGTATTAATTATACGTGTTTTTATCTGACATATAAAGTGTTTTTATCCACTCGGCGATTTCTATAAATTAATTTATTAAAAAACACGTACCTGTGATCACAAACGACTCTGATTGGTTCATCCCGAGAAAAGTAACAAACAACACGTGACATCGCGATGCTTTAAATAAATACAACTTTAGTAATAATTTAATATACTTACAGATTCTTTTATTGTACCGTGATTATACGCGCTTCATAATTTTTTTATTTAAAATTTAATTAAAATAAGCGACTCTGATTGGTCCAGCCTATCTCGCTACTTCGATATGCAAAGTAGTAAATGCACACTTTGATAAATACATACAAAGAGACTTTAGAATTTAATTTTAAACGTAAACTCCATTATTTTTATTTCGTAGGGACGTAATATAAATAAGCCCCGCCCACTTTTACATCCTTGCGTTTGTGATGCAGAATCAGCAGTGAGCATCATCAGCACCATCGCATTGATCCCCAGCACTCCTCTCCTCTCCTCTCCTCTCTGCTGGATAGGATGAGACGATGGCTCGCAGGAGAGATGAAGATGATGATGATGACGGACACAAGCTGATAGAGGAAGAGGAGGATGCGCGTCTCTTCATAGACAGCGAGGATGAGGACGATCTGTCCCTAGACGAGATTTTGCACCTATACAAGCAGCCCATCAACGAGGAGCAGGCGTGGGCTGTGTGTTACCAGTGCTGTCGCTCTTCTCGAGAGGATTCTGCGGGGACCCGAGGAGCGGAGCACGTGAGGATCTATAAAGACGGATCGGTGCGGCTTCATTCCGGAGACAGATCAGGTGACAAATCAACATATTTGGATGCAAACGTTTGGAAACCGCTTATATATATTTCCCTTTTTACCTTCTAGTGTTCTGCATCACAAAATGTGCCTAATATTGAATGCATCACCTTATGTGCAAGAATTGGATATGAAATGCTGTGTAATTGTGCCATGCTCCTAATATCTTTTTTTGCATTGTACATTTTGAGCTATTATGTAACGCATGAGATGCATGCGAAATAGACCTGTATCTGCAGGTCAAATTGAATATCGAGCATGCATGAGTCTAAAATAATCATAAAACAGCATAAATTAAGCATAAAAGTAATATGTAAGTGCTCACAGTCACCGTTGTTTACTGATGCACAGAGAAATACACATGCTGATAAACACAACATAGCTCCTGATCAGGGCCTGCTTTTTGCGTGTAACATGTTACATGTGTGTGACTTTATTGACATTATGTGCTAAAATGATCCAGTAGCCCATGATAGTTGGTGTTTAGGATTTGTGTTTTTTTTGGTATGTATAAAGCAGAGTTATGATGGTTAACTAAAACTAAAACCATTAAAAAAAATAAATGCATACATATACATACATAAATAAATACATTTCGTTACTTGAAATAAAATAACATTAAAACGTATTTAAACTTATTTTAATTCAGCTAGTTGCCAATCAGTGTTATTTTAGTATTTTTAGTTTTTATTCATATTTTATTAATTCAATTAATATTTTCTGATTTCATTTTAAGTTTGTTGTGTGTGCTTTTATCATATTAATAATTTTTTTATTTCAGTTTAAACCAGTAAAACCAAATTAAAATTAGATATGTTGCATTGGCAACTATGATATAAAATAATTTTAAGTATAGTTTTTATTTTATTTTATTTCAGTTAAAGTTTATTTTATTTAAAGATATGAAAAAGTTGGTTTATGGTTTTAATTATCTATAATAACCCTGTTGTCAAGGCAACATTTCATTAGTTTAAACTAATAACTAAAATAAATGTACTAAATTAACCAAAACTGAAATAATAATGAATACAAACTATATATACATAATAATAAAAATGACAAAAATGCACAACAAAATTACTAAAACATTAACAAAAATGGAAAATATAAAAATGAAAACTAATTCAAAATACTAATAAAAAAAACTATAATTCAGACACCTTATCTCATTTTGCAACAGATGTAGTACCTTTTTATATGTCTGCAAAAAAAAAAAAAATATATATATATATATATAATAGTAATGATACTAAAATTCTGGTCTGAAACTGACCTGCCAGGCACCTGTGTTAAATGGAGAATGAGGTTAAAATCTTTGTAGTTCAAGCCCAATTAAAGGCGTTGTGATATCTCTAATGCTTTCATCGTTTCACATGTTGAAGTGCTGCTGATAATAATGAAATGTGCTCATTGTGCAGCTTATCCACGGCTTAAACGATTGAGATATTTATTACAGATGGATTGAGCTGATGCCTTTCCAGAGGATGATTTTATTGCTCAGAGGTTTCTCTTTCATCGCTCAGGAGACTAAATGGAGTTTGCAGTTATGTGTCATCATCAGATGTTTCACCCAAGGCAGTAGTTGACTTACAGTAGAGATATAAAACGAATGTAGCTCAGATCATTTGATGAGAAATGCTTGAGTTAGTATTGAGATTTATGACTTTTGATTGCAGACGTTGCAGATCTCTGAGATATTACCAGAGGAGCTCAGTTTGCCTTTTAATAAATGCACGTGTCGTTACTGTCTTGCAGTTCTTCTTCTTTCTTGCATTACTTTCTTGAGGCTATGTCTTGCAGGTTCCAGGCTGAGTTGTTTTGTCAAAAGTGTCGGTGGTGAACTTGTTCCTCATTCGCTGACGACTGAAGAATAACAGCGGAGAGATCTGTTTCTTTGCTGGCTTTGCCTAGTCCTGCTGAAAAAACACTCTGAGAAATTGTCGTGTGTTTTGCATATTCAATCAAAACCAACTGACCTGGGTTGTAATTAATGGTGTTATATAAATAAAATTGACATTGACATTGACATAGTCTGATACACTCAGGTTGTCGGTGAAAGGAAAATTTGCTTAAAAATGTCCCTCAGGCCATGCAAGATGTAGAGGAGTTTGTTTCTTCATCAGATTTGGAGAAATGTAGCATCAATGGATGCTCTGCAGTGAATGGGTGCCGTCAGAATGAGAGACCAAACAGCTGATAAAAACATCACAATAATCCACAGCACTCCAGTCCATCAGTTCACATCTGGAGAACACAAAAGCTGCATGTTTGTAAGAAACAAATAGTTTTTAACTAAAATACGAGTCCATAATCCATAATAACGCTTCCTCCAGTGTAAAATCATCTGGTCTGAATCAGGAGAGAAATCTGCACAGATCAAGCACTGTTTACAAATCAAAACAGAACAAAAGAAACATGTGGCTGGATTTTGATGTGAAAAACAACAGGAGATGGATTTTTTTACTGGAGGTAGCGTTATTATGGATTATTTTAGCCGGAAGCAACAGTTTGATGTTTAAAACGTCTTAAAAATGGATTTGTTTCTTATAAACACACAGCTTTTGTCTTCTCCAGATGTTAACTGATGCACTGGAGTGGTGTGGATTATTGTGATGTTTTTATCAGCTGTTTGGACTCTCATTCTGACGGCACCCATTCACTGCAGAGCATCCATTGATGCTACATTTCTCCAGATCTGATGAAGAAACAAACTCCTCTACATCTTGGATGGCCTGAGAGTGAGCACATTTACAGCAAATCTTCGCTTTTGATGAACTGCTGCTTTAATAGTCATCAGATGCATAAAGATTATCTGCGTCCCGTTTGCAGCCGTCAGTGTGTTTTATGTAAGAACAAACAGCGCTGCGGATTGTCCAGTCAGTTACATAAGGGATGTGTAGAGAGCGCTGTAAGCTGTCGTTTGAGTTCTTGTTCATCTTCTCTTCTGTTCTCCCACAGGTGTGCGCAATCCCAGCCGATCCTCCACACAGGTGAGTGACGCACACTAACGCAGCATCTGTGAATGAGCAGAAACATGTTCGTTAGTTCAGTCTTGACATAGATCCATAACTCTTGGAAATTTCCCACACTTCTTCACAGTGTTTCCAGCTGTTACTGTATGGTTGCTATGGTGTTGTGGATGGTTGCCAGGGCATTGCTACACAGTTGTTATAGAATTTGATATAGTTTTTATTAAAATTTTTATTTTTATATTTTCAGTGTTTGTCTTAATTTGAATGACATTTTTAGTAATTTTGTTTTGTGCTTTTGTCAATTGTATTGTTTTGTTTTAATATTGCCTTTTAGGTTTAATTTATTTTTATTTCAGTTTTAGTTTTAGTTGAGTTTTAGATTTGATTTATTTCCACTTAGTCATTTTACTGCTTCAACCTAAATGAAAAATTAGAAATGTTTTTCATCTTGAGTTATTTTATTATATTTCAATGAACTTTTTTTTTAAAGATTCCTTTTTAGGATTAATTTGTAAAGTTTTAGTATTAGATTAGTTGATATTTTATTGATTTCCACGAAGTAATTTTAGTGCTTCAGGTTAAAGTAAACGAAAATGAGAAATGTTGCATAAATAAGTTTACCTTTTTTTGTCTAATATTTATTTTGTATTTTACTTCAGCTTTATTTCAATTAACACATTTTATTAGTTTTTTTTAGAAATGGCTTTTTTATATTTTACTGATTTCCACAAAGTAATTTTAGTGCTTCAGCTTAAAGTAAACGAAAATTAGAAATGTTGCATAAATAAGTTTAAATAAGTATTTTTTTATTTTATTTCAGCTTTATTTCAATTAACACATTTTATTATTATTTTTTTTTTTTTTCAGAAATTGCTTTTTAGGTTTAATTTATTTTTATGTCAGTTTTAGTTTAGTTTTTAATTTTATTTATTTCCTGTTAGTAATTTTAGTGCTTCATCTTACACTAAATGAAAATCAGAAATGTCACCTAATTAAGTAATATTTAATTTTTTATCTGCTTTATTTCAGTTAACGAATGTTTTTTATAGTTCACTAGTGAAAAGGCAGCTCTATGACCACATTATCTCCTGCAGCTTAGAGACGTTTGCAGCCCATCTGTGTTCTTCTGAATTCAGACGTGAGCTTTCAGCACCAGGTCATGGTTTCTTCTCTCTCTGGTCTCTCGGGTGACTTGTCACTCCACAAGTTCATTCATTTGATCTCAGCAGCTGGTGACATTTTAAAGGCCAATTAGAGACATATAGACCCGACAGATCACTGTTTGCATCCCAAGCATCTTTGACCTTCCAGGTTTATGAAGTGTTCACTAGAGCGACTGCGTGACGGACTCTCGCTTAAATATGCATGTAACTCGGCTCAATGTAATTCAGTCGCTGTAAGCCAATGACTGATACTTGTTATGATATAGTACTTTTTGCAGGACATTCATCAAATAAATGTGGCATTGCATATTTTTGGATAATTCAGAGAATCAATTCATTTACTAAAGGAAGTGCTTAATCTCACTTGTTTATTTATGTCTCTTCTGTTCACCAAGGTAATAATGTACAGTATGTGGAAAATAATGCATTTTTTAACCTTAAACCACATAAACACATTTCATTACACCAAATACACAAAATAATGTTCTTTTAATCATATGACCCCTTAAGGTGATCGTCTACTGGTGTAGGATTTACTTTTACTCTCAAATTGCTTTTATTTTTATATTTTCAGTTTTTGTTTAAATGTCAGTTTAATGTTTAGTATTTTGTTATGTGACTTTGTCAATAAAATGTCAGTAAAAGCCCTTCAAGGGACGAGTGTTGCAAATTAGCTCTTGCTATAAACACTGTTACTTGCACTGGATGGCCATTTTTGTTTGTTTGTTTGATTGTTTGTTTGTTTGCAGTTTTATCTATGTGTATTATAACTGTCCCTATTCAAATAAACCAAATATATATATATATATATATATATATTAGTATTAGTTTTAGATTTTATTTCAATATAATTTTAGTGCTTCAACTAATATTAGTGTTTCATCCTAATATTTATATTTTATTTCAGTTAACAGTTTTGATGTATTTTTTTATATTCCTTTTACAAAGGCACACCAAGTAACACATTGAACTAAACGTGAAATTTTGAAGTAGAAAGACTGAAAGTATTTTCTAGTAAAGCTTACGCCAATAATCTTATGGAGTGAATTATGTGTAAATGAAAGTAAATGTAAATGTTGATTTGTGCTCCTTGTATTTCAGTTTCTTGTGCTGGATTATTTGACATCCGTCAGACACATGAACTAGATGCAGTTAGACGCTTTGCACAAAGACCTGATAGTGCTATATAGATCCAGTTCCCGTGTTCCACTGACTTCTGGTTTAGACAGAACATCAGATGCTTTTCATTAACTCAGTCTTGATTGTTTTCTTTATGAGATTCTCGGGGTTAATGATCAGTTTCTAAACTGAAGCTGTTATTACCGGTGATTGTATTTGTGGATGTAATGGGCCGCTGGACATCTCAGTGAATGCGTCTGTTGTTCGCTTCACTGCAGGCTCCTGCATTCTGGATGAAATTCATTTTAAGAATCTGTTGGTAAACTCTTCGGGTCTGATTAACATCACAAAGAGTAACAAAGCGCTCTTTATGCCTTTACAGAAGTTGGACAGAGTTTTGATCACTGGCCGTCAAAAGATTTTACCATTAACCATGTGGAAAGATGTACACACTCAAACTAAAATACAAGAAGTTAACATCTTTATTATATTATTTACAATAGTTTAAATACCTATTCATTTGTGATGCTCTTTGGTGCATATACATTATCAAAGACCCCATCAGAACTGTATATTTCTCTTAAACCATTTTAAAGTCTCAATCCAATTCATTTTGCATTTGCACTGTTCAAACGTTTGGAGTCTGTGTTTTTTTATTCAGCAAAGACATCAAAATGATCTAAAGTTACAGTAAAGACATTAATAATGTTACAAAATATTTCTAGCAATAAAGTAAGATACAAAAAATTTGTATTTCAAATAAATGCTGTTCTTTTTAACTTTTCATAAACATATTCGGCAACACAATGGTTTTCAACATTGATAATAATCAGAAATGTTTCTCGAGCAGCAGATCAGCATATTATACTGATTTCTGAAGATCATGTGACACTGAAGACTGGAGGAATGATGCTGAAAATACAGCTGCGCATCACAGGAATAAATTACAGTTTACAATATATTCACATAGAAAACAGCTATTTTAAATTGTAATAATATTTCACAATTTTACTGTATTTTTGATCAAATAAAATGCAGCCTTGATGAGCAGTAGAGACTTCTATCATGAATATATTCTAAAAATCTTGCAAATCCCAAATTTTTTTTTCAGTATTCTGTGTGTAGTGTGACTTTAAAATGTTTTTATGGCATATTATAAAATAAATCATAAGTCACCGAAGGGTGTGCAAATAACAATTCTATACTAATTAGTCAGTAATTCAGTAATGTGACTGAATAGAACGCGTCTCTATATCCTGTTATCTTAGTGGTTCTCGACTGGTTCTTCACAGCCCGAAAAATGGGTCACGGGTCTGTTCTGATTATCCGCTTGTATAATTTTGACTCCATTCTGACTGTAATGTGATGTGAACTCATCCTCAAATACCTTGAACAAAACTGCACAAGGTAAAGGATCATACAACCCCGATTATTTGGAACACAGGTTACAGGTTTGGGTTCTGAAGTAAAGTTAGTATCCGGTACCGTATGTTTAAATGTGATATAAGAAACCAAACGCTTTTATGGTTTCCTTGACATTTGTTTTAACAGGCCTTGCACAATGCAAGCAGACTAGTTTCTCCATATCAGGTCACAGAGAAAGCTTCACTGCATCAGTTCAGCCGAAAGAAAAACCTGAAACCTGCTGTTGTTGGAAGCATTGAGGTTCTTGTGGCACGAAATGTATTCGATGTTCTTGTGTAAAAAAAAAAAAAAAAGTCTGGTGTATCTGTGTCGATTGAGAATGTGTCTCAAATATCCCGGCTTCAGTATTAAGTGCACTTCTCAAGGAGTCGAAATCATTCCAGTGCACTAAAAAAAAATCCCTGGGATTGAATCTAATGCACTAGAATTCCCAGAACTGTTCACTGTATTTACCAGAAATACTGCCAAGATGTTATGTTAAGTTATATTCTCTAAAACAAGCCTTAAAGGGATAGCTCATGCAAAAATGAAAATTCTGTCATCGTTTACTCACCCTCAAGTCGTTCCAAACCTGTATGAATTTCTTTCAGCTGTTGGACACAAAAGAAGATATTTTGAGGAATGTTGGTAACCAAAGAGTTGACGGTAGCCATTGACTTCCATAGAATGGAAAAAAAATACTATGGAAGTCAATGGCTACCGTCAACTCTTTGGTTACCAACATTCCTCAAAATATCTTCTTTTGTGTCCAACAGCTGAAAGAAATTCATACAGGTTTGGAACGACTTGAGGGTGAGTAAACGATGACAGAATTTTCATTTTTGCGTGAATCTCATGCAAAGTAAATATATCTAGTTTGAAGCACGTTCAGATATTTTTTAGTGAGAAACAACACAAGCACTGATGAAATGAAATACATTTATTGCAGTTAATGTGTCTTTGGGTTGTTTCTGTCGCAGGCGATCGAGTCTCTGGGCATCATGATCTATAAGGCTCTGGATTACGGGCTGAAGGAGAACGAGGAGCGAGAGCTGAGTCCGCCGCTCGAGCAGCTCATCGACCTCATGACCAACGTGGCCGACGCAGAGAGCGACTCCTGCGCCGATGAAGGCTACGCCGCCACTGAGGAAGACGAGGATGACCGGGAGCGGGATCCCGCCCACCCCTGCCGTATCCGTGGCTACCGTGACATCACCAAGGTATCATAGGCTACGTTTTTTGTAATAAGTGACAGTAGAGATTATGCAACAGTGATGTCACATGACTGCCTGCCACTAACAACTGCGTTGATAATCACGTAATCTGAAATTGTTTTCATTAAATAAATTGATCAATCAGATATTCAGTGCTCTCCTTGTGCAAATCGAATGTGCAAAAAGTTGATTTAATATCAACATATTAGAATGATTTGTAAAGGATCATGTGACACTGAAGACTGGAGAAATTATGCTGAAAATACAGCTTTGATCACAGAAATAAATTACATTTTAACAGATATTCACATAGAAAGCAGTTATTTTAAATAGTAAAAATATTTCACAATATTACTGTTTTTACTGTATTTTTGATCAAATAAATGCAGCCTTTGTGTGCAGAAGAGACTCATTCAAAAACATATTAAAAACTTTTGTACGCTTGTGTGTGCAAAGATATTTAAAAATGTTAATTTTACAATATAAAATGATTTTAAAAAATCACAGTCGTAACAGCAGAACTTTTTAAATAAACAAGTTTCATAAAAGATTAAATAAAAAGTGTCAGTTGGTTAATTTAAAACCTAAATTTGATTTTTAACAAGAAATATTGTTTGATGCAAATAATTGCACTTCCTTTCGCTGTTACACTTCATTCGATTGGCACGGCTATTTAATTTAACTTTTAATCGCGTGCTGTTATGCGTAATAAAAATGCATACATTATGCAAATATATAAACATTTTCTAAAAATGATATATCTATATATATATATATATATATATATATGTGTGTATTCTGTATGTTTTCTTTACTTTAAACTGCTTTTACTAATCACTGACCCGACTAATGAAATTTGTTGTTGATTATTTTCATTTTATCGATTAGTTGTTGTACACATGATCTCAATAGGCTGCCATTTCTGCAGTATATAGCACTGAAGTATATTTGTGAGCCTGCAGCACAAAAGCAGTGTTAAGTCTCTGGGGGATATTTGTAGCAATAGCCAACAATACATTGTATATCTTCAGTGTTCGTACATCCGGATGAAATGTTAAGTATACAACCAGAGCTCACTGCATGAGACACTGTATCCCACAATGCAATGTGCGTTATGCATTCATTCAGAGAATTTGTGTTGTGCTCTGATCTGTTGATCACAGTGAGAGCGTTTATGAGCGTGTATTTAAGTGCCGTGTTGATGTTTTGTTTTGAAGCCAAGAGTGACTCACCACACCTTCTGTCCATTTATTTCATTTAGGACACATTCGTTGTGTATTCCCAACACGGACATCTCTGTGATGCATAATTCAACATGAGGTTTATTATATAGTGAAACTGAATGTAGCTTCTCTGTCTGTAGCTGTGCGCCCTTCACCTGTCCACGCCGGCAGACGCGCCCAATCACTACCAGGCCGTGTGTCGAGCTCTGTACGCCGAGACCAAAGAGCTCCGCAGCTTCCTGGAGAAGATCCAGAGCACCAAAGAGGTGAGCGCAGACCCACAGCTTAGACTTCAGCCCCAAATCAAGCTAAATTCATGAGATCCATCCCATTCTCCTCCCAGTAGATTTACATTCATATCTGAGGCAGAGTTATTTTAGTGTTATTTATATACTATTATCGTTTTTGTTAATACTGTGAATTAGCTTTTATTTTTAAATTTAAATTTAAATTTATTTGATATTTTTTAGTAATTTTTTTTTTCTTTTTGAATATTACTATATAGTTTTTTTTTCTTTTTCAGTTTTAGCTTTAGTTCAGTTTTAGTTTGTATTTATTTCCAGTTAGTAATTAGTTTATCTAATATTTATATCAGTGCTATTTTAATATAATTTATATTCTATTATAGTTTTATAGCAGATAAAGTTTTATCTATATAAATATCTTTATTCTTATAGATTATAAAAAAATTGATTATAAAGATATATTTTTTATCTTTATAATCTATTATAGTTAATATTAATATAATTTTATTTTTATTTTCTGTTTTCATATTAATGAAATATTTGTTTTACATTTTAGTAATTTGTAAGTTGTGTGCTTTTGTCATTTTGATCATTTTATATATATATATATAGGTTAATTTATTTTTAGTTCAGTTTTACTTCAATTTTAGTTTTGCAGTTAGTAATTTTGTTGGGTGGTTTTGTCATTTTTATTAGTTTTTTATTATATTTATTATTTGTTATTATTAGTATTATTAGTTTTTTTTAGTTTTTCGTTTATTTAGTTTATTAGTTGTTTTAGTACTTCAGTTTAAACTAACTGCATTGGCAACTAGCTCAAATAAAATGCATTTAATTTTTTTAAATATTATATTTCAGTTAATTTTTATTTTATTTCAAGTAATAATTGTTTTATGGTTTTAGCTTTAGTGAACCATAATATTATTATATTTTATATAATATTTTATTTCATTTTTATTTATTTAAGTTTTAGTTATTGATAATAACCCTGTTCTGTGGTTTGCCATTTTTGCTCTTGCTCTCATAACACGCTTTGTGATCGAATAAATGTAATATGTCATATGTGGAGGAGGGTCACTGCTGGTTTGACCTTTGATCGTGCCCTTTGTAATGTGTCAGCCAAATAACCTGGCTTATATAAAACTGTCCCAGCGAAACATAAAACCCAGACCTGTGAGAGATGGAAATTTGTTTTATTTGATCTCATTTGTCTCCACTGATCTCATTTCACATGAAAACATGGTGTTTACACAGAAGTCTTAAAGACACAGCAGCAAAAACAGCCTGAGAGAGGATGGACAGTGATCATGAAAAACTAAATTACAGCTGTTCTTGGTGTAAGAAACCTTGACTAACACATTATATGTGGACTCTTTAAAGCCTACCTTCGAGTACTAATGGTGTCGGCATTGTTTATGTGCTTTGGGCTAATAGTGTCAGCTCTGTGTTGGCATACAGTGACCAAAAATGTGTTCAGAGCATCTCCACGTTGAAATGTCTCATACTTTCGCACAGAATCATCCTCTACTGTTTTCCACAGGAGGATCTGAGTCTGCTGTTGCTCTTCAGCACATCTTTATGGGGTATGAGTGTAAGATGAGACGAGCCACTCCGCCTTCACAAAGCGTCTCCCTCAGTGCTCGTTCCCACGAGGGCTTACTGTTACCGCACCGTAAAGCCTTTTATTTCCAAAACGACATAACGACGCCACCGTTTGGGCTCAGCTGCAGGGGGAAATGACTTAAGATAAAATGACAAAACTAAACATGCATGACAAGTGAATACGAGGAGGTTCTGTTGTCCTGTGCTTTGTGTTTTAAAAGTAAATCAGTGAAAAAAAATCACAAAAAAGGTATTTTATTTATCTCACCTGTAAATTCATTACTCTGTAAATTCATAAACGGAAAACAAATGTGTATGTGCAAAATGCATTAAATGTCTGGAAAATAATGTCACAATGCAAAAAAAATTTCCTTATGCAAAATGTAATTTCCTATTTCTTTCTTTTGATTTTGATGTTTTGATTTTTTTTTTTTTGTATTATCTATATGACAGATATACTATCATAGTTTATTGTCATGTGTTTTATCATTTTATCAGGTGTTTTTTACTATTTAGGATTTATTTCTGTTTTAGTTTTAGTTTTTTAAATGTATTTCCAGTTAGTAATTTTAGTTTTTAATATTATATATAAAATGTATTTCAGTTATTTTAGTATCATTGATATGCTATTGTAGTTTTTGTTAATATTCTGAATTATATTTTATTTTCATATCTTCAATATTTTCATATTTTCTGGGAAAAACTAAACATGTTTGACAAGTGAATATAAGGAAGTTCTGATGTCCTGTTCTAAAACAGTAAAACAGTGGAAAATCAGTTATTATAGCAAAAAATATATATTTTCCTTTATTATCTCACCTGTAAATTAATTACTATGTAAATTCATAAATAGAAAACAAATGTGCATTTGCAAAAGGCATTAACTGTCAGGAAAATTATATCATAATGCAAACAAATCTCAAAACAGGTTTAATTTTCCTTACGCAAAATGTAATTTCCTATTTGTTTCTTTTGATTTTGGGGTGAAATGAGCCCTGCATGTGTTCTTGACAGCTTTGGTGAGAGTCATCTAATTGTCAGGTGTAATAATAGACTGCAGCTGTACTGCCGCATCTATAGATTCTAGAGGATTCTGCTCGACTCAGCTGCTCTCTGAAATGTTGTGTCTCGCTCTGATTGGACAGAACCTGCGTAAGATGGAGGGGGACGCCGTTGACAAACCTGGCAGGGAGCTAAACGAGCTGCAGAACGCTGATTGGGTAAGTGACCTGCCAATCAAAGAATGGAGACGTTTGATTGGCTCTATTTGTTCCTCATCCAATTGAGTTTAAAAGACAATTAATATTCAGAAATATTATCGATTTGACTGCACTGACACATCAGATGAGAACAAAACTTTAGCTGAGCTGGATGATGGCACTATTGTCTTCTGTAGAGCTGCTTTATAGCTGAACTGAGTGCGTTTCATAATTCAACCTTGCAACATTGACAACTTAAATGAGCTGAATAATGACACTATTGTCTTCTGCAGAGCTGATTTGATGAATTATGCAACATGAACACTTATTTTCCTGTGTATTATTGTGAAGCTGCTTTGAAACAATCTGTATACAGTCTGTGTCATTATAGATAAATGTAACTTGACTTCCAAGAGCAAATGATCTGAGCTGCTGTCCACATTATAAACAACCAACGCATTTATTTTAATTTCTCCAGTGTAATTCTGGGAGAAGCAGTTATCAGGGAACTTTGGCTAACGTTCTGGCAAGGTTCTCTCAAAGTTATGAACAAATGTTCTTTCAAAAAATGTTCATTTAAAGTTATTTGGTCTTTAATAATGTTCTGGCTCAAAAACGTATACATTCATAGAACTTTTTGCTGAAATGTTTCAGTTGAATGTAAGTGTAACATTTTTTAAATGTTTCTAGTTCTTTCGGAATGTTCAGGGAATATTTAAAAGTAACGTTCCCATAATGTTTGCAAAATGATAGAATGGAATGTTCCCGTAATGAAGGTTTTAAAACCCTTAAAATACTAGTTGATTTGAACATCAAAATTTAACGAGTACATTAGTATAAATTCTTAGAACACATTTTGGTTAGTTGGGATGATTTTACTTAAATAGAAACATAAATGAGAACGATACGATTTGATCAAGTTCATGCATTCCCTGGGAATGTTATGATGGATGTTATGTTGAAAAAGCCCTGGAATGTTCTGGAATAGTCTCTCTAATGTGTTGGCGCAGGCGTGGCTCTGGGTGCAGATGATGCGAGATCTGAGGAACGGCGTGAAGCTGAAGAAGGTACAGGAGCGGCAGTATAACCCGCTGCCAATCGAGTTCCAGCTCACGCCGTACGAGATGCTCATGGACGACATCCGCTCCAAACGCTACAAGCTACGCAAGGTCATGGTGAGTTGCCCTGACGCTTATGGATCTGTTTAGAAGAAGAGTTTATTTCAATCTCAACAAATTCATTTGTAAGAACATATTTCATTTACATTTGCTTTTATGCATTTGACAGACGTTTTTGTGACTTACGTTGCATTGCATCATTTTATTAAGTTTATGCCTTCCCTGGAAACTGAACCCATGGCCTCATGCCTTGCTCTACTTTTCTAAAATATTGCACCAATTCATTTGTAAGAACATATTTCATTTACATTTGCTTTTATGCATTTGACAGATGTTTTTGTGACTTACGTTGCATTGCATCATTTTATTAAGTTTATGCCTTCCCTGGAAACTGAACCCATGGCCTCATGCCTTGCTCTACTTTTCTAAAATATTGCACAAAAATGGGTTTGTAGCATCAAATTAGTATGTGTCACGATGTGGGTAGATGAGGCACACAGCGAAGGGGTAATCCAAAGGCGAGTCTTTTATTAACAAACCAAGAGGGTAACACTGACGAGCATAGGATAAAAACTCCACAACGTAACTTTAAAGCAAGACAAAAGGAGCTGAGGAAAACACGGGGTATATAAACGCATACACAAATATTAAACAAATATTAATTGCTAAATATCTATGGCCTGTTCATGACATAAACTATATCTAAATTATATTAATAGACAGTGGCTGCAATTATAAGAGGATTAATTAACACCCAAAATTAGTCTGTGCTACACTGTAAAAAATAAACCTGTGAAATCTTTTTCCCCCAAAATCTGTACATTTAACAATATTTTATGTCAAATTACAGCTATTACAGTTTTGCACCATATATGATAAGGGAACTTGCTGTTCTTAAAGTAGCATTTTTACAGTCTCTATGGTTTAAAACAGTGTAGGTGCATGTGTGTGTGTGTTCAGATCTCTGTCGGTCTCTTTCTGTCTCAGGTGAATGGAGATATTCCTCCCAGGTTAAAGAAGAGCGCTCATGAGGCCATACTGGAGTTTATCAGGTCCAGACCCCCCCTCAACCCCGTGAGTGCTGCTTATTCACTTCATACACACACCGAGACTGATTTGCAGGTGCTGTCTGCAGTGCATGATTCTTGTGACAAGGTCAATTAAATTTACTCATGCAACTCTTTCCAAAATACTCCATGATATGTGCGTGTGATTTCAGGTGGCGGCGCGTAAACTCAAACCGCAGGCCGAACGTCCTCCCAGCCTACATGAGCGCATTCTGGAGGAGATCAAATCCGAGAGGAAGCTGAGGCCCGTGTCGCCCGATATGATCCGTAGAAGCCGATTTGGTGAGACTTTAACACACACACGCCTACAGTGCTCTGCGTGCATTTACTCCTTGAGATGGACGTAAACGGCGGGTCATTTAAAGCAGCTGAATGTGCATTGTGGATCATGTATGAAGGTCACTGCACACGCTTACAGCTCGATGTTGGAATCAGACTTGGTGATGTTCAAATGAGATGAACAATCACAGAAACAAACCCGTCTTGAGGTTTGCTCTGATTGCAACGCAGCAGCCACACAAGTACCAGCTTCTGTGTGTGGCGTATATCTGCTTCATACATGGCTGATATTATCACGACCGTCTCGTAATATTCAGTCCGTCTGCATACATTGAAAATGTATGAAATGTCTCAATTGCAAGTCTGATCTGGCTATAACCAGCATCTACAATGAGTATTACTGAATGAACGATCTTCTGCTGTTGTGAATCTAAATCCTTGCCTGTTTTCTTGCAGTCATTCGGCCTCTTAGCATGTCTCAGAGTTTTGATTCATCAGGTAAAGCCGTGATGTGATGCATTAATGCCGTCTGTGATGATTTAGAGCTTAGTCTGCTGTCATTTCATCTGTATTCATTGTTCATTTGAGGGTGCTTTAAATTTGCAAATGAAGATTTAATACTCAATTTTTTTTATTTTTATAAGCCCTCAGATAAATAAAGTCTCTCAGGGTTCAATAATGGGTTCAATAATATTATAAAATACTTTATATTATATTATATATAATATAAAGGAATCAATAATACGTTTTTAGACCCTCAAATGAAATGTGACCAATTTAAAATCCATTTTGATGTCGTCTTGCTAACACTGATTATTATTATTATTATTAGATTGATGATCACAGAAACATGCCCAAGGGAAAGTAGATCGATTATGCAACTCAATAAATACAGGATTATTGATTCACATGAAAGTTAACACATGTGAAGATGTAATTTACTCATGTGATGTGTTGACTGACCCCATACGCAAATGTTGTATATTTCCATATATTGAATTTCCATATATTAAATATATTGTCATATGAAGTAAATACATATATGAAGACCTATTAGAAACTGGAACACTTTCGTATTAACATACATATGTGTGTGAGTGAGATATATATGTTTATGTATGTGTTATATATTTTTGTACATATAAGTGTTGATATTATATAAGTAAATTTAAAAGATAGACATGTATTTAAAAAATTTATTACAAAACATATATAAACATACGGAATGTTTTGTATGTAAGTATGTTGTTTTAATAATGTTGCATATATGTGACACTGGACCACAAAACCAGTCATAAGGGTCAATTTTTTTTTTAATTGAGATGTGTACATCACCTGAAATACCTTGAATAAATCAGCTTTCCATTGATGTATGGTTTGTTAGGATCTGACAATATATTAACATACATATGTGTGTGAGTGAGATATATATGTTTATGTATGTGTTATATATTTTTGTACATATAAGTGTTGATATTATATAAGTAAATTTAAAAGATAGACATGTATTTAAAAAAATTATTACAAAACATATATAAACATACGGAATGTTTTGCATGTAAGTATGTTGTTTTAATAATGTTGCATATATGTGACACTGGACCACAAAACCAGTCATAAGGGTAAATTTTTTTTAAATTGAGATGTGTACATCACCTGAAATACCTTGAATAAATCAGCTTTCCATTGATGTATGGTTTGTTAGGATCTGACAATATTTGGCTGAGATACAACTATTAGAAAATCTGGAATCTGAGGGTGCAAAAAAATCTAAATATTGAGAAAATCATCTTTAAAGTTGTCCAAATGAAGTTCTTAGCAATGCATATTACTAATCAAACATTAAGTTTTGATATATTTACGGTAGGAAATTTACAAAATATCTTCATGGAACATGATCTTTACTTAATATCTTAATGATTTTTGGCATAAAAGAAAAATCTATAATTGTGACCCATACAATGTATTGTTGGCTATTGCTACAAATATACCCCAGCGACTTAACACTGCTTTTGTGCTGCAGGGTCACATATAAATAAAATATACATTGTTGACATATGGTTGCTACATATAATCATTATATAGATAAATTATGTACATATACAGATTTAACTTTGGGGATTTTATACATTTATATCTTCATCTATCCAGAGAATGTACGACATACGTATGTAAAAATTATAAATCACCTTATAGGTAACATATATGGCAATATCACTCTTGATATAGGGCAATAAATGTCATATATTACATTTCCGTATGGGATCAGTAAAGAGCTGACATTCAGAAGATTATTTCATATTTACACTATTTCATGTTTCATATCGCTGAAATAACTGTCTTGTGATATGTAATTACTCGAGTTGTTATAAGATGTAATGCATGCTGGTCTGAGAGCAGCTCACAGCAGATGTTTATAGAAAGAGTCACACAAAAAGGTTTCTCATCTAAGAGGATGAGTGTGCAGAACTGAATCTGAGGGTTTTCAGGATCCACAGACAGAGGAAAGCTTGTGTTCTTCAGTAGCGGCTGGGCTTTAAAGTTTTATAGCAGCACTATGGTACAGCAGCTTCACATAGGGTTTGGACACTTCAGTCACACTTCAGATATCTCAATGTCTTTGCATTAGTAACAAAATGTCAAAGCAGCTGTTATGTGTTTTAAGGAAAGAATAGCACACGTTTAGAAAAGTGCATCGTTTGCTTTTATATGTGACTCACTGTACCGAGTGATTACTTTATTTATATCCCATGGTATTTACATTCTAAAGTACAACCATTGTACCAAAAATCATGAAAGTATCAGTGTTTGTTATGCCATTTTATCAATACCGCCTTATACACGCTTTATAATGTGCCAAATTCACTCAAATGCTCACATTGGGTCTAAAAGTCCATGTGGAAATGCAGTTTTTATTTAATTGGAATTGTAAATTAAGAAAAGTTACAACGTCAAATGAATCATAATTCATTCAGATTGTGCTCTAATCGCTGATCGTGTGACTCTTTGTAGAGATGGTCAGATTTTCCTTCACTGAAGCTCTTTGGAGAACATGATCATCGGGTTTATGCTCATGTAGCTCCAGTGAGACACAAATAGAAATGCATCATTTTCACTAGTGGTCTCAGAGGTTTGGACCCCACTGTAAGCGATATAGTGTTTGATATTCTGTCTTTACGTCACACATGCTCTCATCTGTGCTGACGTTTCATGTGCTCGTGTTTGTTCTGTGTCTGTGTGCAGATTGTGCTGATTTGGAAAGTATAGCACACGTTTAGAAAAGTGCATCGTTTGCTTTTATATGTGACTCACTGTACCGAGTGATTACTTTATTTATATCCCATTTACATTCTAAAGTACAACCATTGTACCAAAAAATCATGAAAGTATCAGTGTTTGTTATGCCATTTTATCAATACCGCCTTATACACGCTTTATAATGTGCCAAATTCACTCAAATGCTCACATTGGGTCTAAAAGTCTGAGACCATGTGGAAATGCCGTTTTTATTTAATTTGGATTGTAAATTAAGAAAAGTTACAACGTCAAATGAATCGTAATTAATTCAAATTGTGCGCTAATCGCTGATCGTGTGACTCTTTGTAGAGATGGTCAGATTTTCCTTCACTGAAGCTCTTTGGACAGGATGGTGTTATTGCTGTCAAAATAAATACCATTATTTTCTTTGTGTCTCTTTTTGCTCTTTATGTACATGTTCTGTGCTGTTTTCTACAGACATGTCCTCCTCGGATGGGGCGAGGAAGGCCTCCAGCACGCTGTTGTTGGCTAATGGCGTGTCGCTTCAGCAGAAAGGCTCCAGCGGCTTTCAGAGGAAAAGGCTTCAAGCACCGACTCTGGCTGAACTGGACAGCTCTGATTCAGACGTGAGGACTGTTATACACATAGTTTCTGGTCATATACTCGTTCTGTAAGCCAGTTATCTTCAGTGATGTGCTATCTCGTTCAGGACGAGACCTTAGGTCAAAGGTCAGCCAGCTGCTCTAGCATCTCCACATCGATGGTGGACGACACGTCGCCAGAATCCATCCTGAACAAGAAAAGTGAGTCGTTCCTGATGCACACTTATTTTTTTTAATTATATTTTAATACACAGCTCTCTAAAATATTTGAGTGTAATTGGTTAATCATAGCATTAGTCATATATATTTCTATAATGGTGCTAAACTGTATATTTGACTATTGTTCATGGTAACTAGTCTCCTAAACTCATGTCCCATATTCTGTGTTATTATTGTTTAGTAAAACTAAAATTATAAAAAAATTTATAAATCAAATAAAATTAGTAATAAATGTTTTTTTTAATATATATATATATATATATATATATATATAATTGTAATGATTTTTTATAATAATTTTTTTTAAATAACATTTTTAATTTAAATTAAAATGTTTTCTTGGTAATTGAAATTAAGCTGAAATACAATAAAATATAAATACTAGATGAAAAACTTGCAGAAAAAAATAGAAATGTTGCTTTGGCAACTAACTGAAATAATATAAGATGAACAATGACTAAAACCAAAATAAAAATAAATTAAAGCTATATAGAAATAAAAATAGAAAGATACAAAACCGCATGACAAAATTTATGTAAAAATATAAACTTATATAAATTTTGAAGTTGAAGTACATAATTACTGAAACTAATAAAAATACAATACATCTAAATAGATACATTTCAAATATTAAAAACAAAAAAAGTAAAAAAAATTAAACTTAAAACAAAAACAGCTAATTCAATATATTAATAATTATAAATAATACTAAAATAACTGCTCATATTACTTAATCCTCTCTTCTCTTTTAAATTCAATTTAAAATAAATAAATAATCTATATTTAATGTCCATTTATTTTTATTAGTTCCTGAGTAGCTGTAAAATGAGAAGGATAATGTACAGTCAACAAGCCTCTACTTTATGTCTGGGTCCAGATTATCATTTTCACAAACTGATTTAAAGCATTTATTATGTTCCAGCTCTTAATAAAGTTACCAAGCCGACTGGCAAGACATGTTTTATGGCCTTTTTTGCTGGCTTGCAAACTAAAGCAAGTGTTAATTTATAGGGTTGGGTACCGAACTCTGTACTTTTAAGGGTACCGACCGAATTGCGTCTGAACTATCGAGCACCGATTCACGTTAAATCAATCGGTGCCAAATTTCGGTACCTGAGAACGCATCTGGGCGCATCCGCGAGAGAGAGAGAAACGTAGACCCTGTGACGTGAGGTCACCCCTGCAACTCGTTCAAACAGTGTGGTTACATTTCTAGGGCCATATGGTTTCTGCGAAAACGCAGAAGGGATTGCGGACGCGGAGTCCATTCATAAAAACTTAATTTACTCTATAGCGCGGAATGCCACGGAATTCGTCAATTTTGGACGAATAAATCAAAAGTAGCCACTGCCACTTAATTTGAATCGCGATATGAACTAGTGTCTGTGAATATTAAAATGCAAAAAGATGGTTTAAATAGGAATCCTGCATGATCCGCTTGCCTCTGTATGTATGAATGGCGGAAACGCTGTTTTGTTTACTACACAAATACTGAAGCACATGTGACGCTCGCGGTGGTTTTCGTCCTTTCGAACACAAAAACGTAATCTCCAGAGCTGCTTCGCGAGAATTTTACCATTTCATTTGATAAAACTAGCATCATCATGCTGTATACACACAGAAACTTCATGGCAACCTGTCAAAATAAAAGTACGGTTTAACATGTAACAGAAATATATTACTCTTGTATTACTTTTGTACAGTATAATGTACATCTTTAAATATTCCATTTTTAAAAGCTGTCAGTTTGATTGATAACATTGATAAATAGAGTCTCTATCGTCCTCTCTCTCTCAGCTCCGCCCATGTTCCTGCCCATCTCGTCCACGCCGCAGCCGGAGAGACGTCAGCTCACCCAGCGCCGCCACTCCATCGAGAAGGAAACACCCACCAGTGTGCGTCACTTCCTGCCGCCCTCCAGACACAGCTCAAAATCCTTAGTAAGTGAGGAAGTAATGGGTGACATTTACAAAGCCTTGTTCAAGCTCTTGTTCCGTCCAGGCTGGACTATTGCAATGCTCTCTTGGCAGGTCTTCCAGTCAGTTCTATCAAACCTTTACAATTAATCCAGAACGCGGCAGCAAGATTAATTTTTAATGAGCCAAAAAGAATGCACGTCACACCTCTGTTCATCAATCTGCACTGGCTACCAATAGCTGCTCGCATAAAATTCAAGGCATTGATGTTTGCCTACAAAACCACCACTGGCTCTGTAACCCTTTACCTAAATTCATTACTTCAGACTTATGTGCCTCTAGAAGCTTGAGTGAACGTAAGTGAACGTCGCTCGATAGTGCCATCCCAAAGAGGCACAAAATCACTTTCACAGACTTTTACATTAACTGTTCCCTCCTGGTGGAATGACCTGCCCAACTCAATCCCAGCAGCTGAGTCCTTAACCATCTTCAAGAAACGACATCTTCCATCTTTATTTGACCCTCTAACTCTAGCACTCTCTATTGTAGCGTCTGGACCAATCAGACATGCAATTTTTTTTTGTTATATTTAACAAATACTCTGTAACACCCCTCAATCAACAAACAAACTATGAGGGTCTATGGACCCTTTCCCCGAAATGCATCTAACACCTCAGAAAGGCAGAACAGACCTCTGGTTCCATGGCAACCAATGCTGATATCACTGGTTTTATTGCCCAAAGGAATGCGGGCAGAGAAACTCACAATTCATTTACCCTTAGGAAAGACACACAATGCCCATAAAAATGGACTCTTCTCTAATTAATTCATAGAAAAACCTTTCTGTGAATCTCCTCAGGACATTGTGTATACCATTACTGTTCTTGTATATTGTCTTTTGAATTGTATACTGTTTTGTGTGTGTGTTATGATAGATCACTAGTTAATATAACCTCACCTACAGTATATCATGTTTGGTCTCTATGAATTCGTCTTCGGATTATCTAATTGAGAGTGCATATTACATGTTGATACCTATGCAACATATTAATGTTCTAAGAATCTTTACTAGTTTTTGCATCAACACCCAATCGAATTACATATGCGAAATACCATGCTTGGAGACAAAGAGTCGTAAACTTTCCCTCCAAAAGTTCAAGACACCATTGGCTCTTTGATCCCCCGGAGGTGTGAGCTCAATAGGAGATAAAGCTCTCACATCAGTGACCCGCCTCAGTCAGTCTGCGGTTCTGTTAGACTCTGAGAAGATGAGGATGTGAGCTAGAACGCTTCTGTACCTTAAGTCTGCGCCAGGCCTCGGCCTTGACTTTCCATTCACCAAAGATCCTAGGATCTCAGCTGATGTCTCTCTTAGCTCTTTTGCACTTTCCACTGGGAAGAAACTCCCAGTCACCATCGAGTCAGAACATCTTTGGAGTTCATCACTCTTCAAACCCGGAAGAACGTGATCGCAAGTCCAAAACCTTGAACCCATCAAGACTTTCATCCGAGACTGCATCCGGACACTCGTTCAACGACCAAGGCAATGCAAGTATCGTACATTTAACTAAACGAAACAGAGGTTTAGTATAAGCGGTAAACCATGTTGTAAAACGGCACTGATGGTTTTTAACTCAGGTGGTTCTGACTCATTTTCCATAACTGCATTCTCTGGTTTTTCCTGATGGTTTCATCCATAACGCCTCATTTGCCCTTTCCCATGTATGAGTGATTGATTGTTTGTTTGTTTGTTAGACTAGTTTGTGTTAGTGTTTAGTTAATAAAACTCTTGTGCACAAATTACATGAGTTTCTGATTCTGCCTAGCAAATTAATTGTCCCTTTATGATTTTGATCCTTACTACATGCTCTAATGCATTAATACTGTATGAAAGTATTTTCTGTGGCCACGGAAAGATCCTTTCCTGGAGTTGATATGAATTTATACTGAATGTTCACTGGACGAACAGATTGGTTGATGGCCATTTAAAGGTGACATATCATGAAAATCTGACTTTTCCAGGTTTTAAGTGCTATAATCAGGTCCCTGGTGCATCTACCAACCAAGGAAACATGAAAAAGATTAACCCAATCACTTTGTTTTGGTAAGCCTTTTTCTGCAAGCGTCTGAGAAAACGAGCGCGTCTGATTTCGCTCCCTTGGTGACGTGGCAAAGGGATCTCATTATAATATCACCGCCCCTTAATCTGTAAACTTCCACTCAAGCCACCGTCATTTTGATTTCGCAAGCGACAACGGTGTTCCAGCTCTAATGCCATGGAGAAAGTTTGAGCAGAACATGCTAACTGTTCTGTGTTTGGCTGCACAGACGAGCACAGAACACTGCTTAGAGTCCCAGCCTTAGAGGAGACAACAGAGCAGTGCATTTATTGATTTATTTACTGTATATTGCTGCTGCCACACAGATCTAATATAAACATGTGATTTATTTCCCAGCGGTTTACCTTCACAGACATAACCCACTGTTTTTGTAACTCGTGTGTGTTTTTAACGTAAACTTGTGTGTGAATGAGAACTTAGTTTAGTATTCGCATGCTGTGACAGCCGCTTTCTGTGCGTGTGCTTCAGATGTGTGCGCTCAGAAAACCCTATATCTGAAGTTTAAACTCATATGGTTTAAAACGCATAATTTCAGCACGATAAACATGATAATCAGAACCATAACAGATGTTTTTAGCAGATACGAGCTGTAAAGGTGCAGCTCTATTCTGGAAAAGGGGGCGGGGATCAGCAGCTCATTTGCATTTAAAACAGCGTGTTTCTGCTTCCACTCAAAATAGGCATTTTCAAAATGATATAATAAATGATCTGTGGAGTATTTTGAGCTGAAACTTCACAGACACATTCTGGGGACACCTGAGACTTATATTACATATTGTAAAAATGGGCATAATATGTCACTACTTTAATTCTGTTACAGTTACTACTGGCAGCTGATATAAATAATTGTAATTAATCATGATTAACTGTAATTATTTATATACATTTCCCTTTTGAGCTAATTTGCTACACTATTCTAATTCTATTCTTTAAAAAAACACTTGTCCCTTTCAGACTTGCACTCTATTCATTTGCTGCGTGTTTTCTTTTAAAAAACAAACAAAAAAAACTAACACTTGCTTTCTAATCTTTTTGTATTCTGTTTTCTTTTCATTTTATTATACAATTAACAAAAGCAAAAAGACCTCTAACACTAGCTTGCTCTATTCTTTTTCTATTCTATCTGTTTTCTTTTTATATATTATATATATATTTTTTAAAACTTGCTACATGTACTGCGTTAAGCTAACTGAGACTTGTTATAGCGCATTGCTCTTTTGTTAGTTTTGATTGCTTCTATTGTCCTAATTTCTAAGTCGCTTTGGATAAAAGTGTCTGCTAAATGACTAAATGTAAATGTAAATGTACAAACTTCATCCTCTGTCACTATGGCTGTTTTCTGTCGTAGTATGTTAGTATGCTATCGCTGCTGTAGTTTTGTGTCTGCTGACGTCTGGTCGATGTTTGGACAGGAGGAGTTTTGTTTCCCGGTGGAGTGTCTGGCTCTGACAGTGGAGGAAGTGATGCACATTCGGCAGGTTCTGGTCGAAGCCGAACTGGAGAAATTCCAGCAGTACAAAGACATCTACAATGCCATGAAGAAGGGGAAGGTGGGAACTGCTTTTATTATTTAGAGCAACCGTTCAGAGGAAGCAGCATGTCATTAAAAGTCTTTGCAATCAAGCAGACAGAAAAAGTTTAATGCATTAAGTAATCTACAGTAAAAATTGTATTAGAAGAAATAATTTTATTTAGAAAGGATGCATTAAATTGATCTCGAGTGACAATAAAGATATTTATAATGTTGCAAAAGATTTCTGTTTCAAATATATGCTGTTCTTTTGAACTCTCTATTCATGAAAGAATCCTGAAAAATAAAATGCATCACAGTTTCCAGCACAGCACAACTGTTTTCAGCATTGATAATAATCAGAAATGTTTCTTGAGCAGCAAAGCAGCATATTATACTGATTTCTGAAGATCATGTGACACTGAAGACTGGAGTAATGATGCTGAAAATACAGCTGCGCATCACAGAAATACATTACAGTTTAACAGATATTCACATAGAAAACAGTTATTTTAAATAGTAATAATATTTCACAATTTTACTGTTTTACTGTATTTTTGATCAAATAAATGCAGCCTTGATGAGCAGAAGAGACTTATTTTGAACAGTAGTGTGTATATTGCATACATTTTACCAAAAGACTAAAACTGAATACATGATAAATGCCACAGAAAGACCAAATTTAACTCAAATCAGAAACTATTAAAACAACTCTATCTTAAGCTAAACTTAATGGACAAATATAAAGTGTTTTAAAATCATTGCCATATTTATTTAGCTTTTTTTTTTGCATATGCTTGTTTTTATTTTGGCAGCAAAGTCATTGCAAATATATCGTGCATATTGAGTATGACCGTATTAATTCATTGATATTTCTCTTTTCACAGCTGTGCTTCTGCTGCCGAACGAAACGGTTTTCCTTCTTTACCTGGTCCTACACCTGTCAGTTTTGTAAAAGGTAAGAAATAACCTGCCTTTCAACATTTTAGTCTTGCTTGCTTGCTTGTTTCAAGGACTTCTAGATATCTAACCAAGACAAAAGTAGTGGGGCTGTATCATCTTTTTCTCGATTTTTGCAGGCCTGTGTGTTCACAATGCTGTAAAAAAGTAAGTCATGATCTGTACACCCTCTTTATGCTCACATAACTTCATTAAATGTTTTACATTATTTGTGGTGAGCTCATCGTGAGTCCATTTCTAGTCAAAACGGGCCTGTTAATGTCATCGTGTTCGGTTCGTTCTGTTCTCATAGTGCTCCGTTCTCCAGGAAATGAAGCTCATTTGTGACCCTGGAGCACAAAACCAGTCATAAGGGTCAATTTTTCGAAATTGAGATTTATGCATCATCTGAAAGCTGAATAAATAAGGCGTGTCAAACCAAAAAAACGAGCCCGAGGCATTTTTTTTAAAATTACGCTTTTACGCCTCGCGTTTTGCTCATCGGTGTGCACACTCACATTGGTGCCCTTTGTTTAGTCACGAGGCGTTAAACGTCGGCGATAATCACACGCGATATTCGTCCCGGTGTGAACAAGCCTTAAGACTGGATTTGTGATCCAGGGTCACATTTAATTTTCTTCACATAACAGTCCTTTTCCATTGCTTTAGATGCGCCTCCCATCAAAGCCTTATGCCAGTCTCCCCATTTACTCTCTGGGTCCGTCCACATCGACCCTGAAACGGGACACAGCCGGCCACAAGCCAGAGAAGCGCAGCATGAGCCACCATCGACCCAGCCTACAGCGCACAATGTCCAGGTACAACAACCCGGCATAGAGCACATCTCTGCCGCTCTGATGTTTATATTCATCGTCTCTATCCTGTCTCTCTAAGATTATCTAAGCACACGCGTCAGTCGTCCTCGTCTCAGGAGGAAACGGAGCTCCCGAAAGAGCTGATGGAAGACTGGAACACCATGGAGGTTTGCGTCGACTGCAAGAAGTTCATCTCCGACATCATTGCCTCCAGCAAGCACAGCCTGTCTCTGGCCAACAAGCGAGCGCGCTTGAAACGCAAGACTCAGTCCTTCAGCATGGCGTCAGAGAAGGGCGCAGAATACCGGCCTTCGGAGAGAACTATCAATGAGGTGTAGACGCCGATGGATCTGGATCCGGAGCAGATGCTGTTGTAGTTGTATAGATTAGGATGGGTCTGTCAAACGTGATACACAGGGCCAATAAACTCTTATGGATGTGTGGCAGTTCTTCCACACACGAGTTGTTTTAGATTCTGTCCTGTAAAGATGTGGTTACATTAGTGAAATTTCACAGCCAATAATGACATTGTCCATTGTTAGTAGTATGAACCACTGTTCAAATATTAGTCACTTTCAAACCAAGCAGCTTTCTCTTGGTCAGCACAGCAAATTTGTGTGACAAACTTGATTTACAGAGACCCTGTTGTATATGACACATGACACAATAAGGTATTTATTCGTTCCCTCGATTTATTAATATGTTTCCTCATTTTAATTAAATAAGAACAAAATAATTGGTTCTCATGATTTATTAATTTATTTATTAATTTGTATCTCATTTTAGGAACAAATTAAAACAATGTGGCCACTATTTACTAAAAACGAGAGAGTGAATTCTTAATATTAAAATGATGGAATGAATGAATGAAGTCCTGGGAACGAAAAAAAAAATATATATATGCATATGTATATCATTTTTTATTATTATTATTGTGCATACCATGTACGGGTCTTCGTAAACATGAGCGAAATCTGTGAGAAACTTTTCACCCTCACGCAAAACTCCCAATCTCATGGATTCCTATTGAAATGACTGGATTTTACCGCAAAATTTTGCTGAGCAACGTAACATGACCGCACCTTAACTCAAAATCACAATGTCTTATTAGGGCTTTTCACTCTTGAAATAGTTAAGTCTGAGTCAGGGTTATCTCCTTTCATGTTTCACTGCACATTCCTAAATCCTTGGTTAAAGTTCTGATTTGCATATTTGCGGTGTCAGTGTTGCTGATTGGACGAACGCAGCACGCGACCTGTTAACATGGTTCCCTTTCGAACGGTCTCTCCCGTTGCGTCGCTGACGCTTATGGGGAAGCTCCTGTTTACTGCTACTGTTTAAGCCTGATTTGTTCACGTTAGTGTACCTGCACGAGCCAATGGTGCTTCAACCTGCCAAAAGGGGAGGAGCTGACCGCTATATAAGTTGGCTCTGACTGCCATTTTTTCCAGAATTTTTCGGCAAACTCCTCTCGCTGAGAGCAGTCCATGGGCCTGGCAAACTGAACCAAGGGGCAGACATGCTGTTCAGCGTCAATGTGGCTCCAGGAGAATGGAGACTACATCCCCAAACGGTTCAAATTATCTGGTCTGTCTTCGGCAGGGCAGTGGTGGACCTCTTTGCCTCAGAAGGCAACTTTCACTGCCCAATATATTTTTCGAAGCAGTGAGATGCCCTGGCCCACGATTGGCCCAGCGTTCGCCTGTATGCCTTCCCCACAGTTGCCCTGCTTCCTCAGGTCTTCAGACAGGTCAGGGAAGTCAGATGTTCGCTCCTCCTGGTGGCCCCACACTGGCGGAATCAGGTGTGGTTACCCAAGTTGATCCAGCTGCTATTGGAAGCCCCTTGGCCAGTACCACTGAGGAAGGACCTTATCTTGCAAGCGAAGGGCATGATTTGCCACCTCGTCCAGAGATGTAGAGCCTTCATGTTTCGCCCATCAATGGGAGCCTTTGCAGCTCCCTGCGAGTGTGAATAACACCATTTTAGAGGCTAGAGCTCCGTCTACAAGACGTATTTACACCCTTAAATGGTCAGTCTTCTCTGATTGGTGTGCAGCACAGAACAGTAGAAAGCTGACCTTTCTACAAGAGCTGCTGGATAAGGGGCACACCCCTTCCATACACAAAGTACAGTGGGTACGGAAAGTATTCAGACCCCCTTAAATTTTTCACTCTTTGTTATATTGCAGCCATTTGCTAAAATCATTTGTTAATTTTTTTCCCTCATTAATGTACACACATCACCCCATATTGACAGAAAAACACAGAATTGTTGACATTTTTGCAATTTATTAAAAAAGAAAAACTGAAATATCACATGGTCCTAAGTATTCAGACCCTTTGCTGTGACACTCATATATTTAACTCAGGTGCTGTCCATTTCTTCTGATCATCCTGAATATATATGCATATGTATATCATTTTTTTTTATTATTATTGTGCATACCATGTACGGGTCTTCGTAAACATGAGCGAAATCTGTGAGAAACTTTTCACCCTCACGCAAAACTCCCAATCTCATGGATTCCTATTGAAATGACTGGATTTTACCGCAAAATTTTGCTGAGCAACGTAACATGACCGCACCTTAACTCAAAATCACAATGTCTTATTAGGGCTTTTCACTCTTGAAATAGTTAAGTCTGAGTCAGGGTTATCTCCTTTCATGTTTCACTGCACATTCCTAAATCCTTGGTTAAAGTTCTGATTTGCATATTTGCGGTGTCAGTGTTGCTGATTGGACGAACGCAGCACGCGACCTGTTAACATGGTTCCCTTTCGAACGGTCTCTCCCGTTGCGTCGCTGACGCTTATGGGGAAGCTCCTGTTTACTGCTACTGTTTAAGCCTGATTTGTTCACGTTAGTGTACCTGCACGAGCCAATGGTGCTTCAACCTGCCAAAAGGGGAGGAGCTGACCGCTATATAAGTTGGCTCTGACTGCCATTTTTTCCAGAATTTTTCGGCAAACTCCTCTCGCTGAGAGCAGTCCATGGGCCTGGCAAACTGAACCAAGGGGCAGACATGCTGTTCAGCGTCAATGTGGCTCCAGGAGAATGGAGACTACATCCCCAAACGGTTCAAATTATCTGGTCTGTCTTCGGCAGGGCAGTGGTGGACCTCTTTGCCTCAGAAGGCAACTTTCACTGCCCAATATATTTTTCGAAGCAGTGAGATGCCCTGGCCCACGATTGGCCCAGCGTTCGCCTGTATGCCTTCCCCACAGTTGCCCTGCTTCCTCAGGTCATCAGACAGGTCAGGGAAGTCAGATGCTCGCTCCTCCTGGTGGCCCCACACTGGAGGAATCAGGTGTGGTTACCCAAGTTGACCCAGCTGCTATCGGAAGCCCCTTGGCCAGTACCACTGAGGAAGGACCTTATCTTGCAAGCGAAGGGCATGATTTGCCACCTCGTCCAGAGATGTAGAGCCTTCATGTTTCGCCCATCAACGGGAGCCTTTGCAGTTCCCTGCGAGTGTGAATAACACCATTTTAGAGGCTAGAGCTCCGTCTACAAGACGTGTTTACACCCTTAAATGGTCAGTCTTCTCTGATTGGTGTGCAGCACGGAACAAGGATCCGTCATCGTGCAACGTATCCTACATGCTGACCTTTCTACAAGAGCTGCTGGATAAGGGGCACACCCCTTCCATACTCAAAGTATATGTGGCAGCCTTCGCGGCGAATCATGTTGGCCAGTCAGTCGGCAGAAACGACCTAGTCGTTAAGTTTCTGAGGGGAGCTCGGAGATTGAATCTGCCTCGCCCTCATACTGTGCTGACTTAGGACTTATCTATAGCCCTACGAGGTCCTCCCTTTGAGCCGTTCCAGTCGGCTGACTTAAGACGCTTAAGACCGCCCTCTATCTGGCTTTAGTGAGTGGATGACCTGCTAGCACTGTCAGTCAGTGCTTCCTGTCTTGAGTTTGGGCCTAACGACTGTAGAGTCATCCTCAAACCAAGACACGGCTATGTGCCAAATGTGTTCTCCACTCTGTTCAGAGCACAAGTCATCACCTTCCTCACGCTCCCCAATTCAGAAGGTGAGCAGGGTCCTAATCCACTCTGCCCGGTTCGGGCTCTTAGAGTGTATGTTGAGCGCTCTGGCCCGTTTCGGCACACTCTTTGTGTGCTTCAGAGGCCGCTCTAAAGGGCTTCTGCTTACGAAGCAGAGACTGTCTCACTGGATAGTCGATTCTGTAACCCTGGCTTATGCCTCAGCGGGCTTGCAGTGTCCTATAGGTGTGAGGGCCCACTTCATTAGAGGAATGGCCTCCTCCTGGGCGTGGTCCAGTGGGATTTCTATTGATGATATTTGTGCGGTCGCTGGCTGGTCGTCGCCGTCTACTGGATTTTATAACTTGGATGTCCCCACGGATCCTGTTCACTGAATTCTACCTAATCCCCTTTGTAAGTGAAGAGGGGTATGTTATGTAGTCCTCAGCCTAAGCTGCTTTTGTCCCATTATTGGCTCATGCTTACAGGAGCCCTCAGTACGATTGCTCCAGGGCTGGGCTCGCAGAGCGGCTTTGTTCTGCACTTGCTTATAGCACGGCACTATTGGATGCGTTCCCATAAGCGTCAGTGTTGCAACGGGAGGGACCGTTCAAAAGGGAATGCTCCAGTAGCATAACGTAACCTCGGTTCCCTGAGATAAGGAAACAAGCATTGCATAGGCTTCCGTGTTTCAAGGCTGCACATGAATTTATAACGGTCACTTCAAATTATACAGTGGTCAGCTCCTTCCCTTTTGGCGGGTTGACATGCCATTGGTTTGTGCAGTTACACGACTGTGAACAAATCAGGCTTCAGTATCAGAGTAAACAGGATTTTCCCAAAAAGCATCAGCAACCCTTATCTCAGGGAACGAGGTTACATTAGCTGAATTCTACCTAATCCCCTTTGTAAGTGAAGAGGGGTATGTTATGTAGTCCTCAGCCTAAGCTGCTTTTGTCTCATTATTGGCTCATGCTTACAGGAGCCCTCAGTACGATTGCTCCAGGGCTGGGCTCACAGAGCGGCTTTGTTCTGCACTTGCTTATAGCACGGCGCTATTGGATGCGTTTCCTATAAGTGTCAGCGACACAACGGGAGACACCGTTTGAAAGGGAACGCTCCGGTTACTAACGTAACCTCGGTTCCCAGAGATAAGGGAACGAGCGTTGCGTAGGCTGCCGTGCTATAAGGCTACAATCGAAACGATGACTGTCACTCCAGTCGAAAGATCATCACCTTCCTCAGAAACAGAAGTTTCTCCATAAGTGTCAGCGACGCAACACTCGTTTCCTTTACAGTATCTCATGGAACCGAGGTTACTTTAGTAACCAGAGCATTTTAGCATTGCGCATCCTCATGTTATTGTCGACTGTATTAAGTTTTTCCTGAATTGACTTTTTCAGACTATAAAAGTACAAATAAAACTCTTCTTTACTCCAATTAACGTGTTTCTGTCACCATTTGATATTTTTCCTCTCAAATGCTGAAAGACGTTTATACAACATGCGGTGTTTCCGTGACTATCACGTGAATGGGTGTCGGTTGCTAAGCATCTAGCCGTAATATTTTACATTTAGTTTGGCAAGGCAAATGGGGTATAGTGACACAGAAGCGGTATAACCCCGGGTAAAAGGCGGTTCTAATCCAATACCTAGTATGAAACGTTCCTTTACCGGTGTTTAGAATAACGATAAGCAGGGTTAATCGCAATGTGAAAAGCCTGTATCTGCTGTCTTCATGCAGGGAGAAGGTGCAGTTGATGAAGTCAGCATTAAATTAAGTTCACAATCTGTTCCAAGTACTTCCGTAATGTGACGTTATAACTGGACGATATGTTGATTATTCACTGGTTTTACAATCATTCCATAACTTGTGACTTGCAACCAAGATGTTCAACAGGAAAACAGGACCTTATTCACAATAAGACCAGGAATATGTAAAAGAGTTCGTTTAGAGTTCATGTTGACTTTAAATGTATAAATATCTGATATGTATTCGTGTGTCTCGTTAATGGACAGACAGTGATATTAAAACAATAAGCACAACTACATGACTCACAGAGCGGCTTTGTTCTGCACTTGCTTATAGCACGGCGCTATTGGATGCGTTTCCTATAAGTGTCAGCGACACAACGGGAGACACCGTTTGAAAGGGAACGCTCCGGTTACTAACGTAACCTCGGTTCCCAGAGATAAGGGAACGAGCGTTGCGTAGGCTGCCGTGCTATAAGGCTACAATCGAAACGATGACTGTCACTCCAGTCGAAAGATTCTGACGAAATGAGAGTAAACAGAAGTTTCTCCATAAGTGTCAGCGACGCAACACTCGTTTCCTTTACAGTATCTCATGGAACCGAGGTTACTTTAGTAACCAGAGCATTTTAGCATTGCGCATCCTCATGTTATTGTCGACTGTATTAAGTTTTTCCTGAATTGACTTTTTCGGACTATAAAGGTACAAATAAAACTCTTCTTTACTCCAATTAACGTGTTTCTGTCACCATTTGATATTTTTCCTCTCAAATGCTGAAAGACGTTTATACAACATGCGGTGTTTCCGTGACTATCACGTGAATGGGTGTCGGTTGCTAAGCATCTAGCCGTAATATTTTACATTTAGTTTGGCAAGGCAAATGGGGTATAGTGGCACAGAAGCGGTATAACCCCGGGTAAAAGGCGGTTCTAATCCAATACCTAGTATGAAACGTTCCTTTACCGGTGTTTAGAATAACGATAAGCAGGGTTAATCGCAATGTGAAAAGCCTGTATCTGCTGTCTTCATGCAGGGAGAAGGTGCAGTTGATGAAGTCAGCATTAAATTAAGTTCACAATCTGTTCCAAGTACTTCCGTAATGTGACGTTATAACTGGACGATATGTTGATTATTCACTGGTTTTACAATCATTCCATAACTTGTGACTTGCAACCAAGATGTTCAACAGGAAAACAGGACCTTATTCACAATAAGACCAGGAATATGTAAAAGAGTTCGTTTAGAGTTCATGTTGACTTTAAATGTATAAATATCTGATATGTATTCGTGTGTCTCGTTAATGGACAGACAGTGATATTAAAACAATAAGCACAACTACATGACTCAACACAGAAGCTGAACATCAGTGCGCTAATGGTTCAAACCACATTCGAATCTATAGTTTTTTTATTTGTGACTTTAATATTATGATGATGTATATATTTGTACAGCTCGCGTTACTCATATCTAGGTGAGATTTGACTGTGAATTATGCATATGTTGATTGACTAATTGTGCCCCTGCGAGCCGTATGCGCTCTGTTTTATGTATTGACAGGCATGATGAGGTCAGGCCCAGTTTATAAACATTAAGAGTTGCATTTATTTTTAGTAATTTTTACATAATTTATGCTTTATACGTCAAGTAATATCCTGGGATGTAGAGCATTTAATCATGTCAGTCAGATTTACGATTAGTGTTTGGTGATGAAGATGATGGTACCAAAATCTCATTACAAAATTGTAATGATTTAAATAGATTTTCTCAAGCGTTTGGACAATGGCGTATTGTGTCGTTTCATATGATCCGGGCCAAAGGTCATTGTGATCTTGATTCCCCGTTTAAATCTAATCTGTAAATCACACATTAGAAACACTATTCGTGACTTTAATATTATGATGTTGGAGGTGTGTATATATTTGTACAGCTCGCGTTACTCATATCTAGGTGAGATTTGACTGTGAATTATGCATATGTTGATTGACTAATTGTGCCCCTGCGAGCCGTATGCGCTCTGTTTTATGTATTGACAGGCATGATGAGGTCAGGCCCAGTTTATAAACATTAAGAGTTGCATTTATTTTTAGTAATTTTTACATAATTTATGCTTTATACGTCAAGTAATATCCTGGGATGTAGAGCATTTAATCATGTCAGTCAGATTTACGATTAGTGTTTGGTGATGAAGATGATGGTACCAAAATCTCATTACAAAATTGTAATGATTTAAATAGATTTTCTCAAGCGTTTGGACAATGGCGTATTGTGTCGTTTCATATGATCCGGGCCAAAGGTCATTGTGATCTTGATTCCCCGTTTAAATCTAATCTGTAAATCACACATTAGAAACACATCAAACACTCAACTACAGTCAGTTTCTTTTTAAGGGCTTTTTACCAAGACATCAAGTGTAAAAGAGTTATTTTTAATCTTCTGTTTTTATGTTCGGAACAGCTGATATACTGCATTTCACTTTTTTGATACTTTATTTCTTGTACTGTGGAGAGTTTACCAGAGTTAAAGAATGTTTTATAATATTTATTCATGTGAAGTTTTCAATACATCTTTTTCCTCTTGTGTGTTCAATAGTTTTGCTAATTGTTTCTGTCCTTGTTTTTTTTTTAAATTCATCCTATAATGTAACAAACAGTGTTTAATTTTATAGAAAGCTTGAATTTGTTCCTGTTAAATTGCCTTTTTCCTTAAATAATCTGATGTGAAGTGAGCGTGAGAGCCAGGACTCGTTGTGAGGATGTTGTTCGTTTTATTCATTAGCTGAGAGGAAAAATGTTTTATTCATTAGCTCTGAAGTGTCTCTGGATTCCTATTAAGCAATTATTAATTTGCCTTAGAAAAACTGCCTTCTTAAGCATTGCAATATCCATCATGTCGATTTAATGTACAGTCCTAAATCCAGTCTGTTTGCAGTATAACTGCACATGCATTTTAACATCTGCACAAATGCTGTAGATTTTTAAACTCTTGACATGTTGGAGTATCACAAGACTCATCATTGAGGTCGTGGAAACTAAACATGTAAATAAACGTGTAAAAATGCAGCTGCAGTGTGCATGCATGTGAAACAGAGCAGTAACTTGGCTGTGAATTTTATTTTAAATCTTATTTTTTTCTCAGCGAGTGATGATCAATAAAATAAAAAATACAATAATAATTGTTGGGTTGTGCATTTTACTTATTCATATAAAGTCATTCATTATAGAGTGAAGATTCTTTATAATATCTGCTTCATATATTAAACACGTCCAATTCACATCTCATCCCAAAATCATAAAAATAATAAATATTCTATGTATTTTTTCCCACTCATTAGATTCTCTTTAATGTCATACAGTAATTTTACTGTATTCAAATAAATTTCAGTAATATGAATTTTTATTATTTGTTTCTGTTGCTTTTAAGGTGAAATATGACCCACACGTGAATCATCACATTTTACAATGTCTCATATTATATCAGCACAGTATGTGACAAACAAATAAACACATTGGTGCAATTTAAAAGATGCAAAATTGAAGCAAGAAAATATTTCCATTTTAGAATTTTTATTATGCTTTTTTTTAATCAGTTCCTTAGTTTTATAGTAAAATATCAATTAAAAATATTCTTGTGCTGTTTTGAGTCCCTGTAAATAATGATATCATGAACAAACTAATTAGAATTTAAAATATTACTCCATTAAATCATAAGTAACCAGCTTCCATTTCATTCAGAGGAACGAGACAATGTTATGTTTGATTGTGTCTTCATTTCATACGATCACAACCTGAGACATTTGCATATCTGCATTATCATAGAATATCACAAACCAGCACAATACTGATGGAAATACATAATACCAACAAAATATTAAACACTAACAATTGGTGGAAAATAAATAACACTTCAGAGACAGAGATGCAGCAGCAGTGTTGCAGCATGTTAGGGTCACCATCCGCTCCGGCGCTCAACGTTTACATGCAGACAAACACGATTAGATCAGATCTGCCATCTGATTTAACATACGCGTTTAATTAGAATGAAAGGCCCTCTTCAACAAGCTCATGTCAAGGCATCACCTCTGTGTTGTTTACAGTCGGATCGGACACTTTTAACCCCATCCGTCTGGGGGATTTTCTTTGATTTACTTTTAACCTGCAAGAAAACAAAAAATCAGCCTCTAAAGATGCACTATATGGAGTGAAGACACTTAATATATCATAAGCGATGTAGATAAATAGATGAGGGTCCATATTTATATAACCCATCACTTGCTCACCAATGCATCCTCTGCAGTGAATGGGTGCCGTGAGAGTCCAAACAGCTGATAAAAAGTAACCCACACCACTCCAGTCCATCAGTTAACATCTTGCAAAGCCAAAAGCTGCGTGTTTGTGAGAAACAAATTTTAAAAAGTCCATCTGGTCTGAATCGGGAGAGAAATCTGCACAGATCAAACAAGCCAAAACAGCACAATGTGGCTGGATTTTGATGTGAGTGACAACAGGAGATGTACTTTTTCACTGCAGGAAGCGTTATTATGGATTATGAACTCATATTTTAGTTAAAAACGTCTTAATGCTGGATGTGTTTCAGCTTTTGTCTTCTCCAGATGTTCACTGATGGACTGGAGTGGTGTGGATTATTGTGATGTTTTTATCAGCTGTTTGGACTCTCATTCTGACGGCACCCATTCACTGCAGAGCATCCATTGCTGAGACACTGATGCAATGCAGCATTTCTCCAAATCTGATGAAGAAACAAACTCATCCTAATCTTGGATGGACTGAGGGTGACTACATTTGCAGCAATTGTTCATTTTTGGGTGAACTATTCCGTTAAGAATGAAAGAAATATGACATTTGAGCATGAGATTGAGCCGTCTGACCTCGTCTCTGTGCGCTGGTCTCCTCTGGGTGCTGCTGGTGTTTCTGCCACACTGTGTGCCGGCGTTCACCAGCTTCTTCTCTTCCTTCTGACCTTTACAACAACAACAACAACAACAACCCAGAGTCCTTCATATCCTTCATATGCCTGAACACCAGCGGATCTCAAACTTTGGGACTCCCTAGTTTAGTTTTTTTTCAAACTTATTTTAATCTACTCTCCTAGAGTCTGTTAAAAAACAAAAAGTTAACAAGTTAAAATTAAAATCTAAAATAATATGAATAAAAATATAAATAGAATTCTATAAGTTTTAGGAGCTGAATGTTATTATTAGCCAATAAATTTACAGTCATTCATGATTTACTAGACAAGGATAAAAGATTAATATGAATAAATATGAAGGAGCAAAATTTATATTATTTACTCACTTTTCTTTCTGTGTGTGTTTTATTTTATGTTCGGTCTGATGATGTTTATTTTTACTGTTATATTTGAAAAAAGCAAAATAAAAGAATAATAATAAATACATAAATACAAATATTGTTTACTCACAATTTCTACCCAATAAATGTTTTTCTAAAACTAGTATAATTCATTATAAAAATGCCCTGCCTTTTAAGATGTTATTAATTTCCATACATTTTTCAAATATAACAATCACACTCTTTAAATTAAACCCCATACATCCAGGTTAACAGCGGTCATCTTGATTTATAAAAGTAACCAAGAAGCTGTTGAGGGGTACATAAAAAATATCTTGATTTTTTTAGTTGTTTTATTTCATTTTAAGTCCTTAAGGCCCTCTAATGGGCCCCGGACCCCTGGTTGAGAACCAGCCAGCATCCCTGAACGTTTCCATCTAAAAGCCTCTGCTTCAGTGCTTGAAATGAGTTTGATGAGTGTTAACTCAAGGTAACTATGGGATGTGGGCTCTATGGTTACCATATTTGTTAGAAATATTATATATTGCTATTTGTGGATTATGCATTATGGGCCTCAGTGAATGTTTCAGATGACAATCCCACAGTAGCCTACTGTTTGATTCCATAAGATACTACGAATATGAATGGCATTATATAAATACCATGGTAGTCTTTAAAGAGTGTATGTGTCATAGGTATCTCTGTGTCGTAAGAGATGATGGAGTCTGACCTGCTCCGGCTGCCGCTGCCGTCTGGTCATTCTCTGTCGCGCTCTCGCCGGTTCCGGTACCGGCAGCTGCCCGCTGCGTCTCGGTGTCCGTGCTCGTCAGCCACGTCGACTCGGTGTCTCTGCTCTCGTAATATCGGGGTTCGATCGTCGCGGACCTGCTTCCCCCGCAGCCCATCGAGCCCATGAGCATCCTCACACACACTCAGACACACACACACACACACACACACACACACTCAGACACACACACACACACAC
>NW_015505495.1:879657-892157 GCF_001515645.1 Sinocyclocheilus grahami
ATCTGCGGTCATTCTCGTCACCGTTAACGCACATGCATATAAACACAGCGACAGCAGATCCAAAGCGATTCATTATTAAAGCCATTAATTGTAATTGTAACAACATATTTCCAGTAACATTTTAATAATATAATATGTTTATATACATATTTTTAAACAACGTATTTTGGACTTTTAGAAAATAACTGTTCCAAACAGTGGTGTCATTATATTATCCCCCGGAGAATCTTAATTGATTATTCATAAACAGTCAAGTCACCTTTATTTATATAGCGCTTTTAACAATACAGATTGTGTCAAAGCAACTGAACAGCATTAATTAGGAAAATAGTGTGTCAGTAATGCACAATCACAATAGTAAACACTCATTTTCAGTTAAAGACAGTTCATCATTGAATTCAGTGATGTCAACATCCAGCTCAGTTTAAATAATATCTTTGCAATCAAGTCAACGATATCGCTGGAAATGAAGTGTCCCCAACTAAGCAAGCCAGAGGCGACAGCGGCAAGGAACCAAAACTCCATCGGTGACAGAATGGAGAAAAAACCTTGGGAGAAACCAGGCTCAGTCGGGGGGCCAGTTCTCCTTTGACAAGACGAAACAAGAAGTAAAATTACAGGATGCAGCAAAGTCAGATTGTGCAGAGGACTCATCTGGTTCCTGTGGTCTTGTCCCGGTGGTCGTCTGAGACGAGGTCTTTACAGGGGATCTGTATCTGTAAACAGTCTACTGTATTTTTGTATATCGTCAGGTAGTGTTGGGGGGTAATGCATTAGTTACACGTGTAATCAGATTACTTTTTTTCAAGCATCTAGTAAAGTAACGCATTAGGCTACTTTTTAATTTACAAGAGTAACTTTTCAAATAAGTTACTCGTTACTTTGTTTCCCCATACATTGACTGACCGCTCATACTCATCTCACTTACACAAAAACAGATCAGTATATCAAACTCAGAATATTCTGCAAACCTGCAATTGTTAAATGGTAACACAAAAATTCGTTATGTAAAAAGTAACACACAAGTAACGTAACGACGCATTACTTTTCATAAAAAGTAACTAACGCAGTTACTTTTCTAGATCCTCCAGAAAAATTCGCATTCCAGGGGCTAAATATCACATTATTGGGGTCACTTCAACCCGTGGCAACAGTGTTAAAGTAGCCCAATTCCGCAGGAGAACCGCAGACTTGGTAACACTGTTCTCTGTTGTTTACGTAAACATGGGTTGGAACCACATGAGGGTGAGTAAATAATGACAGAACATTCTTTTTTGGGTCATCATCTATTCTTTTATCATTGCTTCTGCAAAGCAGTATAGCTTTTTATTTAGCTTTTGATATTTATAGCCTTTTTTTGGGGTCAAAATTAATATTTAATAAATGCAAATGAATAACATTTCATTATTTTTTATAGTGGTTGTTCTACTTTGAATGTACTGATTCCACTTTAATTGTTTTAGAGATAATTACAGACCCATTAATGCAACTGTTAATGCCGTTTTGTTTGGTAAATATATACTTTTTTTTCTAAATATTTATACTTTAAAAAATAAAAGTCTCTCACCCTAACTGGCAAACATTCAAAATTCAGTGAGCAAATTCAATTGCAATTAGCCTTCTTTCTTTCATTTATTCGCACATTGTGCACTTATTGTGACTGGCCTTCTGGAAATGCAAATATAGTTGGTAAATGGGTTTTACAAACAAACACCACACATTGTTTATGTACTTACAATAATTTTATATTTTGGTTCCATGACACAGTAATTTCGCACATATAGCTCTTTAAACACCAAATGTACATAACATCACATTTATATTGCATCTTTGTAACACTTTTGTTTCTCTCATTTTATTTAAAATGGACCACTGGTGCATTTTCAAGAATGTTAAAACCACAGTTATCCACACACAATAATACCTATCACTAACATCAGATGTAACTACTACATGTCACAAAACATGAGTGGAATGACTTAAAACTAGAGCCCGACCGATATGGGATTTTTGGGTGCCGATGCCGATATTAGGGAGTAAAAAAAGACTTCGCATTCCAGGGGCTAAATATCACATTATTGGGGTCGCTTCAACCCGTGGCAACAGTGTTAAAGTAGCCCAATTCCGCAGGAGAACCGCAGACTTGGTAACACTGTTCTCTGTTGTTTACGTAAACATGGGTTGGAACCACATGAGGGTGAGTAAATAATGACAGAACATTCTTTTTTGGGTCATCATCTATTCTTTTATCATTGCTTCTGCAAAGCAGTATAGCTTTTTATTTAGCTTTTGATATTTATAGCCTTTTTTTGGGGTCAAAATTAATATTTAATAAATGCAAATGAATAACATTTCATTATTTTTTATAGTGGTTGTTCTACTTTGAATGTACTGATTCCACTTTAATTGTTTTAGAGATAATTACAGACCCATTAATGCAACTGTTAATGCCGTTTTGTTTGGTAAATATATACTTTTTTTTCTAAATATTTATACTTTAAAAAATAAAAGTCTCTCACCCTAACTGGCAAACATTCAAAATTCAGTGAGCAAATTCAATTGCAATTAGCCTTCTTTCTTTCATTTATTCGCACATCTTATTGTGACTGGCCTTCTGGAAATGCAATTTTAGTTGGTAAATGGGTTTTACAAACAAACACCACACATTGTTTATGTACTTACAATAATTTTATATTTTGGTTCCATGACACAGTAATTTCGCACATATAGCTCTTTAAACACCAAATGTACATAACATCACATTTATATTGCATCTTTGTAACACTTTTGTTTCTCTCATTTTGTTTATTTAAAATGGACCACTGGTGCATTTTCAAGAATAAATGTTAAAACCACAGTTGTCCACACACAATAATACCTATCACTAACATCAGATGTAACTACTACATGTCACAAAACATGAGTGGAATGACTTAAAACTAGAGCCCGACCGATATGGGATTTTTGGGTGCCGATGCCGATATTAGGGAGTAAAAAAAGACCGATACCGATATATCGGCCGAACACACAAGTAACGTAACGACGCATTACTTTTCATAAAAAGTAACTAACGCAGTTACTTTTCTAGATCCTCCAGAAAAATTCGCATTCCAGGGGCTAAATATCACATTATTGGGGTCGCTTCAACCCGTGGCAACAGTGTTAAAGTAGCCCAATTCCGCAGGAGAACCGCAGACTTGGTAACACTGTTCTCTGTTGTTTACGTAAACATGGGTTGGAACCACATGAGGGTGAGTAAATAATGACAGAACATTCTTTTTTGGGTCATCATCTATTCTTTTATCATTGCTTCTGCAAAGCAGTATAGCTTTTTATTTAGCTTTTGATATTTATAGCCTTTTTTTGGGGTCAAAATTAATATTTAATAAATGCAAATGAATAACATTTCATTATTTTTTATAGTGGTTGTTCTACTTTGAATGTACTGATTCCACTTTAATTGTTTTAGAGATAATTACAGACCCATTAATGCAACTGTTAATGCCGTTTTGTTTGGTAAATATATACTTTTTTTTCTAAATATTTATACTTTAAAAAATAAAAGTCTCTCACCCTAACTGGCAAACATTCAAAATTCAGTGAGCAAATTCAATTGCAATTAGCCTTCTTTCTTTCATTTATTCGCACATCTTATTGTGACTGGCCTTCTGGAAATGCAATTTTAGTTGGTAAATGGGTTTTACAAACAAACACCACACATTGTTTATGTACTTACAATAATTTTATATTTTGGTTCCATGACACAGTAATTTCGCACATATAGCTCTTTAAACACCAAATGTACATAACATCACATTTATATTGCATCTTTGTAACACTTTTGTTTCTCTCATTTTGTTTATTTAAAATGGACCACTGGTGCATTTTCAAGAATAAATGTTAAAACCACAGTTGTCCACACACAATAATACCTATCACTAACATCAGATGTAACTACTACATGTCACAAAACATGAGTGGAATGACTTAAAACTAGAGCCCGACCGATATGGGATTTTTGGGTGCCGATGCCGATATTAGGGAGTAAAAAAAGACCGATACCGATATATCGGCCGATATTATTTATGTGTAGGCTATATTATAGTACAGTATAGTCAAACGTTTGGACACACTTCCCATTCGCGTGTCCAAACCTTTGACTGGTACTGTATATAGAATACAGTATATAGCCTACATAAACAGAATATGTATACATATACACATTTTTTGCAATGATAACTCAAATGTGGTGATCAAACACTTATAATGATGTGAAAAACATAGGCCTATGTAATGGAGGCAGGGTATTTAACAATTTAACAATAAACTTTATTATTCAAAGTGAGTCTGACATCAGTGCACTTAACAGTAAACTTCACTTCACTTATTATAAATAACACAAATAGAACAAAATATATATAACTTGAATTAAGAAATTAAACAAGGTAGTAGGGCAAGCAAGCTACTGCCAAACCAACAGGGGCAGGTTTATGCAGGAAGCACAGCTTTTCCAAATGTAAACATCTAAATTGTATAAATAACAACAATGAATAATATTTTTTTCACAAACTCCGTGTTATGTATTTCCTGGTAATCCAGTGAACATGCAGGACATTCGTATTTAAATTGTCTTTTTGCAGTTTAATATTCACAGACACATATACATATATATATATATATATACTGACCTGTTTTTTTATTTATTCATCAAAAATAAGACAAATTCCATCAAATTCCGCGTTATGCAGTAAATTCCATTTTTATGACTGGATTCCGCGATTCCGTTCAAGTTTTCTGCATCACGGAAAACATAGGGCTCTACTAATGTAGCAAACGAATATGATAAGCTCATTGTGAGAGTAAAAGACGATGGCATTGATGTTTATTTACTTAGCATGGAGTCTCTCCAAGTAGGTGACAACGTAGCGTTAAATCACCATTCAACAGACTCTGCTACGTTACTGACTGTACTGACATACTATGCTGACACCGTGTCTGCGCTGTAACAGATCGCAAAGCGACCATTGAAAATCGCAAAGCGACCGTTGAAAATCATTTGATCTTCTGTCAGCACGTCATAAATAGAACGAGGCATCAGTTTACTGAATCCGGTGTAGACAACATAATGGGTTCTATTCTACACCGGACTCAAGCGGCGTGTTTAAATACAATAGAATTCTATTGTATTTTGTTGCGCCGTGCGTTGTGACCGATGTGATAAGCATGAGTTCTGGGTCACTGAATCTGCTGTTAAATGAACCATCCATTCATCATATCATCATGCAAAACTAAAAATTAGAATCACTGTAATGGGGCGATCAAATATAGGTGCGGGTGGGTGGCGGGCGGGCAATTTGAAGCAGAGGACTCGGTTGAAGTTTGAGTTCATCCGCGCATCTCTACACTACACTGACCTGGGTCCAGTAGCAAACAATGGAGAGTGCTCTGCTGGACAAACTAAGTAACTACACCATTCAGAAGCATTTAATCTGCGTTATATGTTCTGTAAAAAAAAAAATGTTCATATCGGCGGCATATTCGCCGATACCGATATATCGGAGACAGGCTCATATCGGCTAAACGATATATCGGTCGGGCTCTACTTAAAACGCATGATTTCATTCACCTGCACATATGATAACACAATGACATTCTTTAAAAAAATGTAAACAAAGTACTAGGGGCGGCAGATGTAGATACTCTCCTGCAGTCGTTGATTGAACGGCAATAGAGAAGTATCTCTGAATATGAATGAGCATGCATGGCGAGGTGACTAGAACAAGAGTTCAGCAATATACAGTTTAATTTAAATTAGATTTATTCACTGAGACAAAACAAAACAAAACAAAAGGAGGGGCATGTGATTACAAGCGGTTCTTCTATTTGAAGTCCAGTAGGTTGCAGTCGATTTTGTAGTACACGTAGGGATAGTATTCTTGCTGGCTGAGGTTCAAGCCAGGAATATCCATGGCAGATTGCTGGAACAGGAAAAAGATGACGACAACAACTTACATAAAATGTAAAATAATTCCATGTATTTAAGCCACACAACACAAAAACACAGCCTACGGCCAAAAGTAAACTTACGTCGATAATGGCAGCTGCACTGCTGTCCAGGTGCTTGTAAAGATCGTTCAAAACCTCCCTCAGCTTCTTCATGTTTTTCTTGTTGGGCTGTAGCAGCATTGCTTGGAAGTTCACAGGCAATCCATATCTGTGTGTTTAGAAAAAAAAAAATTTAAATGAGTGATGCACTGATATGAAAATTCTGGGCCAAAACTTAATCTGAAAATTTAGGATGCACTTGGTCGTAACCGAAACTGGCCTTTTTAAAATGGTGTTCCCCTTCAAGGGAACTAGCACAGCGTGGGGAATGCCATAGTGTCCACTAAAGGAAGCAGTGTCTTGGTCCCTTTTGGGGAACCATAGTTACATTTTTTTTAAAAATTTTTTTATTGTAAATGTATTAATATTATTGCGCCGATTATAATTTATTTTTTACAGAAAGCAAGTTTTCGTCTAACTGAAAATCGATACCGAAAATAAATTGTAGTTGTACAAAATTTTAATTACATATAATGCCGTTTTTATGACAACTTTTTAATAACAATCACATTTCTACTCTAATTTGTTGTTGAAATATAAACATTTAAATGGTGGCTGTAATAAAAAAAATAGTAATTTGATTTATTCAAACATAGGCTACATCATATAATGAAGACAACAGTTTAAGTAAAAATACAATGAATATGTAATATAGTAGCAAAATGCTCCTCTCTAGAGTTATTTTTTCGAGTTGATCTTTCCCGAGGTAAATTTAATTAAAAAATGCACTTTCGTATGAAAATTTTTGGTTGCCGCAATTTCAATCCGTCACTTATTTTAATGTAGTTTTAAGTCTAGTTTTTCACTGTCCCATAGGTCCATCCTATATAATAACAGCCTCTTTGTAAAGCTACATTGGGACAAATTTATAAAACAAATGATGATATGTGTTCAAACTGCTCATGTATTCATCTAGCCGACATCAGCAAGTTGTAGAAGTTCAGAATGAGACGTTTTGCAGTTTAGTTTCAATAAATGCTCATTTTGGACAGGGTATGAGGTGGTCAGTTTGGCATTATACAATGAACTCTTATTCCTCATGATATGAGCTCTCTAAGAACCTCAAGAGATGTTGTATCGTGTCGCTACCTCAACACTGATTCCACAAAGACCCTCAGAGCCTTAATATGGATCCAAGCAATAAAAGCCTCACTGAAGTTCACCTTCAGCCATCGAACAAGTGGACCCTGCAGAGGACACATGTATGAATGAGTTCAAATGAAGTAGCATGCCAATTGCACAGAGCATCCATCTAGCAGATACATACAAACTGTTTTTTTTTGTCAGTTGAGAGTCTGGTCATCTCCTCCTTATCTGCTTTCATTTCCTCCTCGTTGTACTGGAAGTCCCGGACCGTGAACCTGTAAAGCAGACACTGGGATGACTAAGGCATTAAGATCCTTAACCTGGATATTCTCTCAGACATTTAAATGGTGATTCATGACCACACGGTGGAGCTGAAAGCGGCAGCTTACTTGTTTTCTCTGGCCTTGAGTCTGAAGTCATCGATGGCCTTTCTGAAGAGCGTGACGGTAAACAGGCCGCTCTCCTGGTCCTCAAAAAGCAAACTGCAGTGAAGAAATAGTGTCTGTTTTTTCTTCTGCATTAGTTAATTGGTTTCCTTCGTAACCAGCATGCCACTAACTTGTCTAGTTAAGTCCTAAACATGTTCTCCTCAACCAGAGGCCAATCAGACGCACTGATTTCCCTAGAAATCGAATTAACCCAAAACATTCCCAAAAATTTGATTTAATCTGTTTTTTTTTTTTAAATAAACACCTTTTAAAAAACACCTATATGATACTCTTAAAATTAATAATTTCATCATCTGAAGTCAAAACACAGTATGTTCTAATTGGTATTTGATACATTTTCCTTAATTTCTATTCTGTGACTTGTGACCAGGTGCACGATTCCTTAGACGTGCAATACACTTTTAGAATTATAAACCTAAATAAGTGTGAACGACTGATAGAATTGTTGGAAGTTTCTTACTTTGTAGATCGTGGCACCACCATTTCTGAAAGAGTCTCGTAAGTGCGCTGCCAGTCGGAATAATTTGTTCTAAAGGGTTAGAAAATGTGCTGTCAGTATGTGCATGAGGAAAAATTCAACACAATTGGTTTGTGTGCATCCATAAAGATGTTCAGAGCGGCTATTTTCTGTTGGAATTAGGGCTGGGCCGAAATATGGCCGAAAAAATTATAATTTTTTTTTTTTCAGAACGTTTGACAATTCTCAATTTCAATTTCTTTTTTTAAATTTAACTTGTCAGCTTAAAAATTTAACTACAGCATGATTCAAGGAATATTTTCTTTGTAACCATCTAGTTAAAGAGCGGTTAATCACATGTGCCTTCATGAGGTCGGATCGTTCTTTTCTCTTAACATTAGCAATATTGTCAACATGTCTAACATTTGGTAGGATTTCTATTTAAAATTGCGATTCTTCAATTTATAAAAAAATCAAATCGTGGCAAAACATTAAAGGGGTCATATGATGCTTTTTTTAAAGATCATTATTTTGTGTATTTGGTGTAACAGAATATGTTGACATGCTTTAATGTTAAAAAAACACATTATTTTTCAAATACTGTACATTATTGTAGGTCCTCTATGCCCCGCCTCTCTCAAACGCTTCGTTTTCTACAAAGTCCCTCCTTCCGACAAGCGCAGTCTGCTCTGATTGGCCAGCTGACCCAGTGCATTGTGATTGGCCGAACACCACAAGCACGTGTCAGAAATGTAACGCCCCTTACCATAATCACCAGCTTCATCTTTCAAAATAAATGTAAAGACAGAGCCCGAAAGGGGAACAGAGTCTCGTGACAGACACAGTGATGAAGCTGGTATGTGTTTGCAGTACACAAGCCACGGTTAAGACAGCTGACTCCACTGTGATCTCTCTCTCACTCTGTCTCACACACACACTCGCGCACGCACGCATGCTGTTCTGTTGTAAGTAATCTTAAAGATTCCTAAATATTCATCTTAAAGATTCCTAAACATAGATTCCTATGCTAATATTTCCACATAGTGAGGTAGATATGTGGGGGCGTGTTAGAACGAGGCATTTTAGGGGGGTGTGGCAGAGTCTTAACTTTGATAAAGAATATCTCTTTGGTTTTGAGACTTTAGTCTTTGCAACTTCAGGGATCTTATCTATGCACAATCAGCTTGTAACACTCCAAAGAGAAAGCAAAACTTGAAATCGCATCATATGACCCCTTTAAATTCTAATTAATCAATAAAATCTGAAAAATCGCCCAGCCCTATTTGGAATCTATCACTTACTTTGGTACGACCACCAGCATAGTAATGAGGTACTCCGAATCAAGCACAAAGTCGTCTTTCTTGACAATATCTGCCAAACTCCTGGTCAGCAGGCTCCCTCTGGTGAGACAAAAAAAAATCACATTGGTTCATTGGAAAATGATTCTTGGAAAAGTCTTTCCTTTAATATGTTGTTTTCTTAAAGGAGTAGTTCACCCAAACACATAAATTGACTATTTGGGACTCCTTTTTTGGAGTTTGTCAGATGTATAAACTGGAAAAGTGGTGCATGAATATTCGTTTAAAAAAAGAGAAATCACTTGTGTTCCATGAAAATCTGAATTTTGCATTGTAAAAAAATTATTTCTTTAAATTTGTAAGCTGCATCATAAATTCTGCACTTACTAAAAAAAAAAAAAAAATCAATTAATATCAATGCATCAATTAGGAAATCAATGCATCCAAACAAATAAATGGTTTCCAGGTTACTAAATGTATTATAAAGCCTAAATAATAAATGTGAAATAAAACACCTAAAAATAAGAGTTAGTCTGACATGTCTGAATTTACTCACGCGTTCTTCCTCTCTAGATTCTGTAAGTTTCCCTTCAGGTTGTTGTAGGCTGACGCTCGAGCCTTCAGGTCGTTGTCAATCTGTGAGACTTGCTGTTGAACAGCAGGGGGAGAGAGTATCATTTAAAACTGCATCTTTAGTCATCATTCACGCAGCAGAACAGCATGACTCCATATCAATAATATGCGTTTAAACAGGGCTGGGTGATATTCAGATATTCGCAATACATTCCCATCAAGTGATGAGAAAAATTAAGAACCATTATGAATATTGCAATGACTTTCATTTTACTGTAAGCAACCAGTACTAAACGAAAGGTCATTGCCGAATTTAGTCCCAAAATTCACATAGAAATCATTGGATCAGATCACTTGCCTTGGATACAATCTCAGAAATGTTCTTCAAGGATTGTTTGATAGGGTACTTGGCCATGTCCCACTGGAATCTTGTGACGTAGGTGACCAGATCGACTAAAACACGGCACAAAAAAATGAGAATTACTTCAACAAACCAGCAACAGTGTCTGATCCCATTTCATGCCACAGATACCAGTGACTCCCACCTCCATTAGCCAGCAGGTTCTCCTGCACTTTATCTCGACTGTCCTCCAACACGTCTGCCATGTACTGAGCCACCTTCTTCACCACACTGTGAACGGCATCAAAAGACATCACAGCCCTCTGAAAACTCTCTCCAATCCTCCAAGATTGGACATTCTCCAAGACACAGAAGTCATCAAAACCTCACACATATCGGATGATTCAGGAACACTGAGGTGTCCCAGACACCCAGTTTCATTTAGAAAAATGGCTTCTGATAACATCAAAATAAAGCTTTCTAAAAATCTGAGAATATTCTGGCTGACTATAGATTAAAATAACTATTCGCATCCAACAATCTGGTGTTGCCAAACCAAGAAAAATAAAATACAGGTAATATATATCAGACACATGGTCTGGACATGCTCCAGAATGACTTTAACCATCTTTTATCAAGGTTCTGGATTTATCCGAGGCAAAAGCACTCAACTTGAGGAAAAAAAAGAATCTCACATCTAAGGATGAGCTATAAGTCATGCAATTTAAATCTGATCGCTAGTGCATCACCAAACTGCTAATAACTAATTTTAGGCAGATGCCACGGTAACCTCACCTCTATATGAGATTCCTCACCGCACAAAAGTAAAGACACACGCTTAAGACATCTTGACAGAATTCTGACCATTGATACATCATTACTAGAAACCACAAAAACTCAAATCTGCGAGATATTTGATTCTTTTAGGTAGAAAATCCTTTAAATTAGTATTATTATAGTGAAGCATCCCTATTACTACATTGAAAAAAACAATTTTCATTCAGAAATTACTAGTAAGTTTTACTTTACAAGCAATTACAAAGAAATGGCATGTAAATACATTGAATTAAATGTGAAATTTTGAAGTAGCAAGACTGAAATCGTCTCTTGTAGTTTCTCCACTAATTCTTGTTTTATTTACAGCTTCGAAAAATTATTTTTACAGCGTACTGCTCATTTCAGGGTGAGCGATTCAAACCCCTGACCCTAAGTATTAAAGTTTGGTGCATAACTCATCCCACACCGTTTGTGTTACAGATATGAATCATTACAGTTTACGAATCTCATCTGATGGACGATAAAACCCCCAAAAAGCTATTGGCTTAGATTGAATGAGGGCCCAAGAGAGCCTAGAATCTATAGACGGAGGCTTGGGAGTCATTTTGCATGAAAATGTAAACGTTTACATTGGAATTGCTGAATCGGTGCTGAATGTAAAAAAGAAAGAAAAACAGCTTTACCTCTCGACAAAAGCGTCCAGCTTGGCCAGCTCATCAGACAGCCCCACCAGAACATCTAATGTCCCGACCTGCAGCGTTTAGAGAAGAGAAACACTTTGATCACCATCCAGTATAATGAAGCAATACAAACGCAGCCAGGCTGGATTTGATCAGCATCGGCTCGTAGAGACATCAGGGGCCGCCGGCGCTTAAGAGTGGCGCCGCCTCTGTTCTCATCCTGTCAGGCGGAAAGTGACTGGTCAAGATGACACAGGCCAGCAGGGTCACTGGACCCTGGGCAATAGGAATAAGACATATGTGACCCTGGACCACAAAACCAGTCTTAAGTGTCAATTTTTCTAAATTTGGCTGAGATACAACTATTTGAAAATCTGGAATCTGAGGGTGCAAAAAAATCTAAATATTGAGAAAATCACCTTTAAAGTTGTCCAAATGAAGTTCTTAACAATAGGGATGCACCAAAATGAAAATTCTTGGCCGAAACCGAACAAAATTAAACACTGGGCCCGAGGGCCGAATACCAAATAAGTTTTTTTTTCCCATGTATTTTGGCAAAACAAAATATCACCATTGCATAAATTAAAAAGCCAAAATGTGTTTTTTACTGTTTTGTCCTGCTTTTCAAAGAAAAAAAATCAATTACAAAACAACAATTTAAAAATATTTAACACTGAACATTTTTAACATTCTAACAGACACTATACCAACAAAGCACAATGTAACTTAAAATGA
>NW_015505495.1:894657-915437 GCF_001515645.1 Sinocyclocheilus grahami
GACTTGTCCCTGGAGGTTAAAGGCAGGAATGCCCAGTCAGCAGCCGGCGAGGGAGGCACAGCGGTCTTTTTTTGGACAGGAGTCCCTCTTCCTGGCAGCGGGTGTCCCCCACCCTGAGTTCGAGGAAAAGCCCACAAAGGGATAAGTTTATGGAGTTCAGTAGGTCTGGGGTGCATTGTTTGGGATACAATGCCGGGACTGTCTGGAGCCAAACCCCCAGATCAAACACCAGGGTGGGCTGCCCATGACTGGCTGGCAGCCAGACCGATAGGGACATGTCTGGGCACGCGTGCTCTAATCAGTCACCCGCCCGCCGGCCTGAGTGCCTGGGGAATAAGGAACACTGCTTGTTTAGTCTCTAGGGACATCCAGCCCAGAGTCCAGGGTTCCAGTTTGTCCCAAGCTTTTTGTTATAACCCTTGCGTCCATTTCCTTAGTTTACTACATATGCACGAAACATGCAAACACACAACTTGGGGAACACAAAAGGATAGCAAGGTGATCAAGAAATGATTTCCAAAAAGAATAGGTCCTCTGGGGCTTTGATCATAACAACATTTTGTCATTAATGGAACATCTCCAAAATCTTAAATTTACTCACCGTTCTTTCCCAACATGCTGCTGTTCTTTTTTCTGTTGAAAACAAAAGCAGATTGCAAGAATTGTGACATATAAACTAGCAAGAAGAAAAGCCAGAACTGTGAGATAAGATGCAATTACCTTTTTTATTTCTTATTCCACGGTGAAAAACCCCCAGAATTTCACGGTTTAAACTAAAAATTCAGAGAAAAAAAGTCAGAATTGTGAGGGAGATAGTTAGAATTGCGAGATAAAGTCAGAATTGTAAGAATATAAGTTAAAAATTCACAATTACTTATTTTTTCATGGCAGAAATGGGCTTCCGTACTTTTCCATGTAGTCTGACAGTTCGTATTGTGACCGCATCTGTCAAGCTACAAAATGACGAGAGAAAAAACAACAACAACAACAACGTAACTATCAAAAAAGTAGAAGTAACTATCAAAAACAATCTTCTGAAGTCATATGCCTACTTTTCTGCAGTTCTCAAATCTAATTCTCTGTTCTTTGTATTCAAACTGAGAGACTAATCAAATTCCACAGAGTTAAAATCCAACTGATGTTCTTTTTGTCAGGATAAAGGTGAATATTTATTGAAAGGAGGTCAAGGAAAGGTACTGTGTGGAGAGAAGAAAGGTGACAGATAGTGGCGGAAAACAAAAGATAAGCTTTATTGTTTTTGTTATAAACTCACTGTCTATCTATTTAGTCCACTGGCAATGACCTTCACGTGTTTTTAACGAATAAATATGGTGTTTAAATATAGTTGAAATGTTGCAAAGTCATAAAGCAATTTCCATTTAAATTGGAATCGTGCTTTTTAATGTGTTTTAAGAACCCTGTAAAGCCTGTTTTTGTTGAGTATCGATACATCAGGTTTTTATGGATATTATTAAAGTCTGACATAGTGAGAATATGGAGGAAAAAAACACCTCCATTTTATTCAGAGACTAAAACTGAGCAAAATTATACAATATGGTGCAGATCCTGATATTCATGTCCAAAAAGTTGTTTCAAAGTTTCAAAGATGAAATTCTGATGCTTATAAAGTAAATTAATGAGATCTTTATGCACTATAGCAGATACTTCACTATAGCTCTCCAATAATATGTCTTAGTAAAATGAGATTGAAATGATCAAAACATAATGCAGTGCAATCCAATGATGATTGAGAGACGAAGAAACGTTTCTCAAAAGCCCGATGATCATATTTGAGACTCGCTGATTTTTCAAAAAAATTGATGTATGATAATCAAGCCAAAAGTGTTAATCTTGAAATATTACTAACAGTAACAAAGTTATTATTATGTGGAAATGTTCAGTAGCTTTTTTTGTGTTGTCTAAACAAGCATGAAAAATATTCACTCAACTAAAAAGTGTGACAACTAGCCCCGGTCTCCCCTATGATGTAATACTGTTGACATTTTCAACACTTTTTATTGTTACAAGAATGTTCTTTGTTTTCTCCCATCAGATTATCTGAAATACTTTAGATTATTGGAGAGTTCCTTTATTTTGCGTTGTATTTGAGGCCTTTAAAGCTCAGGAGAATTCTTGTTGCTCAATAGCAGTAGGGTGTTCTTGCATATGGCAGGCGAACCACATGTCCTTCCAGATGCAGATCACCATTATACCAAGAACAATGGTTATCAAACAGCGCCGTTCACTCCGAGCTGCTGTAGATGTTATGTTAGATTAGATGCCATATGCTCATTTATAGTCTAGAGGGAGCAGGCACAAAACTCGGAAGTGCTTTTGTGGGCTGCAAAAGAGAAACTTTCACTGACAGTGTAGTAGTCCGAGCAACATTGACGTGAATAAAACAAACAGAGCTATTGTGAAGCTCAATTGGCTCATTTGACATTCTGATGAAACTATTTTTGGTAAAAGGACTCAGCAATCGGAGAAAAGGGAACTAGACAAAAGAGGAATTTGTGTCTGTAACATATCGTGGCACAGAAATGAGCAGGTTTGGAGAAATGTAGCATTGCATCACTTGCTCACTAATGGATGCTCTGCAGTGAATGGGTGCCGTCAGAATGAGAGTCCAAACAGCTGATAAAAACATCACAATAATCCACACCACTCCAGTCCATCAGTTAACATCTGGAGAAGACAAAAGCTGTGTGTTTGTAAGATACAAATCCATCATCAAGATGTTTTTAACTAAAAGTCCATAATCCATAATAACGCTTCCTCCAGTGTAAAAGTGGTCTGAATCAGGAGAGAAATCTGCACAGATCAAACAGTCCAAAACCGCAAATGTGTGGGTGGATTTTGATGTGAGAGACAACAAGAGATGGACTTTTTCACTGGAGGAAGCGTTATTATGGATCATGGACTATTTTAGCCAGAAACCACAAGCAAAAATGCATTAATGATGGATTTGTTTCTTACAAACACACAGCTTTTGTCTTCTCCAGATGTTAACTGATGGACTGGAGTGGTGTGGATTACTTGTGGATTATTGTGACGTTTTTATCAGCTGTTTGGACTCTCGTTCTGACGGCACCCATTCACTGCAGAGCATCCATTGCTGAGCAAGTGATGCAATGCTACATTTCTCCAAATCTGATCTCTACATCATGGTGTTACTGTTTCAAAAGTGCTATTTAAGTCAGCATCTTCATCAATTAGTCATTAGGTTTATCATGTGCTGAATCAGAACTTTGAATAGTTTGAAATCCTCAAGCGGAAAGTCACAAGAGAGAGAGAGTGAGAGCGAGAGAGAGAGAAAGAAAGCAAGAGAGAGAGAGCAGGGTAAACACGCCTCCCTCTATAAAATGTGGATGTTAGTGTGGTCACTAGATTAATTTCATCAGAAACTGGACACTGAAGCAGCAGCTCATCTATATGAAGAGAGCAAGATACTGAAGAGGACATTCTATCAGTCCAGACATGACCATACAGTGCAATAAATTCAGAATTATTTATAATGTTTTATCTGGAATCTCGCAATAAAAGTGCAAAATGGACAATGTTCTGACAGGAACTTTGTAGACGAGACGATGAAGGCTCTCAGGTATGAGATGGCACACTTCCTTCTTATCAATATCAATATATTTTAATATAAATATTAGAATAAAACACCATCATGCTGATCTTATACTCATTATTTGGAGACATTTAAATTAAGCAAACAAATGAAAAGTTAAAAATTGTGTTATTTGAAGCTATTTGTATGCTATATGTATTATACTATATATATGTACTATAATACTATTTAGTATTAAGTTACTATTTGCCGTTTATGCTTTGCAGCTGCATGCACTTGTCAATGTGTGAAGATTATCAACAAATAATCATGTAAAAATGTATGTATATTATGTCTATGTAGAGCATTTGTCTGTATATGATTTTGTAATGATTAAATTGTGACTTAATTTGATTCATACTGTACAGTGATATCATTTAGAAACCATTGTTTATGTTAATGTAGCCAACTCTGAAAGAAATTGAAGATAGCAGTTCAAAATAATATGTTTATTGTTTGGTTTGTGACTGCACTGGCATATAGATGGCCTCAAAGCTAACAGAAGTGGATTAGAAGAACAAAACAAAACTCTTGTTTTGATTCCTTCGCTCTCCTCGGGCAAATTATTCAAACAAAAGCCCTGCCCCTTTCACCGCATAACTTAAAGGGATAGTTCACCCAAAAATGAAAATGTGATGTTTATCTGCTTACCCCCTGCAGGGCATCCAAGATGTAGGTGACTTTGTTTCTTCAGTAGAACACAAATGATGATTTTTAACCCCAGCCGTTGCAGTCTGTCAGTCGTATAATGCATGGCAATGGTAACAGAATCTATGAGAGTAAAAAAAAACACGCACAGACAAATCCAAATTAAACCCTGCTGCTCGTGACGACACATTGATGTCCTAACACACGAAACCATCGGTTTGTGCCAGAAACCGCGGTCTTATCGCGGTTGTGAAATAAACACTAACGATGTCATTATTGATTAATAAATCAAGGAGTGTTTCTTAATCATTAATTAAGAGAAATTTGTATTATATCGCCGAAAAATACCTCATTCCAGGTGTCTAAAATCGGTGTCTAAAAAAAGTTTTTCTGTACGTCCATCCATACAGCTTATAAACGTCAATTAATGTTTTTTAGATGTAATATTCTCTTTGTTTATCTTATTTTTTCTTTATGTAATGTATGTAATTTTATTTGTTTATATATGCGCACGCGCATGTGTGTGTGTGTGTGTGTAATTTATTTAAATATATATATTTATATTATATTTAAATTATGCTAAATGTATAAAATATTATATTTAAAATACCTAAAAATATAAAATAAACTAGGAATAAAAATAAATTTTATGTAGGGCTGTGCAATTAATCGCATGCGATAGTCACGCGGATCTCGCCGGTTCTGTGATCAGTAGTAAATCACCATCACCTGCTTTCAGATGGAGCGGCATTTAATACACAGAGCCGTAGTTCACTGACAAGCTAGGCAATATCACGTTCATAATCGAATGCGACAATCAATTGCACAGCCCTAATTTTATGTATATAGTATATTTTTTATTTCTACTTTTATATCTTTTAACAGTGACGCTGATTGTTCTGCTCCAGATATATATTCTTTGACACGCCTCATTTATGATATGCATTTTATTTTGCAGGTGTACGTGAACTACGAGAACAGCTTAGGGGCTTCCGTCTAAGAATTGCAAGAAAAAAAGTCAGAACAGGGTTCCCACGTGTCCTACTATATATATGTGTATGTATATATATGTATGTGTGTGTATGTGTGTATATATATATGTATGTATGTATGTATGTGTGTATATATATATATTACTTTAGGGCGTGATCCTTGTCTTTTATTCCCGCTGTAATTAAATAGAAAATGTCCTGGAAAAGTCCTCGAAGTCCTGGAAAGTGATCACTGAAAATGAGTGGGAACTCTGCAGAATTGTGAGAAAAAGTCGACAACAAAGAACCGTAAACATGCAAATTATTCAAATATTGAAAAAAAAAAAACAATTGTCCTTTTTTTTTTTGCCATTCTGAAAAAAAAAGTCTTGAATTGTAAGAGGAAAAAGTTGCAATTAAATTTTTTTTATTTTTTTTTATTTAAAAATAAAAACGCTTGCCACAGTTCTCACAATTCTGACTCATTTTCTTACGGTTGCGAGTGTCTCACAATTTTCTCTCTCTCTCGCTCTTTTTTTTATTTTTGCTCAGAATTGCATTAATAACAAACTAAATACAGCTTCAAAACATACAAGCAAATATAAAGCAATAAAGAAACACATTATACTATCTAAAAGTTGTCCAGACAAGGGCAGTCAGTGAGGTTTTTTTTCTCTGTGTTATTGCTGTTTGATTATTACTGATGATGTAATCGACAGCGGCAGCTCTGATAGGCTGCATTCGCACTAATGCATTGGATTTTTTTTAATACTAACCCTCATCTTTTTGAACTGGTTTTCTGTAATAGGGTGTTGCTGCTGTTGACATCGGAGAGCTGTTGCGAGCGTGAGGAGACGGCCATACCGTTCGGCTCCACGCTGAAGGACTGCAGACATCTGCTGGAGAGTGCCAGAGAGCTCAGCCTGCACATTACAGGAGTCAAGTGAGTCTCGCTAGAGTTTTGAGAGAATTCTCAATACGACTGGAGTCATTTATGAATTACATTAGCCTCAAAGTGTTTGGACATGTCACCGTTTCTAATGTCTTTGTAGGGGTGTGTGATATGTATTGTTTTAACAATGTGGAGGCTGACATTATAGAGTATGTCTCTGATTTTGCACACAAAAAAAAAACAGGCATTGAGAGTACAGCCGTTCAGTAAAAAAGAAGATAATATAGTCCCAAACAAAGCAGCAATGAATCAGTGATTCATTCGTTAAGATCAAATTGGTTTAGTAAATGACTCAACGACTTGTTAAGACTTGCCACCACTTACTGGCAGTTTTAGGTTAAAATATTTAAAGTATCATTTTGTTAAAAAAAAGTTTAATATTCAAAATATTATTCTAAAAACATTGATCTCATAGTAATATTTATGCAACTGTAATTGCAGTGTATGTACTACTTAATGCTGATTCTGTGCCACTTCTGCAATGGAAAAATGGATTTTGTTGATACTGATTAATTTGATTGGTAACAGTCTATAGTGTCTTATTATTCTAATTGAATTTGATTAAATGTATAAATTTGACACAAAAGATGATCCATAGATCTAATAAGGATAGAAAAGGCCCTTATAAAGGTGAAAATGCGCCTGGAAATGAGTGTTGTCGAAAGTACCAATGTCGGTACTGAAATTGTAAAAATGTGACGATACCAGCATTTCCCGCTAGCATTGAGCGCTGTTGAGCGGATTCTCAAACAGCTCTGATTGGCCATTGTGTTCACGCGCTCAACAGATATGTCTGTGATTGGCTACACTGTTTATCGCTTCTCGCTCTTCAGCGAGTGCTTACACAGATACACACAGGAGCGTTTGAAAGCTGCGTCTGTCAGCGGATCCTTAATATATCTGCTCATACACGGATCCGCTGATTCAATATTATATCTTCAGTATTAAATTGTTTTATGATTACAAAATTTTAATTTACTGCGTTTTCTAGTACAAAAGATAATATTATGATCACTAATACCATATTCAATTACTCCTTTCTGGGAAATATACTTTACATCCGATACCAAAATAAGATCAATGGTACTTTCCCAACCTTCCCAAACTCTGGTAGATTTCTTTATAATTTGGGTTAAATGGAATAATTTACATAATGACTGCAGAGCATTGAAATTGTCCCCTATTCTTTTAGATATATTATGTGTTAAAATCACCCATAATAATACATTCTTTTGTCAGATCGTCATTATAATTTTTTAAAACATACTCAAGTCCCTCATAAAAATAGTGTTGATTGGGTGGAGGATAACATACTCCAAACAGCATTGGTTTAGTCGCAGGCAACAATAAATCCATAAACAATAACTCTTGCTCAACATTAATATCTAACGCATTAAAATGAATATCCGATCTAATAAAAATACAAACACCTCATTGTCTTTTACAATCCATCCTAATAACATTATAATTGTCTGTTCTAATTTCATTATTAGTTACTGACGAATCTAACCATGTTTCTAAATCCCCGCTTTACAATTCTAAAGTAAGCTGCAATGGAAAAATGGATTTTGTTGATACTGATTAATTTGATTGGTAACAGTCTATAGTGTCTTATTATTCTAATTGAATTTGATTAAATGTATAAATTTGACACAAAAGATGATCCATAGATCTAATAAGGATAGAAAAGGCCCTTATAAAGGTGAAAATGCGCCTGGAAATGAGTGTTGTCGAAAGTACCAATGTCGGTACTGAAATTGTAAAAATGTGACTATACCAGCATTTCCCGCTAGCATTGAGCGCTGTTGAGCGGATTCTCAAACGGCTCTGATTGGCCATTGTGTTCACGCGCTCAACAGATATGTCTGTGATTGGCTACACTGTTTATCGCTTCTCGCTCTTCAGCGAGTGCTTACACAGATACACACAGGAGCGTTTGAAAGCTGCGTCTGTCAGCGGATCCTTAATATATCTGCTCATACACGGATCCGCTGATTCAATATTATATCTTCAGTATTAAATTGTTTTATGATTACAAAATTTTAATTTACTGCGTTTTCTAGTACAAAAGATAATATTATGATCACTAATACCATATTCAATTACTCCTTTCTGGGAAATATACTTTACATCCGATACCAAAATAAGATCAATGGTACTTTCCCAACCTTCCCAAACTTGGGTAGATTTCTTTATAATTTGGGTTAAATGGAATAATTTACATAATGACTGCAGAGCATTGAAATTGTCCCCTATTCTTTTAGATATATTATGTGTTAAAATCACCCATAATAATACATTCTTTTGTCAGATCGTCATTATAATTTTTTAAAACATACTCAAGTCCCTCATAAAAATAGTTTTGATTGGGTGGAGGATAACATACTCCAAACAGCATTGGTTTAGTCGCAGGCAACAATAAATCCATAAACAATAACTCTTGCTCAACATTAATATCTAACGCATTAAAATGAATATCCGATCTAATAAAAATACAAACACCTCATTGTCTTTTACAATCCATCCTAATAACATTATAATTGTCTGTTCTAATTTCATTATTAGCTACTGAAGAATCTAACCATGTTTCTAAATCCCCGCTTTACAATTCTGAAGTAAGCACCTTACTTCATCGATCTTAGGTAATAAACTTCTTACATTTAAATGCACAAAATGTAAACCTTTTACAGTAAAATAGTCCTCAAACAAAGGTAGGATATGTTATTAGCTATGCTGTTAATATTTGGATCCATATCACTACATGACGCTTGTACCTGAGTTACGTTCAGCCAAGTACGATCCGGAATCCAAAACTCGACCTTTGTTAAAACCAGGACAAACTTCCCCATTAGGACCTGTACATGGGTGAATGTCTCCTGACAATAACAGGCGTAGGATGATAATGAATTTTCCGGCGCTGGAGTGGTGTTTTGAGATGGAGGGCCTGGACGAGTGCAGATAAATAATACTCCGCCCGTAACTATATGACATCACGTCGCATCGTTCTTCAGATAAAACATTAAAACACTGCTTATTATCAGAAAAGGCTTCACTTGATGGACACAAATTACAAACAATAATAAACCGCAAAGCCAAAATCATAATGCCGTGCCATCTATAATTACATATACTGTATATGTAATTTCCTATGTCATTGCATTAAACCAGTGGTACTCAAATTTTTTACAGCGGCGTACCCCCTGGGGCATTTAACATTCTTCTGCGTACCCACCTCTCTTCCACTTAGACCGCAGCTACACCTTTTCTAAGGACAATATTTGCCCCCTTAAATTGATTTACAGGTGCTTTGTTTTTTTTTTGTTTTTTTTACTTTATAGAGGCACATATTTTCTATCCTTATTAATTGCATGTCATGTTTTACGTTATATTCTTAACATTCCATTAAGTGTATTATTAATATAATAAATAAAGCAATAAATGATGGCAAATCGAAGTGATACTTGTAGATTTAAAAAATAAAACCACCAATAGGTGGCGGCAAGTCACTGTCTTAATGAGCCAGTCGTGGCGTCATTCATTCAGTATCGAAGCAAAATGCTGTAGTTATGAATGGGTTATTAATCACTGACTCTCCAAATCGTTCAAAGCCGCAGATTCCTTCACTAATGAAACACCGCTGTGTGTTGCTTGGAGACGCAACACCATATGATACGGATTTTGTTGGAACTATTATTTAATTGCAAAATATAACAAACATGACAATATTCTGTTTAAAATGTAGGCTACATTTAAAATGTAATGTTCACTTAATATTACCTTTTTTGTTGTAAAAAAAATAATGGCACATTTGCCATCGTTTGGATATTCAGGGAAATTTTCGTTCTTGCTCGTATCTTAAACATGAAAACAATAACACGCACAGAGTGTGTCTGTATCGAAGACAGTTTAAATCGATCTCAGTCAGTGTCAATATTTGCTCTTCATGCTATTAAGTGAAGATCTACTTTCAAGATACATTGAAAAGCAGCGCGATTTGCTTAAGCAGCATATTCAGCGGGCATCCTATCACATGCACGCTGCTTGTGTAGATGCAGTCAGTTTTGACCGCAAAAGATGAGGTAAGCTCATTGGATGGCATGTATTTGACCGTTTACGGCACTCCCATTTTCCTGTTTTTACATTTGAAGCGGCCTTTTGTCAGAAATACGGTTCGGTTTTAATGTTATTTTAAGTTGGGATAGAATTAAATGAATGCCAAAACTCAGAATTCTGTTCGTGTACCCCCCTCCGTCATCTCACGTACCCCAGTTTGAGAACCACTGCATTAGACATTAAAGCTAGTGTGTAAACAAATGATGATGGAGCTTTTCTCAGAATGAACTTTATTTTTCTCTAATGAGTCATGCTCAGTTACGCCAAGGACATTTATAAAGGAAGTAAATGAGGTATGTTTTGATTTCATGCTTTGCTCACAGATTCAACATTCCCAGTTGTTGTCAGGATGCACAAGCATTCTCTCGTGCTGTTTCTGACGCCCGCTGTGTCTTTGATATGGGGGTGAGTCATCGCTCATGCAGTCATGGATCGAATTCTGATCTGATTGTGCCATGAGCTTCCCTACTGAGCCCAGAGGGAATTATCTTTATTTATCTAAATGTCACTTTCAGTATTTATTTCCCCCTCGGAAACGTGTTCTAAATGAATCTGATCTTAGGAGGAGCTTGGCTTTGAGATGAGTATTCTGGACGTCGGAGGCGGCTTTGATGGAAGTGAGGCACAGTTAGACAAGGTACTGTATTCTGCTGTGCTTTTGTAAGCGATTTCTTGTATTTATGTGTTTTTCCCCCCGCTGAGCTTCTAGTGTTGTTTTTGTATGCAGGTTAACCAGATGCTGAAACCCATGCTGGACATGTATTTTCCTCTCTCGACCGGCTTGTCGCTCATCGCTGAACCCGGAGTTTATTATGTGTCATCTGCCTTCACGCTGGCCATGAATATAATCGCTAAGAAAACCGTGGCTCGTGATTTCAGGGGTCAACCTCACAGTGAGTACTAGTCAATATTTATATCAGATATTCATGATATACCGTGGGTTTTATTTTGCTGGAGATACATTTGGATAAATATTGAATCATCAAAAGGGTAAATAAATGTATGGTGACACTTTTTTATTTATTTTTTGCGTTTTACGTTACGTGTACACTATAGTGATAACAGTAAATGATGCATAATTACAACCAACCAACCCTAAACTAAACTAACCCTATTGTAAGTACATGCTGGTAAAGTATTATATTAATTAATTACAATTTTATTTATAGATATATTATAAAAATATCATGTTAAATTTTTTATATATATTTTCATTTATATTGAAAATTATTTGTAACATATTATATTACAATTTTATTTTGCAGTATCGCCCAATCTTAATGTAAATATTAAATAAAATCCCACTGCATGTCTCATAGGTGATACACTGATCATAATGTGTTTATTAAACTCATGTTTTTGTTTTTCAGATGCACTGTCTGCAAACAACGAGCCTGAGTTTCTCTACTACATGAACGATGGGGTTTATGGGACTTTTGCCAATAAGCTGCTGTGTGAAGATTCAATCTCAATGCCTTCGGCACACAAGGTAAATATTTCTCGCTTTCTCTTAAATTTAATGTGACATTGATCCAATGCATAAACATCAGCAAACATTTAAAGATAATTTTTTGTGTCTGCACCTGCATGAAAAGACATTTAAAAAAACATTTCATACATGCAATAGCTTTAAATACAACATACATCTGAGCATTTTTTTGGCTTCTGAATAAAAGCACTCTGTAAGACATGTTTCTACGATTATGTGTAGGGCTGTCAAAAAAAATTAGAATTTCGAATATTCGTCGAAAAAAAAAAAAATCCACATTCGAATGCAAAAACGTTGCATTCGAATTTTAGGTCTGCGTCAGCCGTCAGGCAGCCTTATCAGTGGCGCACAAAATGCAACGATGTAAGTGTCATTGCATTTTAATGCTTTTGTTAGCCTATCCAGTTGAACCCACAAGAAGCGGCGCTGCTACGTTGTTCATTCATATATTGCGGAAAACGAGAGCATCAGTGTGGAGATGTTGTTGCTTACGTCAAAACTGAAACCAAGCCGTTCACACAGAAGGCATATTTTCTAGAGGGACATCTATCAGCGTTGCACTCGCGCCTCGTACAAGAGAGCCGCATGTTTAGAAAGCCATGTAAAATTAAAAAAACATTTCATACATGCAATAGCTTTAAATACAACATACATCTGAGCATTTTTTTGGCTTCTGAATAAAAGCACTCTGTAAGACGTGTTTCTACGATTATGTGTAGGGCTGTCAAAAAAAAAAGTGAATTTCGAATATTCGTCGAAAAAAAAAAAAAATCCACATTCGAAAGCAAAAACGTTGCATTCGAATTTTAGGTCTGCGTCAGCCGTCAGGCAGCCTTATCAGTGGCGCACAAAATGCAACGATGTAAGTGTCATTGCATTTTAATGCTTTTGTTAGCCTATCCAGTTGAACCCACAAGAAGCGGCGCTGCTACGTTGTTCATTCATATATTGCGGAAAACGAGAGCATCAGTGTGGAGATGTTGTTGCTTACGTCAAAACTGAAACCAAGCCGTTCACACAGAAGGCATATTTTCTAGAGGGACATCTATCAGCGTTGCACTCGCGCCTCGTACAAGAGAGCCGCATGTTTAGAAAGCCATGTAAAATTAATGTAAGTTAAACTTTTAAAAAACATGTCAAGCCTTTATGGCGGTTGTTCCCCATCCCACTGTATCTCGTGTTTTTACTTTTGTGATTGGTTTTCGGTCCTTTGTATTAAACTATACATACATGCATGCATGGTGCTGTTTTTTTTCTTCTAATTGTTTAAGCAACTTTATTAATTATATATGGTTTTTAAACATTATGCACTTTTTTTCAAAGATAGTCGTGTTATTACGCTTTGAAGAAACGTGCATAATATTTTGCTCGATGCGCTCTCTTGTGGCCTCAGGAGAGAAGCCAAAAGCTTTTTTTCCCCCTAACTGAAATTATGCATTTTAAATTCGAATAGAATTTGAGTTTTGATAATATTTAAGTAGAAAATTCGAATTTAGTTTCTCAGTCATTTTGACAGCCCTAATTATGTGTGCGAGCTGCTTCTTTTGTTGGACCAAGAAAGATTTTAAAAGATTTGAGCATCATCTTCAGTCATTAAAACCATCACAGGCTAGTGCTTTAGTCAGTAGATTGTTAAAGCTGATCATGTGTAATGTGGTGTTTTGTCAGGAGGTGAGCGCAGAAGAGCCGCTGTTCTCCAGCAGTCTGTGGGGTCCGTCTGCTGATGATCTGGATCAGGTGGTGGAGCGATGTCTGCTGCCGGAGCTCAGTGTTGGAGACTGGCTGCTTTTCAGCAATGCAGGGGCCAACGGTCTGGGGGCCACATTCACTAACGGAGAGGAACACAAACCGGCCGTCTTCTACAGCATCACTGAATGCGACTGGTACAATGCCACTTTATCTGGAATTTTAAATCCGGTGCTTTTGTTTTGGTTTTTAATCAAGTTGTTTTTCCTGCTGCAGGCAACAGGTTCATAACTGTGGCGTCACTTTGGACTCGAGGATGAAGAACCTCTCTGTGGTACCATGCGGCTTGCAAGCAAACATATCCAAGGCGTCCGTTTCCACCCCGGCGTAACATAATGCCACTTATTAATGTCATTATCTCGACTGACTTTAAGCACTTAAGAACCTGGGATCTTCTAAGAAGCTTCAGTTGCTTTGAAGAAGTTTGGCTGGGACCAGAGCTGAAGAAGTGTTGTTGAACAGAACAACTTCATAGCCATCACAACTGATGGATAAACAGCAAATAGGTGCGATTAGCTTTAACAAATGAGCCAGTTGGCCTTTACAGATACATTTAATTATATTTAAGTCCGTTTTATAAATGTATACACACATAATATTTCCACTTACTAATGGAATCAGTCATGTACTAAGTTATTTATTAAACCTCAAGTCTAGTTTCATGACATCATCAGATGCTTTTAAAGAAACATGCACTTGTTTTTTGTTATTCGTATTACGAATATGATGTTTAAACTGGAAAATTGTGATCTTCGTCCTATTTGAACTGTTACAGGAATAGTTCAGCAGAGCACTGTGGTATGTTTTTGTGGACTAAATACAATGGAAACTTTGTAAACTGTTGAAATCTTATGTCCAAATGCAGAAATGCAAAATCTGCTGCAAATGTCCTCACCCTCAGGCCATCCAAGCTATAAATGAGTTTTTCTTCATCAGATTTGGAGAAATGTAGCATTGCATCAGTGTCTCAGCTATGGATGCTCTGCAGTGAATGGGTGCCGTCAGAATGAGAGTCCAAACAGCTGATAAAAACATCACAATAATCCACAAGTAATCCACAGCACTCCAGTCCATCAGTTAACAACTTGTGAAGCCAAAATCTGCGTGTTTGTAAGAAACAAATCCATCATTAAAATGATTTAATCTGTACATATTTCTCTCCTGATTCAGACGAGACAACCTTTTCACTGGAGGAAGCGTTATTAAGGATAGAGGACTCTTATTATGGCCAGAAGTAAAGGTTTGAAGTTAAAAATGTCTAAAGCCTTGTTTCTGAGAAACTGAACAAATCCAAGTTAATGCTTAAAACAAGAACAAATATCTGTCAGTGGGGAATGAAAAACTTGTTTTCCCTTTGAATTGAGATGATTTTTCTGAGCCTTTTGATGGATATTTGATCTTGTTTTAATCAAACTCGCTTCATTTTGTTCAGTTTCTCAGAAAACAAGGTTTCTAATGTCATTTTGCTTCTCAAGTAAATGCATCTTGATTTAGAAATCTTTAGATATCTGAATAAGTTTTTTGCAGTGTGATCAGAAGGTACAGTAAAAGTTATTTTTATATTCTAGTGGCTGGGCTATTATAGTTAACTAAAACCATTTAAAAAATATAAACAAAGTAAATGTCAACTGAACTGAAGAAAAAAATTTAATATGTATACACATACAGTATATATATATATATATATATATGTAATTTATTTATTTTTTGCTCTGAGAGGTTATCCTGGTTAAATAAAAAATAAAATAAATTTTATATATATTTTTTTACTTTTATTTAACCAGAATAACCTCTCTGAGCAAAAATTATATATATATATATATAATTATATTTTAAATAAAATTTATTATAATAGTATATCAGTGATACTAAAAGAACACAGTTTAGTGGTTAGGAGCTGAGGTATTTAAGCATTAAGCTAATTATGTTATTTATTGTTTTTATTTGTAAAATAAATTAAAAAGAAATGGAGATCTGTTGTATTTTTAAATGTTTCCTTATATTTGTTCTTTAAATTTTCTTTACTTGGTCTTAAAAAGTCTTTAAAATGTATTTTCATAAACCCAAAGTCCAAAGTAAAACTCTGCTGAGAAGCACTGATCTAAATCCTGCTAACAATAAAGATGCTTTACGTGTCGGTGTGATAGAAGCATCTTCTCTGTACCTGTGTGTGTTCTCAGGTGTGCTTTCAGGTGGGAGCTTTTGAAGTATGTTTTCTCACAGTCGGGATGGGTGCAGATGTGATCGCGGGGCCGTGACGGGACGGCTCCAGAGGTGGGGCTGTTTGCGGACGAGTCGCGGGCTGGAGCGGGAGCGATGGTGGTGAACTTCAAACCCAATGAAGGTGCTGTGACCGTTTGTTTAGGGGGCAGAATCACCACGACTGAAGATTTGGCCACAAACACCACAGACGCCAGAGGAGGGCTGCAGCTCACTGTCACTGGAAGCATCTGGAAGACTGAAAGTGCTGGCGAGTTTCCAGACGGAGAATCCCACAGCGCTGCAGCAGGGGCTGATGGGGGACCTGCTGAAGATCTGAGCGGATCACGATAGGTGTCTGACGTGTGCCGGATCACACTGACCGCTTGAGATCTGGCCTCAGGTGAAACCGTGACCCCTGACCCCAGGTGCAGGTCGCTGTCTGGGCTGTACGGTGGAGTCATGCATGACATTACCTAAAAAAATACAACCAGTTCATGACTGTTTCTACATAGGAATTACTGAAACCGGTTTGGCCTGATTACTGTATTTACATTTATGGGTGAATCTCACAAAAACATGTTCAGGTCATATTGTGCCATTATTTTCATGCATCTCTCATTATTGTAACCTAGATATTTTAGTTTTGAGTTTTGGCCGTTTCAGTCAGAATCTCATTAGATTACTGAAATTCAGTCTTTTTATTACTGTATTTTCCTTATTACTGTACTACAATGAGTTTTACGGCATACAGGTAAAATTACTACTGGACCTCACACTAATAGATCTCACCATATTTTCCCCGGTTAAGACAAATGTTTTGTATCTGTGTTCTGAAATGTTATGTTTAAATATGAAAATGAGGCATTAAATCATTAATGAGGCATCTAATTAAATATTCACTAATTTGCAAACATTTCCAGGACATACAGTGGGTACGGAAAGTATTCAGACCCCCTTAAATTTTTCACTCTTTGTTATATTGCAGCCATTTGCTAAAATCATTTAAGTTCATTTTTTTTCCTCATTAATGTACACACAGCACCCCATATTGACAGAAAAACACAGAATTGTTGACATTTTTGCAGATTTATTAAAAAAGAAAAACTGAAATATCACATGGTCCTAAATATTCAGACCCTTTGCTATTAATGAGGAAAAAAAATTAACTTAAATGATTTTAGCAAATGGCTGCAATATAACAAAGAGTGAAAAATGTAAGGGGGTCTGAATACTTTCCGTACCCACTGTAAATCTGAATGTTTATCAGTGTCATTTAATCACTTGGATATTATTAAAGTTTGTATTTTTATATTTTCTGTTTTCACTTTAGTTTTATTTGTCTATTTATAATGCTTATAATATGTCTATAGATTTTTTTCTTCTTTCAGTTTTAGCTATTTTAGGACATCAAGTTTTTTTCTATTTTTACACCAAGGTTTATTTTATATTTTATTTTATTTGAAGGAACAATGGTTTTAGTTGTAGTCTTAGTTAACTATAATAACCCATATATATATATATATATATATTTCCTCCAGAAATGGACTATTTGCATGACTTCACAAAGTAGAAATGCAAAATGTAATACTTTTTCAAATTATTTTACAACTTTATTATATTATGTAATAATAATGTTTTATGTTTGATACCTTTCTAAAAATCAAAACCGTTTTATAAAAATTATTGCAATTCATGATTTTAATCAATCTGAACACTGAAAAAAAAGGTTTATATATATATATATATATCAGGCAAATGAAACCCTTCAGAATATAGATAGGAATAAAACTGTACAGTTTAGTGAATGTAGGTGCTGTTGAAATGGAGAAACCAACTCACAGCCTTTAAAGATATGAATTGGAATTGAAATCTACAGATGTAAATAGATTAATGCAATAAAATAAACACTTTCAAATGTATTTTGGACGTGCATGAAAAAAAAAAACATTGGCTTTGTCTGTAGTGTCTTGCTTTAATTTAAATCTGAACAAATGCAGTGCAAAAACATATGCACCAATACTTTACAGTTTAAATGGTATATAATTGGTTTACATTACAACAGTGAGGTTTAGATTTGCATAAGGTTTTTGTATTACAGTATTAAGAATTATGGGGGTAGATATTGTTTGGAACATGACCTGGATGTGTTTGTGAGCTTCACCTTTGTGTCTCACTCACAGAGGTCGACTGGTGGAAATCAGCAGTGAAGGGATCTTCACACACCTCAGAGGACGGTGTCAAAGCACGAAACTCCCTCTGCTGGAGGTTCATGGACATCAGGGCCTCCACAGCTTCTGAATATCTCCCGTCTGAATCTGAGCATGCTACAGGCTGCTAGACGTGACAAAAGGAAATTAAGTGCATTACCATAATTCATTATTATGGTTAAACTTTATGTTAAGGTGTCTTTGTTACAGTGTAATTATACATATAAGTACTGAGTAATATTAACTACATGTACTTACTATATGGTTAGGGTTTGGCTTGCATGTAATTATGCATAATTCATTGTTATTATAATAGTACGTACATGTAACGTGTAACAAGCACACCTTAAAATAAAGTGTTACCATTATTAGCTTTTCATTAAACTCACAAACCGGCAGTTCCTTCACAAACCTCAGTTTGGGAAACCTTGATGTAATATAATGTTTAATGCACTTCATGCTGTTAATAACAGCAGTGGAATAGATTTTCTTTATGTATTTTTATATGAATATGGTACAAGATTATCCTATTTACATCAATGGGATAAACGAGTTAGATCCAAAGTAATCTAAAAGTAGTCTGGTTAGATTACCTCAAATGTGTAATGTAATGGATTACATTATACAATTTTTGTAATTTAAAATCAGTAACAGAACTATATATATATATATATATTTATATTTTAGGGTTGTCAAAAAAATTCGAATTTAAAATATTCGTCGAATTTAAAATAAAAATCCACATTCTAATGCAAAAACGAATTTTAGGTGTACGTTAAGGTTTAATGTTTTTGTTAGCCAATCCAGTTGAAGCCACAAGATGCAGTGCTACTGTGTTGTTAATTACAAATATTGCGGAAAAAGAGAACATCAGTGCGGAGAAGATCTTGTTTACGTCAAAACTGAAACCAAGCCGTTCACACAGAACGCATATTTCGCTCATTTTCTAGAGGGACATCTATCAGCGTTGCACTCGCATCTCGCACAAAAGAGCCGCATGTTTAGAAAGCCATGTAAAATTAATGCAAGTTGAACTTTGTCCAGGCCCTTGTCATCTCTAGGCTGGACTATTGCAGTGCTCTTCTGGCTGGACTTCCATCAAGCACAATCAAACCTCTACAAATGAATCCGAATGCAGCGGTACGACTGGTCTTCAAAGAGCCCATGTTACACCTCTCTTTATCTCCTTGCACTGGCTACCGGTTGCGGCTCGCATCAAGTTCAAGACACTGATGCTTGCATATAGAACAGCCACAGGCTCAGCACCCGCCTACTTCCACTCACTACTACGAATTTACATCCCCTTCAGAAGTCTGAGATCCGCTAGTGAGCGACGCCTCGTGGTCCCATCACAGAGAGGCTCAAAATCACTTTCCAGAACATTCTCGTTCACTGTTCCCGGCTGGTGGAACGATCTTCCCACCCCTATCCGTAACGCTGAATCCCTGACCATTTTCAAGCGACGGCTGACAACTCGTCTCTTTAAACGCTACTTGACTTCATCTTTAAAAAAAAAAACTTTTTCTTTCTCTTTATTTATTCCTTCGCTTTCTAGCTTGTGCTTATTTGAACAATGCCTAAAACTTGGTGTTACGAGCACTCCCTGTGTCTGTTTGCCTCTTTAAGAAGAATCGCTTTATGTATCCCCCAATTGTAAGTCGCTTTGGAAAAAAGCTTCTGCAAAATGACAATGTAAATGTAACTTTGAAAAAACATATCTCGAGACTTTATGGCAGTTTTTTCTCATCCCACTGGATCTCGTGTTTTTAAATGAAAAAAGTACTCTTTGTATTAAACTATGCATACATACATGATGCTGTTTTGTTTATAGTCGTTTAAGCAACTTAATTATAATTGGTTTATAAACATTATTTTAAACATTATGCACTTTTTTTCACAGATAGTCATGTTATCTTATGCTTTGAATAAACGTGCATTAGTAACCGAAATTATGCATTTTAAATTCGAATACAATTCGAATTTTTATAATATTTAAGTACAAAATTAGAATTTAGTTTTTCAGCCATTTTGACAGCCCTAATATATATATGATTATAATATTTACTCCTTTACCAATTTGTATAACTTCACTAACAAATATAATATATATATATATATATAATCAGAATTAGTTTTTAATTAGTTTGAAACAATATTATTCAAAATCAGCTTTTTATAAACGTACTAAATAAATATAATAGGAAAAATAAGGAAGCATAATATGTGCACCTCGGAAAATTAAACATGAAATAATATGAAAAACGGATTATTTTTATTTATAGCAGATACAATTAAAATGAAGTATTAAGTACACAAATGCAATTGGTTTTACTTACGCTTTTAGATATGGATGTCATACTGATGCTGCGTTATTTCTCTCGTTTATCTCTCTGCCTGAAGCCTCATTATGATCAATACTGTCACTGGCTCTGGAACTTGGATTCATTCACTTGTTTCAGAAAGCCGAGCCGGGCCGTCGAGGTCGTGGTGTCGCCTCCAGCCAATCATCGGCGAAGGTGTGCGGAGCGTCAGCCAATCAGGAGCGCGCGTCGCTGCGTGATCGGCGGCTGATCGGCGCGGTGTGTGCGGGTGGTGCACGGCCGCTCAGCTGTGTGTGCAGGAGACTGATGCGCGGATATTTAAGGCGATCCCTGCGGAACCTGATTCAGCTCGGGCGTAGCTCGGGCGTTTACTCACATGTTTTACTCAGCGACCATTAAGAAGCCTCCATTTTCTTCACAACGCTGTGCAATATCTTCCGTTTTTCATCATTGCACCATAATATCATTAAAACAATGTTAAAACCAGTGTTAAACCTACTTTCTACTAACTTCTGTCT